>NC_072413.2:18742531-19048642 GCF_028858775.2 Pan troglodytes
GATGACCATTTTCTCTCCCTGCCTCAGCAGGGCTTCTAATATGACTAAGCATTTCACATACCACAGTCATGAGGAGGGAAACACTGCAACTTAAGATAAACCAAAAGTCTGTAAGATCATTCTATATGGTCCTGGTCCTCAAAGAATAACACTTTGAAATTTACCCTTAAAGTTGGACTTCTCAACTAAAACCATTTTATCCCTGATTTTTCATACGCTGAGATCTGAAAATACAATACAACCTTTGTGAATATAATAAACATGTTAGAGAGTCATTGTTTTCCACCACAAACATACCAATTTGAACTTGGTAACTTTGGTATTTTTGCAGCATTTTGTTCTTTTAAATGCTTATTGTGGTTTTGTTTAGTTTGATTTTTTTGTCAAGTCATCTTCTGGCTGTCTTGGATTTTTTACAAATAAATATTCTCTTTCCTCTTAAATGCATCTGAGTCTTCCTGTCATACCAGGCAAAGCTTTTCTACTACAGGTCAAGCATCCCTAATCCAAAAATCTGAAATCCTCCAAAATCTGAAACTTTTGAAACGCTGACACCACAAGTAGAAAATTCCACACCTGACACACAGTCAAAATGCGGTCAAAACGTTGTTTCAGGCACAAAATTATTAAAAATATTGTATCAAATTACTTTCAGCCTATGTGTATAAAGTGTAAATGAAACAATTTTTTTTTTCTTTTTTAAAAGACAGGGTCACCAGGCGTAGTGGCTCATGCCTGTAATCCCAGCACTTTCGTAGTCCAAGGCAGACGGATCATGAAGAGATCGAAACCATCCTGGCCAACATGGTGAAACCCGGTCTCTACTAAAAATACAAAAATTAGCCAGGCATGGTGGCGCACACCTGTAGTCCCACCTACTCGGGAGGCTGAGGCAGGAGAATCGCTTGAACCTGGGAGGCAGAGGTTGCAGTGAGCCAAGATCACGCCACTGCCCTCCAGCCTGGCAACAGAGCAAGACTCCGTCTCAAAAAAAAAAAAAAAAAAAAAAAAAAGAGTCTCGTAGGTTGCCCAGGCTGGTCTCAAACTCCTGATTTCAAGCAATGCTCCCACCTCAGCCTCCCAAAGTGCTGGGACTACAGGCATAAGCCACCAAGTTTCATATTTAGATTTGGGTCCCATCCCCAAGTTATCTCATTATGTATATGCAGATATTCCAAAATTCAAAAAAATCCAAAATCCAAAAAACTTCGAGTCCTAAGCATTTCGGATAACAGATACCCTATTCTTTCCTGAAACTAAATAGAGAGCAGCAGAAATATATAATCACTTCCCATCGAGTGTAATCAACAATCTTCACAACACATCCTGAATTCATCCACCTGTCTCCGTCCCACTATGACCATTCCTGGATTACATCAGCTTCATTACTTGCCTGGACTGCAAGAGCTTCTTAACCAGTCATCTTGTTTCTGTTCTCTCCCATTCTCCTCACTGTAGTGGGAGTGATCTTATAAAAAACGTACATCATATCACAAACCTTCAAATAGTTTCCCGTTGCAGACAGAATAAAATCCAAGTCCTTATCATGACCTAGAAGACTGTATGAGCTGACCTACCACCACCCATCCTGACACAAACTTCACTTCTCACCATTCTCTCTCCTACAATACTCAAGCCAGAGTTGCCTTCATGCAGTTTCTCAAACCCATCAAGCTCAGCCCACCTGGAAGACCTTATGCCTGGACACTTTCTCCAGATCTCTGCATAACTTATTCCTCATGATCATTTAGATCTTAGGTCAAATATCAATTCCAGAAAGGTTTTCCCTAATTACTCAACCCAAATGAATCCCTTCCTTCTCTCCTCTACTGTTATATCATACTCTTATTTTTCTTCATACTTATTTAAAATCATGTGGCCTATCATTAATTGTCTATTGTCTGCCTCCACCACTGAAATGTAAGCTCCAGGATGGAAAGGCCTTTAATCTGTTTTGTTTCGAGCTACACCTGAGCACCAGAACGGGACTTGGGACATGATAGGCTCTAATTCACTACACTTGATTGAATTAACTAACTAACTATCCCTGTTCTAACAAATACATATGTGCTATACTTAATTTAAAATCCTATCCAGAATGAAGGGAACAGACTAGCACCCTCTGCAAATTTTATTGTATTATATCCAAGACCCAGCCTGCAGAGACTCTGATTTTAACAGTTTAGCAGAACTCAAAATTCTACATTTTTAACAGGCACCCCAGATGACTGTAATGAAACTGTCTGTAAAACACACTTTGAGAAATATCCATTTATACATTCTTTTTACACTAAAATGTCTTTAACAATGAAATCAAAGTTTACCACCATCTCCATGAACAGCAACACCATTATCTAATCCTTTTCCTCTTCTCTACTTCACTCCTTTATTCCATTCCTGCACCGACCCCACCCCAAGATAACGGAAGTATCCTCTCCCAAGCTGCTTAGGACATTTACCACAAATGAACCTAGGAAAAGACAATTCTCATAAAAAATTACAACCAATTTCCTTTTGTCCTGCAATCAACATGGCTGCAAATTAAGAGTTTTAGAGAGGGGCTTATTGATTGGTTTTAGTTGTTAAACCAAACATTCAAGAAGTTGTTTGGTTTTGTTGTTTGGTTTTGTTTTCCTCTGGACTGAATGTTTTTAGAAACTTATTTTTTCATGGCAAAATCAATACATGTAAGTTGTTAAAATTCAAATAGATACATGTAAAAAACAAAAAGTACAAAATTACCCCAAACAACCTCAGTGATAACCACTGATTTGTATACCTTTTCAGATTTTTTTCTGTGCATATACAAACATACATACACAAATAATGTTTCTAATATAGAACCAGAATTGAGAATCTCTGATTTCAGCCAGTCACAATTAGGGAATAAAATGAAGTTAATCCAAATCAGCTGGAACACTCTAAAAAGTGTTACTATTTTAATGTACTCAAGAACAAAGAAATGTCACCAATATTTAAATTTGTGCGTTAAACACCTTTAGGCAAGTTACAAGCCTGTCATAGTTCTAATATTTAAGTTACAGGCTGCCTTAGAACGAAGAACTGAGTTCCTGAGGTTTAAGGAAAATCGTGGGTTCTTAAAGGCAAAGAGCCAAGCAACTAGTTAACGCCTCCCTACCAAGTCCAAAAGACTAGTCTTACTCAGAAGCACAGTCACCTGTGGACTACGTGGAGTCTGGACCCCTCTGCATCAGACCCCAAAGTGGAATTACACAGGTTGAAAGAAATCAAAACTGAAATCCTAAGGGGAGTAACCAGGACACTTGCAGTGCAGGTCATTAGCGCGACTGTTGCCAAATTCAAAGCAGAAAGGTGTTAAATGGCTTTTGTAGGGATCAAAACAACATGTGATAGTAGTTCATGCAGATCTGCCACACACATGTATATGCTATTCGCTATGGATGAATCGAGAAAACAACGTCCTCTCTAAAAATGTACATGAACAGTTAGGAGCAACAAATCTTCTTCCATACAGGACTGAAATTAACCGCAGTCAGGTCGGCAGCAGGAGGTTCCAATCAGGCTCCCTGGCTGGCTGCGGCTGCACCCTCGAGGGTTGTTATAGTAACCACACAGACGCACGCAGCTTCGCGTGTGTGCCGGGGAATTCACGGGCAGTACATAAACTGGACTCCCTGCTTCATTCGGAGTAACAAAAACACATACAGAATTTAATCTACGGCCCCACCTGCAATTTCTGCAAGATCGGCTTGACTTCTTCCTCTTCATCAGCCATCATCTCCCGGCCACTCCACCCCCAACTTTATAACCACAGAGACGCACGCCCTCTCTCACCGCGGAATCACAGCGACATCTGGCGCTCTGGAGGCTTTTCTGCCCCCGAAGGGCTGTGGTTCAAACCGACTTAACCATTTCCACAGAGATGCTCTACAATCACTTGTGAGTTCATAAACTTCTTTCTTTCCCAGATCCTGGAAACAAAATGTCCTCAGCTAAATTTCTATATTCTTCTTTCATGTCTTCCTACTTATTTATACTAAGATTATAATACTCCATAAAGAAGAGAGTTTAAGAAGTGCACACCTGTGTTGTTTGAAATTTCGAAAGCCATGTAGTACAATAGCTACTTTACTCAATCTTTTCCAAACTTTGCAATAATTTTCTATGATTAATTTTATTATTTTAATGCACTATCTTAATAAATACTACACTTGGGATGGCTCATAAAAACCACCATGCTCTACACTGATAATGCCTCCATATTTATAGACAACATCCGGAAGGATATATAAGAAAGGATGACTGTCTCTGCAGAGGGAAACACAGAAACTGGGGAACTGTGGGTGAGCGAAGAAAATTTTCACTGCCTGCCCTTTTGAATTTTCTTGCTATCTATATGTATCACCTATTCAAATATAAACATTTTTAAATAAAAAATTATTTGCTTCTACATAGCCTCTGGAAAGAGACACAAGACACTGGCAAGACTATTGCTTACAAAGAGCAGAAGTGAGTGGCTGGAGCAAAAATGAGTGACCAGGGAACTGGGGTAGACTTTTCACTCTATGCCGTTTTTGTAACTTTCAAGTTTGTACCTTGTGAATATATTAAACTTGTGAATAAATCTTTTAAAGTGTCATGTAATATTCCTGGCAGTTTTGCTTTAGTTTTAATTACAGCTTCAAGCTGATTCTGTGAACCTAACAAGCAAAACGTTCAAGGCAGAAATCATGAACGTACATAAAATCATTTCCTCAAATCATTTTCCAACATAAAGGAAATAGTTTGTATTGTAACCTATAAAATCTATGTCGTTAGCTATAAAATAGGGAGGGATGTTTTAAAAATTTTTTTTGAGATGGAGTCTCACTGTGTAGCCCAGGCTGGAGTGCAATGGCGCCATCTCGGCTCACTGCAACCTCCGCCTTCCGGGTTCAAGCGATTCTCCCGCCTCAGCCTCCCGAGTAGCTGGGACTACAGGTGCATACCACCACGCCCGGCTAATTTTTTGTATTTTTAGTAGAGACGGGGTTTCACCGTGTTAGCCAGGATGGTCTCGATCTCCTGACCTCGTGATTCACTCTCCTCGGCTTCCCAAAGTGCTAGGATTACAGGCATGAGCCACCACACCCAGCCATAAAACTTTAAAATTTTTCATCCTCTTTCTCAGACATTTTAACTTTGGTGCACACGAGGCTGGGCACGGTGGCTCACACCTGTAATCCCAGCACTTTGGGAGGCCAAGGCGGGCAGATCACTTGAGGTCAGGAGTTCAAGACAAGCCTGGCCAATGTGGTAAAACCCCATCTCTACTAAAGATACAAAAATTAGCCAGGTGTGGTGGCATGCACCTGTAATCCCAGCTACTTGGGAGGCCAAGGCAGGAGAACCACTTGAACCCAGGAGGCGGAGGTTGCAGTGAGCCAAGATGCTGCCACTGCACTCCAGCCTGGGCAACACAGCAAGACTCCATCTCAAAAAAACAGTAATAAATAATTTTGGTGCACACTAAGAATAATTTTTAAGAGATTTTATACTCTATATTCCTAGTGAAGGAAACACTACTTGCTTTTCAATTATGTAAAGCAGGGGTATTTAATTGCCTTTCTACAATGACTAAATATAAAATATCTTCAAATGATTTCAGTATAATTTTTATTACCTAAAAAACAATGGGATTTGACATTTAGGGTAATTCCATTGTTAACACATCTTAAACCATTAAGAATCAATCCTAAAATTTAAGAGTTAGAAAAGGCTGTAAGGATAACTTAATTCAGTCCTTCATTTTACAGATACAGAGACTAAGTCCAAGAAAGTTCAAACTAAGTAGAAACCAGAACCCAGATCTTCTGCCTCTCCAGCCAGTATGCTTTCAAATCTTTCCTCTAACAGGACATAAAGTTACTGAGAATGTCCTTCAAATTTCTATCATGGCTCTACATTTTAAATAAATAAATGCATAATTAAACAGAATTTAATTCCCATAATAGTCAGAAATACTCACTAAATAAAGGAAAACAATAAATAAATCTTTTATTTTAATACAATCTCAAGATCAATAACACATTGGTAAACTTTCTGCAGAAGTGCATTCCTAAATAAGTAAACCCAAGGCAACAGTTGACAAAAAGGTAAAGAAGTGGCTTTATTTTAAAATAGTCTTCCTTTGGTATCTTTGGGGGATTGGTTCCAGGAACCCTCATGGATACCAAAATCCTTGGATGCTCATGTCACTTTTATAAAATGGCATGGTATTTGCATATAACCTACAGATTCTCCCAAATACTTTAAATCACCTCTAAATTATTTATAATACCTACAATGTAAATGCTATCCAAATAGTTGTTATATAGTATTGGTTTTTAATTTTTTATATTTATAGTATTTTTTTATATTATTTTTATTTTTTCTCAAATATTTTTGATATATGGTTGGCTGAATCTGCAGAAGCAGAACCTATGGATACAGAGGGCCGACTGTAAATGCCAAAAAAATTAACTTTAAAAAATAACTTCATCAACGTGAGTTATTTTTAAATACAAATAGGGACTGAACATACATGCATCAAATTGTACTCTCGTTCACTGACATAAGCACACCTCCAAACAAGTTAATACGAAGGTAAATACATAAATATATACAAATAAATACACACACCCAAATAACAAGCCACACATCACCCACCATTTTCCAAGACCAAAATTTTCACATAAACATACTGGCAAATACACCAAAATATCAGTGTACATTAACATACTTACATACACAGATATGCATAAATACCAGAATTCAAAGCAACATGTAGCATATAACACAGGTACTTAAGGCATAAACACCACAGCTCAGTGAGAAACAGCACAGGGAGAAAGAGTTATCTATTGAAACAAATACTATTGTGACCTTCTCACACTAGGGATGAAAATTCAGCAGTTCACAATGGAATTGAGATTAATAAAATGCTTATGCTTTAAATAATAGAAACAAAGAAACCAGACTCTAAACCACTCCCCACTACCAATGAGTTTGTTATGTTGATAATGTGAAAACAACTTCAGAGACTTAAAAGCACAGAGAAGCTGGGGAGTCCTATCTAGAAAAAAGATTTGCTAAATGAAATCACTGAAGATGAACATAGAAACATTCTGTAAAGTTAGCTAAATTATCTTTATTTTTTTTTAGAAACAGGGTCTCACTCTGTTGCCCAGGCTAGAGTGCAGTGGCATGATCTTAGATCACTATAGCCTCAGACTCCTGGGCTCAAGTGATCCTCCCAGCCTCAACCTCCTAAGTAGCTGGGATCACAGGTGCGTGACACCATGCGTGGCTCAAATTCTTTTTACTTTGAAGGCCCTGCTAGAAACTTGCTGCTGCTCTAATTCACGACTTGGAGAGACAAAACTAAAAAAGCTGTTGCTGGGTTCAGGTGCTGTTGGAGAACCCACAAAAAATGGTCTGAACTGAAAATCTCCATCTCCATCGCCCCGATTTCGAACAGGTGTATTATCCAAAGGAAACTTGGAGTTGTTACCTAGGGCAGAAAAAAAGGAAAAACATAATTTTATTCATTTGTTATCTATATAATCTACTTCAGAGGAATCATCAAATATATATATATGAATATATATTTTTTCTCCAATATTTGTCTTAGAAAAAAACAGACATATAAAATCTTTTGCCCCAGGTTAAGAATTTTTTTTAAAAACATTGCAATAAACATTCTAGAAAAAAATATAACTGAAATATTGGCATATACCATGACCCAATATCAATTAGCATAGGCTTAAGACAAAGCAGATAATAGATCTGATTAAATGAACATTTAACTACTTCCACTGAACCCTTCCTTGGCTTTTACAGGTTTTAAAGGACCAAATAACTAAAGGAAAATGCTGACTATATATCCTTCAAGCTAACAGTGGCAGCAGGACATAAAAAGGTTAACTGTGTACAAAAAGAGGAATGGGAAAGAACTGGTGAATATGAAAAAAATAAGACAAATGTGGACAGTGACAAAAAAATAAGTATATCTATAATGCCCATTTACAGTAACTCTGACTAAATTACATTATATAAGTAAAACTGAAAGTTAAGCAGAAATTTAGGTTTTTATTCTTATATCTGATATTCCTCATCTCATCACCTCATACCTGCCCCCCACCTTTTTTTTTGTAGAGACAGGGTCTCACTATATTGCCCAGGCTGGTCTCAAACTCCTGGACTCAAGTGATTCTCCCACCTCAATCTCCCAAAGTGCTGGGCCGCACCTGACCACCTCACACCTTTTCTAAGACATCAGTTCCTCCCCTATTAAATCTTTTTCCTCAGCCTATAGTAAATATCCAAAAATGAGTATTAGGAAAGTCCAGCACAAGAGGCTTCACTTTTTTGTATGCCAAAAACAATTTCCATTAATAGCATAGCAAAAATCTATTGGATTTTGTTGCATAAAGAGTAGTATAAAGGAGAGAGCTCAGGAAGATATGAGATTCATTCCGTCTGCAAGGCACCTAACAAGCAGAAAAGAGATGGCATCATACTAGATTGTGATTTAAAGAAAGAATCCTATTTGGATAACCTTTATATCCTCATTAGTTAGGATCATACCTAGCAAGCTGGTACATAAAACATATTTGCTAAATATTTGATAAATGGAAAAATGATTAGACAAAAGAACAAAACAAACAAACTGACAACTTAGGAACTGTACAATCAGTATTGGCAGGTGAAAAAAATTGAAACATGGCCTTCTTGGAGGATAGCAAATGGTTAAGAGTATAGGCTCTGAAAACAGGTTAGTGATATTGACCAAATTACTTAACTTTCTGTGCCTCAGCTTTCTCATCTGTATAAAAGAAGGATAATAATACTTACTTCATAAAGTTTTGTAAATTATATGAATTTATATAAAACACAACAGTGCCTAGCACTTAGGAATCAATAAATGACAGCTAATATTATTATTACTACAACTACGTAGCTTTTAACTTAATGTAGCAATTTGCAAACTTTCATTTTGCAGAGATTAACTGCTCAAATTAAAGCTTTAATTTAAATGTAAGCAAATACAATAGATAAAAGCAATGATGTACAGGTTGAAACATGGGTGAAGAATTCAGAGCCTACCACAACTCAATGCTTGTCTTATCCTTATCGTCTCCACTGAATGCTTGGAAGTGGGCAGAGCAGTATAAAAAATCATTGATTTAAAGAACAGACATTTGATACATGTCCTTTCTTACCTAATGGGAAGCCAAGAACACCAGACTGTGCAATCATGGATGGTTCAAGGGTGCCTTCATGGTTAGCAATAGTGATGTTTCGTAGCCTAAGGCTATCATAGAGGCCTTGGAGCTTTTGATACTGACGATTGCGCTCCATAAGTTTCTCAGAGATGTCACTGAACTTTTTCTTGTATTCTTCTAGTACTTTCTTCATGGAGGTAACCTCCCCTTTCATTGAGGTCAATTCTACATCCTTGCTTTGTATTTGCTGAGTATATATCTTCTCCATCTGTTTCAGATGGCCCTCAGCCTTGCTGAAATTGTATTCTTGATAGAGACGTTCCTGATGTACCTGGTTCCAAAAGAAAAAAGATTTTTAAGGTATTGGGTACAAAGTTATGTATTGTAAAATGTTATACAAACACAAAAGGAAGAGAAAGATGCTTATATAGGGATGTTATTTTAACATTTAGAACCCAGTTTAAGAAGCAATCAGGATACACAATGAGGCACCGAAAACAATAAGTTATGTTACTAAATGCATAGAAAAAAGTCTGGAAGAATACTCTCAAACCACTAACTTTATACCACCGAAAGAACTGAGTATTTGTCTTAACAAGTGACATGTTTTCCAAAGGTTTTTAAGAAATATAATCCCATTTTTCAAGTAATCCACAGCATGAAGAACAGACTCTAAGACAACCGCAAATTATCGTCTCCTGGTACATACACCCTTGTGTAACTCCCTATCCCCTTGCACATGGGCAGGACCTGTGACTAGACTACTACAGAAAATGTGACAGGTTGTCACTTCATAAGTATATTACCTAAGACTATAAGGTCTGTCTTACTCGGAGACACACTCCCTTGCTGGCTTTGAGGAAGCAAGCAGTCATGTCAGGAAGGCCCAAGAGGCAAGTAACTAAGAACAGCCTCTGGCCAATAGCCAGCAAAAAATTGAGGACCCAATGAATCTAGACAGATCTTACACTTTTCACAAAAATAAACTCAAAATGGTTCACAGACTTAAACATAAAATGCAAAACTATGAAACTCCCAGAAGATAACATAGGGTAAAATCCAGGTGATCTTGGATTTGGCAGTGACTTTTAAAATACAAAGGTATAACCCGTGAAAGAGAAAATTGAGAAGCAGGACTTCATTAAACTTAAAAATCTCTGCTCTGTGAAAGACCCTGTAAGAGAATAAAAAGACAAGCCACAGATCAGGAGAGTATATTTGCAAAAGATAGCTCTGATAAAGGATCAAAGAATACTTCAAACTCAACAGTAAGGATAAAAAGAACACTTAAAACTCAACAATAAGAAAACAATTTAAAAATAGACCAAGAACTCGGCCGGGCGCGGTGGCTCATGCCTGTAATCCCAGCACTTTGGGAGGCAGAGGCGGGCGGATCATGAGGTCAGGAGATCGAGACCATCCTGGCTAACAAAGTGAAACACCGCCTCTACTAAAAATACAAAAAATTAGCCGGGCGTGGTGGCGGGCGCCTGTAGTCCCAGCTACTAGGGAGGCTGAGGCAGGAGAATGGCGTGAACCCGGGAGGCAGAGCTTGCAGTGAGCCGAGATCGCGCCACTGCACTCCAGCCTGGGCGACAGAGCGAGACTCCGTCTCAAAAAAAAAAAAAAAAAAAAAAAAGACCAAGAACTTCATATACACCTCACCAAAAAAAAAAAAAAAAAGGCAAAAAAGCATACGAAAAGATGCTCCACATCATATGTCATCAGAGACATGCAAATTAAAATGAGACACCACTATACACCTATTAAAATGGCCAAGACCCAGAACATGGACAATACCAACTTCTGGCAAAGATGTGGAGCAACAGGAATTCTCATTCATTGCTGCTGGCAATATAAAATGGTACAGCCACTTTGGAAGACAATTTGGCAGTTGCTTACAAAAATAAACATACTCTCACCACATAAGCCAGCAAAAACACTATTTGGTATTTAACCAAAGGAGTTGAAAAATGGAGGAGCATGTAAGAGAAACAACTTACCCAGAAAAATATAATAAAAAGTTACTTGACAGATGACAAACATCCTTAAGAAGTATAAGTGTATATGTAAGATATAACAATACATTCAAGGACATGCTTAAAGTCATCCACAGGGAGGTCTTTCAAAGGAAATACTAAAAGTAGAAATCATAAAGGGAAAAAGTTAAGGATGCGTATTTGATAAGAATGCTTATCATAGCATTTTAATAACTTGGAAATAAATTATGATACAATATAACCATTAAAATATGATTATAGAATAGTTAACTAAAAAATATTTAACAAGATATTCATACCAAGTGAAGCACAGGCTACTCAGGAGGCTGAGGCGGGAGAATGGCTTGAACCCAGGAGTTACAGACTAGCCTGGGCAACACAAGAAAACCCCGTCTCAAAAGGAAGAAAAATTCATACCAGATATAATATACTGTCAACTCTTAACAATAAAAGTGTGTGTGTTATTATCTTACTTTTATACAGGAGAGAGAGAGTGTGTGAGTGTGTGTGTGTGTGTGTGTGTGTATACCCAAAATATAAACAATGGTTATCTCTGAGTGATGGAATTATGAGTGCTTTAATTTTCTTCCTTTTGATTTTCAACAATAAACATTGCTTTTGAAAACAATTTAATAAAAAGTTTCTCATATACTCATAAAAAATTAATAATAATACAATGAAGGAAAGACACTAGAAGTTCCCACAAATGCCATAAATCACATGCTCAAGAGAAACTAGACTAAGCACTAACCTGATATGTCCAGAAGGCCAGTGCTCGGGAGCTAATGTCCAACACGATCTCTGGTCGCAGTCCTGCCAATACCATAGCTTTATATTCCTCTGATGGACTGAGTTCTGTGCGGACAATATCTAGCTTTCCAGAAAGGGTACTGTTGCAGGCAGGACAGATAGCTGGTGAGCGACTAAACTCACCACTGCCATGCTGATCACAGAAGATGTGAGAGCAGGCAGTGACCCATGCATAGCCAGAGAGTTTGATGCGACACTTTCGATAATTACAAAGCAGCATGTCTTCACACAAAGACATAATAGGATAGTGAGGTCTCCAGAAGCTGAAGAGAGTCCTAAGAAGGGGTAAATAAAAAGGCCAAGTAAGTTAAATTGCAATGAAAATAAAATAATAAGTAAAAAATAAATATAACATGCACGTTTTTATCATAAAATACTGCACATTTTATTATATTCCTTGTATTTATTATAATTGATATATTGATTTCAGTTACTCAATAATATTAATTGTGCTCGTTTGTCCGGTTTTCTAAAAACGCTTTAAGGATAAAGGTAAAGACAAAGGTGGTTACAGATGTTGCTAACGTCAAAAATAATATATACGTGGGCCAGGCTCAGTGGCTCAAGCGTACAATCCCAGCACTTTGGGAAGCCAAGGCAGGCGGGTCCCTTCAGGTCAGGAGTTCCAGACCAGCCTGGCCAACATGGTGAAACCCAGTCCCTATTAAAAATACAAAAATTAGCCAGGCGTGGTGATTCAAGCCTCTAATCCCAGCTACTCGGGAGGCTGAGGCAGGAGAATCGCTTGAATCCGGGAGGCAGAGGTTGCAGTGAAGCGAGATCGTATCACTGCACGCCAGCCTGGGGGACAGAGCAAGAATCTCTCTCAAAACATACATATATAGGCCGGGCGCGGTGGCTCACCCCTTTATAATCCCAGCACTTTAGGAGGCCAAGGCGGGTGGATCACGAGGTCAGGAGTTCGAGACCAGCCTAACATGGTGAAACCCCATCGCTACTAAAAATACAAAAAATTAGCTGGGTGTGGTGGCGGGCGCCTGTAGTCCCAGCTACTCAGGAGGCTGAGGCAGGAGACTCGTTTGAACCCGGGAGGCGGAGCTTGCAGTGAGCCGGGATGGCGCCATTGCACTCCAGCTGGCGACAAGACTCCGTCTCAGAAAAAAAAAAAAAAAAAAAAAAAATTGCCTTGGCCCTCCGGGTCAATAGAAAAGAACACTCGCACACCTTTATCCCAATAGCCCCGCTGAGTGAGTTTCCTCAGGTATGTCACCTGGCAGCCACAGTTAAGATTAAGAGACCTATTTTACATCCGGCAGAGTAGGGGGCAGCGGGAAAGCAGAGGAGCTGGGAAGCTTTAAAGCTGAGCCCTCTCTCACGCAGCAGAGGCGCAGCTAATCCCGAATCTTCCACCAGCTGGGAGTAAGCGCCAATCTAACTTCTGTACAAGCTGCGTGAGGGGCAAGTTTTAGAGAAACAGACCCACAGAAATTACACTCTGGAATTTTCAGCCAGCTTTCCACGCTCAGTAGAGAAAATAATAGTAATAAATGATACTTAATCTGAGGCTGAAAGAAAAAGCGCGGAAAAACTCCGTTGCCTCCACAGCTCCACAAGCGAAGATTCCAGGATTCTCTGCGAGCGAGTGCTTCAGGAACTACGCCAGAGCGCGCATGCGTGGGGTTGCCCCGAAGCATCCTGGGACCTGCCAGGCTGAGGGAGTTGCGGGCCGCAGCTCCGGCTAAGAATCGGGAGAAATTCCCAGAAACAGTGTGACAGCTGTAATTGGACAGCTGGCACCTCCATGTTGAGGTAGTCCACCATTTTATTTTTTATCCACCTTGGAATAGACATCTTTCCACTCTCACACATCCTCTATACACATTTAAGGAAATTATAATTTTCCTTGAGTCTGCATTACAAACATGCATTACAGCTCTTTAAATTAAGCGATAGTGGGCCGGGCGCGGTGGCTCACGCCTGTAATCCCAACACTTTGGGAGGCTGAGGCGGGCAAATCACCTGAGGTCAGGAGTTCCCGACCAGCGTGGCCAACACGGTGAAACCCTCTCTCTACTAAAATACAAAAATTAGCTGGGCGTGGTGGTGGACGCCTGCAATCCCAGCTACTCGGGAGGCTGAGACAGGAGAATCACTTGAACCCAGGAGGCAAAGGTTGCAGTGAGCCGAGATCGCACCATTGCACTCCAGCCACGGCAACAAGAGCGACACTCCGTCTTTAAAAAAAAAAAAAAAAAAAAAATTATTTAATTAATTGATAGTATTGAGGGTCAGAACTTTGAGGTGACCTACCTGCGTGCTCTCCTGGAACTGCTAGCAGTGTTTAAATGATTGCACTGTGCCAGTTTTACTCTAATGCTGTTGCCTGTCATTTTCTTTGCCCTTCTGTGCTTACCCATAGCAGCTGCTTTAGGTAATTATTTTCTGCTTAATCTATATGGATCTGTTAGAATTCAGATTAAAAATTAACCTGAAGAGGAAAGCTAGACGGGTCCTCAGGATATAAACCTTAATGAAGCTTTTTTTTCTTTTCCAGATAGGGTCTCACTCTGTCGCCCAGGCTGGAGTGCTGTGACGCGATCTCGGCTCACTGCAACCTCCGCCTTCCGGGTTCAAATGATTCTCCTGCCTCAGCCTCCCGAGTAGCTGGGATTACAGGCACATGCCACCACACCCCGCTAATTTTTGTATTTTTAGTAGACACAGGGTCTCGCCATGTTGGCCAAGCTGGTTTCAAACTATTGACCTCCAGTGATCCACCCACCTCGGCCTCCCAACGTGCCGGGATTACAGGCGTGCGCCACCATGCCCAGCCTTATACCATCTTTTGTAGCCATCTTTCCAGATGTTGTGAACCTATTATGAATTAGTAACAGATGCAATTAGCCACGCAGTGGACATCAAACCCTGCAAACCCCTTTCTGAGTAGTGCCAAACCATAATATCAAATCTTTTTCCTTCAAACAAAAAACTGTCAAAAACTGTGCAACTTCCTACAAGGTTTGTCATCTGTTTCGGAGTAATTAGGCCTTTGTACATTTCCTAAAATATCTTCTGATAACTTTAAAGTGGTAATTTAATTTTGGTATAAACCAGTTCCAAAAAAAGGAGATCTTCATGTGTGAACCATATACTCCCTAACATCTGTTTTTGGCTGTTTGAGCCTTCTGTGTGAATTCTGGTTTTAACTATGCCAAATGTAGAAATATTAATACAAAAAATAGTACAACTCATTTAAAGTTGAAAAATGCAAAATATTCTAATTTGACTAGTACCTAACTTTGTGATCCTAGCCAATTCCCTTTGCACTGCAATATGATCACTTCCTGGAGATGTATCTAAGTTAATAAATACTTAACATTAATTCATTTTAACACCATGTACTGCAAATATGCTACAATTTATCCATTCTTCTAATAGACATTGATTGCGGGTTTTTACAATTAAAAACAATACTGCAATGAACATTCTGTACATGTCTCCTTGAGTCCACGTGCCAAAAATTCCTCTAGAATATAACACCCAGAGCCTGGGTTAGTATATCAGCAACTTCAAATCAACTAAATGTTGCCAAACCACTCTCCAAAGTAAAAGCATAAATTTCACTGCCACCAGCAAAGTATAGAAGAGCCCAATGCTATAAATTCAGCAACATGCACACATGTCAAGTTGTTTTACTGTATTTCATTGTTGTCTATCTGATGACAGCGAAATGGTATCTCAGTGTTGTTTTAATGTACAACTCTTTCATTACTCGTAAGAGTGAGCATTTTTTCATCTGAATGACTACTCAGGGATCCTTATCTGTGATTTGCCTGTTCATGTCCTTTGATGACTTTCTTGATTTATATGGAGTCATTTAACAGTAATATGACATGCAAACATAAGTTTGAATTTTAGTGTACACAAATTTATCAACTTTTCCTTTTTGTACTTATGTCTACTCCAATATCATACTCTTGTTTTCAATAATTCTAAAGTTTTGCTTTTCATATATACAACTTTAATTCATTCTTCCCAACATAAAGAGTCTGAATAACTTACAATAAGAGTTGTGAAGGCCAGGCCAGAGTGACCACGACATTCAAGAAAGCAAACATTCCAACAACTTCAGTATTTGATGGAGTGGTAGTCTAGTCTGTAACATTCCTAGGTTATATTTACCATGCAAGGGATACAATATGCATCAAAATATTAGAAATGTATTTCATTTGCTTTTAGAATGATATTTCATCATATTTATTGGCTATAAAAACCAAGGCAACCAACCACAAAGACAAAACTACTCAGAATAACAAAATTATATTCCAGCTCTTTGGGAGGCCAAGGCAGGTGGATCACCTGAGGTCAGGAGTCTGAGTCCAGCCTGGCCAACATGATCAAACCCCATCTCTACAAAAAAACACAAAAATTAGCTGGATGTGGTGGCAGGCACCTGTAATCCCAGCTACTCGGGAGGCTGAGGCAGGAGAATAGCCTGAACCTGGGAGGCAGAGGTTGCAGTGAGCCAAGATCACGCCACTGCACTCCAGTCTGGGCAACAAAGCCAGACTCCGTCTCAAAAACAAAAAAAAAAATTATAGATATGAAATACTTTCCATGAGAATCAGGCCAGGCGCAATGGCTCACGCCTATAATCCCAGCACTTTGGGGGGGCCAAGGTGGGTGGATCACCTGAGGTCGGGAGTTCGAGACCAGCCTGACCAACATGGAGAAACCCCGTCTCTACTAAAAATACAAAAATTAGCTGGGTATGGTGGTGCATGCCTGTAATCCCAGCTACTCAGGAGGCTGAGGCAGGAGAATAGCTTGAACCTGGAAGGCGGGTTTGCAGTGAGCCGAGATCACACCATTGCACTCCAGCCTGGGCAACAAGAGCAAACTCTGTCTCAAAAAAAAAAAAAGAAATACTTTCCATGAGAATCTATATAGAGAAAAGCAGTCTGAAGATATTATAATTAAGGAGAAAAGGCTTTGAGTTTCAAGTAGTAGTTGTGCTATATTTGAACACATAGAAGTAACTTCCTGTTTATTTTGATACCTTGTTTTTATAGCCAAAAGTTGAGATTTGCAACAGAAAAGTCTGACTGCCTGAAGACCTAACATATTTCTTGTAATTTGTAAAATGGTTTAACTCAGTTGTTTACTGTTTTTAGACAAACTACTGAATATTCATGAAATGTATATTATCGATGAAGCAACTTCAAGAATCTTTTTTTTTTTGAGACGGAGTCTTGCTCTGTCACCCATGCTGGAGTGCAGTGGCACGATCTCAGCTCACCACAACCTCCGCCTCCCTGGTTCAAGCAATTCCTTGCCTCAGCCTCCCGCATAGCTGGGACTACAGGCACGCTGCCCCACCCAGCTAATTTTTTTTGTATTTTTAGTAGAGACGGGGTTTCACCATCTTGGCCAGGCTGGTCTTCAACTCCTAGACCTCGTGATCTACCCTGCTCGGCCTTCTGAAGTGCTGGGATTATCGGCGTGATCAAGAATCTTAATTTAAAGAATACGTTTCATATTCTGGCCAACACAAGTTATTACAGTTGCATACCATTTGTGAGATTCTGGTATAAGCACGAGTATTAAATCTCATTACAAAAACAGTGAAGTATACCAGACTTTCAATATTTGGATTTTTATTTTGTACCCCTTGCATGTTAAATATACCATCATGGATGTAAACACAGCATATAGGACAGTATACTTTAGCCAAAACAATTGAGAATATTTCAACATGAAGCAGAAATGAGTTTTTAACCATACCTGAATGGTATGTGCAATTTAACTCAATGATAAATATCAAGTAAGATTGTAAATAAAATATTAACAATAAAAGATTTCCTACTAAATACCAGTAAGGTTTTATGTATCTATTCCTCACATAAATAGATTGGTTTTGGCAGTCATTCTTATAATAAGCACTGATTCCAGGTTTTACAATTAAAAACAATACCACAGTGAATGTTCTATACATGCCTCCTTGAGTACATATGCCAAGAATTCCTTTTGGAAACCGCCCTGGTTTGTCAATCAGGGCTTCCCCCACCTTCCCCACCACCCCACCCTGAACCCTCTATGGCTCCCACACCCAGAGACTAGGTTAGTATATAAGCAAGTATTTTTTTGGTATCTCTTTTGGGCCAAGCCTTAGGGAAAAAGAAGGTATCCTGCTTTCATGGAGTTTACAATCTACCAAAGGATCTAAGAATAACAGAAGAAAATGAAAACATTATTTTATTCTTTCCTTTGCCACCTCTTACATTTTTGCAAATTGATTCCATAAAGCCATTTCTGGTGAAAAAAGTCCATCTTTAACTTGAAGAATTATCTACCTTCATACTGCAAAGAAAAGTTTTTTTTATATATATATAAAATTTTTTTTTTTTGAGATGGAGTATCTCACTCTGTCACCCAGGCTGGAGTGCAGTGGCACAATCGCGGCTTACTACAATCTCCACCTCCCAGGTTCAAGCGATTCTCTTGCCTCAGCTTCCCAAGTAGCTGGGACTGCAGGTGTACACCACCATGCCCAACTAATTTTTATATTTTTAGTAGAGACAGGGTTTCACCATGTTGGCCAGGCTGGTCTCAAACTCCTGACCTCAGGTGATCCGCCCACCTCAGCCTCCTAAAGTGCTGGGATTATAGGTGTGAGCCACCGCACCCAGCCAAAAAGTGTATTTTTAAAACTGCCCTGACGTGTGTGAGCAACCACTCTAAAAAACTGAGTAAACAATTTAAAATTTGAACATGAATGACTTTAGAGTATAATGTTTCAGTAACTCTCAGAATCAACTGGCTTTATTTCACAGCGCCAGATGACAGCTATCTAATTACTATATGCTCGTGTTTTGAAACTAGGCTGCTTCTTTTATTTTTTTAATCACAGGTACATTTTCTTAATCTGGAATCACCACCCGTTTAGTAATTGTATGACTCCGCAAAAATCAGAAGGCACTAACGGACAGCCAGCCCATCCTCATGGTGCCCTGAGTGAAGATAAGCCATTTTTGATATATGATGGATCAAAATCCCACTGCCTAAGGCTTCAAGCAGTGAGAGGAACAGCCATCAAAGTTTAACTCCAACCACATTAATTTAAGAAAGGTTTATAAAAAATAAAGACATCCCAACCTGGGCAACATGGCAAAACCCCATCTCTACAAAAAGTACAAAAAATTAGCCAGGCATGGTGGCCTGTGGTCCCAGCTACTTGGGAGCCTGAGGTGAGAGAATCACCCGAGGCTGGGAAGCCAGGGCTGCAGTGAGCCCTGATTTTGCCACTGCACTCCAGCCTGGGCAATGGAATGAGTCCCTGTCTCAAAAAAAAAAAAAAATGAAGACATCAAGAGACTCTTATAAGATAGGAATCATTACATCTAAGTAAGAACTAGAGGCCGGGCGCAGTGGCTCACGCCTGTAATCCCAGCACTTTGGGAGGCCGAGGCGGGTGGATCATGAGGTCAGAAGATCGAGACCATGGTGAAACCCCGTCTCTACTAAAAATACAAAAAAAATTAGCCAGGCGCGGTGGCGGGCGCCTGTATTCCCAGCTACTCAGGAGGCTGAGGCAGGAGAATGGCGTGAACCTGGGAGGTGGAGCTTGCAGTGAGCCGAGATCGTGCCACTGCACTCCAGCCTGGGCAACAGAGCAAGACTCCGTCTCAAAAAAAAAAAAAAAAAAAAAAAAAGTAAGAACTAGAAGAGATCATTAAGGATCAACTGATCCAGCAAGGGAAAATGAGGAACTAGATAACAAGTTAGTACCAAAATCAAGATTAATCAACTAAAGAAAATGTTATTCCAACAATTATATAAAGATACACATTATAGTGCCCATGACTAATTCTAGAACTTAATTAAGTTTTGAGGGGAGGGGTGAAGGTAATGAGGGGTAGTCTAATTAACAGAAAGATATATAAGCAATAAAAACAAAGAATTTCCTCTTTTTTTTTGAGACGAAGTCTAGCTCTGTCACCCAAGCTGGAGTGCAGTGGTGCGATCTCAGCTCACCACAACCTCTGCCTCCCAGATTCAAGCGATTCTCCTGCCTCAGCCTCCGAAGTAGCTGGGATTACAGGTGCACGCCACCACACCCAGCTAATTTTTGTATTTTTGGTAGAAACGAGGTTTCACCATGTTAGCCAGGCTGGTCTTGAACTCCTGACCTTAGGTGATCTGCCCACCTCGCCTCCCAAAGTGCTGGGTTTACAGGCATGAGCCATCACGTCAGGCCAAAACAAAGAATTTTCGTCAATCTATTATGCAGATGTCAAAAATTGCCAGGTAGTACAGAATCTAAGAGAAATATACACATGGATTCTGATGACAAAATAGTTAACATCAAACTGAGAACTTACCGTATGCTTTACCCACACCCTTACTAATTTAATCTTCAAAATAACCACCCTGAGTCAAATACTATTGCCATCCTCTAAAATATAAAACTAAGACATAGATATTAGGAAACTTGCCAATGCTGCATAACTGGTGAAGTGATAGAGCATGCGTTTGAACTCAGTCTGACTCCAGAACCCATATATATACACTATACAATGCTACTTCTCAACATCTTTAATTGACTCTTTTTTTTTGGAGACGGAATCTCGCTATCACCCAGGCTGGAGTATAGTTGCGCTATCTCTGCTTACTACAACTTCCACCTCCTGGGTTCAAGCCTCAGCCTCCTGCCTCAGCCTCCTGAGTAGCTGGGACTACAGGCGCACACCACGAGGCCCAGATAATTTTTTGTATTTTTTTAGTAGAGATGGGGTTTTGCCATGTTGGCCAGTCTGGTCTCAAACTCCTGAGCTCAGACAATCCACCCACTTCGGCCTCCCAAAGTGCTAGGATTACAGGCGTGAGCCACCACGCCGGCCTCAACTGACTTTTAAAAAGTGAAATTTAGCCGGGCGCGGTGGCTCACGCCTGTAATCCCAGCACTTTGGGAGGCCGAGGCGGGCGGATCACGAGGTCAGGAGATCGAGACCATCCCGGCTAAAACGGTGAAACCCCGTCTCTACTAAAAATACAAAAAATTAGCCTGGCGTGGTGGCGGGCGCCTGTAGTCCCAGCTACTTGGGAGGCTGAGGCAGGAGAATGGCGTGAACCCGGGAGGCGGAGCTTGCAGTGAGCCGAGATCCCGCCACTGCACTCCAGCCTGGGCGACAGAGCGAGACTCCGAATCAAAAAAAAAAAAAAAAGTGAAATTTATAGCACCTTAGCAGCTGGCCATGAAGTCACAAACCTGAATTTTCAAAGACTCATATATATGGCAAAGCTTCTCAATCTCAACGTAAGCCTTACCATAAAAGAAAAACGCAGTACTCATCTACAGTATATCCAGGATTTACAGCACCAAAGAGGTCCAGACTGGAACAGCGAAACTCAGATCTGGTTTCAGTCTCTTGAAATTTTACTCCTGCAAAAGACAACAAAAGCTAAAAAATTATTTCAAGTCCTGATATTACTTTGAGTTGTTTGTATTTCCTGTATTTCACCCTTCTTTCTACCTAATTCTCTGCTGAAAATGCAGGCATGGGTAAAGAATATAAGCTTGTCCTAAGTTACCTAAAATGACTTTTAAAATATTACAATACATGAATACAATAAAATTAGAAAATAGGTTTATAATAATAAAAGATTACTTGTAGAACCCAATTCTAGAGAAAATAACCCCCTAGTATTTTAGTATATATATCCTTTCAGTTTTCTTAAGCAAACATATGCATATAAAAATATTTAAGCAGAAACATATTGCTCTATATAATCTGTTTTTCATGTGTCATGAATACCGTTCTATTTCAATAAACATAAAACTGTATCATAACTTTTAAGTGATTCTATAGTGTTGTACCGTATAGTCTTCACAAAATTGATTTAACCAACTCTGTGTTTCCTTTAATCTACATGTATAGATTGATAAAATAATGATTAGTTTAAAACTGCCAGGCTAAATTGCCTATAGAATTATACCAGTTGCCAGTGCTTTTTCTGTAGTGTTTGAACTTTTAGATTAATGATTCCTGACCCTAGTTCTAACTCACAAAAGTGATTTTTTGGGGATATAGAGATATCACAAAAGATCAAAGCACAACAAAACATTAGTCTCAAATTCATAATTTATTAAGATTTAAGAATTACCTGGGATTACAGACTAAATCCCAGTATGAATTCCAACAAGCAGAATTCAATTGCAGGTGTTTGCCCCTAGCTTTAGTCTGCTCAGAGCATGTGTTTAATCAGGCTGATCAGCTGAAACACGGACTTAACATGCATTTCATCATGGCAAACTGTAAATCACTGGGGAAGGGCAAACCAGCACTGGCTCCTCATCCCTAAACAGGAAAATTCTCCTATGGTTAGAACTGGGGATTTTTTTTAATTACCAAATTCCACCCACTAATAACACCGAGTCCCAAGTCTTGCTAAGTGATTAGAAATCCAAATGAGGTAAAAATGAAGATTTTGCTCTTACTCTTACCTCTGGCATCACATGAATCCAGCTTCTATCTAGAAATCCAGGTGAACCACAGGATCTATCAATTATCTAGGATCATTTCTGGAAAATTTAAAAAACATAAATAAATTCACAAAGGTTATGATTACATGACAACTCACACCAGCATGTTCTATACCAAGTCACAAGAAAATTTAGAGTAACCGTTCATCCTTTATTTAACTCTCCATTCATTAATATAAATTATTGACTCATCTATTTGGAGAATGTCACCAAATGCCCAAGCTCAATATCAAATAGGGCAGGATCAGGAGTTCAAGGTTACAGTGAGCTGTGATCGTGCCACTGTACTCCAGCCTAGGCAACAGAGTAAGACCCCGTCTCGAACAAAACAAAAAAATTTAACAACAACAACAACAAAAAACCGAGCAGGACCCCTACACAAGCTTAATTTTGTATAAATTTACAAGCTTGGATAAAACTGCACAATAGTCTAACCAACTTCTGAAAGGCTATAAAGGTCAACAACCTCACAGTAAGAAAACAGTTATGCAAGAGGAAGGAGTCAATAACTTGTAAGATTCAGATAACTGAGAAAATAATCCAAAATAGTCAGTTTTTTCAAAGCATGTTTCAATTTCATTTGAGCCAATGCCGGATTGTATTTAACCTTTACTCTTCGTAATCCTTTGTCAAAATAATCTGAAGAAAATCTTCCCTTTATATAGGAAAATTGAATTAGTAACATTTGTAACCCAAGTCTGCCACAAGATGGCAATGTAAGAAAGAGTCTTGCTTTAATTTCCTCTTCCAGCATTTGCGTGTCATCTGAACTTTCAGGTCAAATACATACTAGATACGCAGTTCATCTTTGCAGGCAACCTTCACACTATTCCCTACTCTTCACCTAATTACTAGCTAGAAAATTTTTTGTATTTACTTGTAATGATCATCTAAAACTTGTTAGCTAAAAATACTGCAGTTATACTTTCATCATTATGTTCTTTTTCATGCAGCAGTGTGGAGATTTAAAAATCTATAACCTCAGATACAATCTAGCCAGAAAGACAAGACTCATAGAAATTAACATACCACCAAATAAGTAGTAGAAAGCAAGTAAGGTTAAGAAAAGAAGTAGGATTGGTCAAGGAAGGCTTCATGAAGCAAAAAGAGTGGGTCACAAGTGGACCTTAAAGTTGCATGTCCAATAAGTAACCACTTAATTAGAGTTAAAAATTAAATTTCTCCCATTACCCTAGTCACATTTTCATTACTCAATAGCTAAATTGGCAGTACAAACATAGAGCATTTCCATCATAAGAGAAGGCTCCATTGGACATCAGTGCCTTTAAGAATGGGTCTAAAATAAGCTGACAGAAAAGAAAGCAGTGGCTATCATTCTTTAGAAATCCTATCTGTCAAGCAGTATAGAATTTATATCATTTAAATTTTACAACCCCCTATTTACAGGAAAATTGAGGCTCAGAAAAATTACATAAATTTCCTAAGGTCACCTAACTAGTAAGAGCTAGGATTTAAATTCAATTCCATCAAAACTCCATACTCTTCAATTCACCATGGTACTTCCTACAGGAAATACACAGAGCTAAAGGTTTGCTTTAAAATGTAATGCAGTGACATGCTAGCTCAGTAGGTTGGAAAGAAACTGAAGCATTTTAAATATCTCAGACAGATATGATCAAAATGTTATTTTACTCCTTCCTTGCCCTATACTTCTATAATGCTTTAATTATGTAAAATGTTTTCAGATCAGCAGGATGCAAGGTTAACTAAGAGAATGTAGACAAGAAGCAAGACATGGTGTGAAAGGTTTCTCCAGTTTTAACAATGTCTACCTTAAAACTCCTTGATCTCTCCAAACCTAAAATAAATTTTTTTTAAAAAGGAAATTAAAAAAAACTACTTGATCTAAGTATTCTTACAGGATAATAATTATAGGTTGAAAGGAACAACTTCTCTATTAATCTCAACTCACAAACAAAACCCAGATTGCAAGAGGCCTGGTCTTTTTGTTTTGACACATAGCACAAAGCCTGGCACATAAATCCTGATGTTAAATATGTGATACCTTTCCCAATGTGTGATGCTCCCTGCAGGATTCTAGTCATGCATGCTTCAACAAGTGTCATTCCACCATACAAAGGACATTTCGTATTTACTAAGTATTGTGCAAATGCTCCATAAACAGTCAATGATCCCAGCATTTTGTTGACTGTGGGCAGTAATCACTTCAAAGTACTAGTGTTCATAGCCAAAATGTACATTTTATATGTGTGAACAGATGCTTCATGAAGGCCGAATACAAACTACAAATTGATACTAAATCAGCAGATACTCGTGTTAAGATTTCATCACCATTCCTTTTGACTCTATTCCAATTTACTCAGTGCCACCTAGCATTATAGGATACAATGGTAACTCAAAGAATCTCTAAGCTAGGCTTTTTAGATAGAAAAAACACACATACGTGTAATGAAGAGAACTTAAGGCAGCTTATCTTGATCAAAATTCAAGTACCAGGCTTTAGGTACCATCAGCCTTTAACCCTTTCTGTTGAGAATATCCAAATCCAAGCCCATATGATTTTCAGGGGGTCTACAGATGGGCCAGTTCTGGACTGGCACACAGGGTGCTGGACTTCCCTCCTCAGTGGATTTCATCTTCAACCTGAAACAAAATGAACACACAAAATTTTGTTCATAGGAAGTAAATACTAAACTAATAGCTTGGTATAGTTTTCCTTTAGAGATAGTTATATAAGGTACTGCTATCAGAACAGACTCCAAGTTTTATTTCCCACTCACTATCAGTTTCCTTCCTTTTTAAGGCAGAATAGTATTCCACTGTACATATGTATAATATTTGCTTTATCCATTCATCTGTTGATGGACCCTTAGGTCAATTCCGTATCTTGGATTTTGTGAATAATGATGCAATGAACATGGGAGTATAGGTATCTCTGACATACTAATTTTATTTCCTTTGAATATACCCAGAAATGGGATTTCTGGATTATATGGTAGTTCTATTTTTAATTTTTTGAGAAATTTCCATACTGTTTTCCATCATAGCTGCACTAATTAATATTCCCTAAAATAATAGATTTTGAAATCATACTAAACTAGATTTTAATCCTGGCTCTCTCATGTATTTGCTGTGCCCATGGGTAAGTTATGCAACTTCTCTAAACTTCAGCTGTCCCCTCTGTAAAATGAGGACAAATACTACATACCTCTTAAAACTTCCGTGAAGACTGAGGTAATAAATACATTTTGCACTGTAGCTGGCATGGAGTTAAATGTTTAATATGTTATTTCTATGTCTTGCCCAAGCTCAACCAGCTAGTGAGTAGAAAGGCAAATATTCTGCCTAAAAATTTCACACTTTTCCACAGCCATTAAAAAAAAAAAAAAAAAAAAAAACATGTCCTTTGCAGCAACTGGAGCTGCTGGATGCTGCTGGGGGCCATTATCCTAAACGAATTTACGCAAAAACAGAAAACCAAGTATTGCATGTTCTCACTTATAAGTGGGAGCTAAATCTTGCGTTGGGAGCTAAATCTTGTGTAGGGAGCTAAATACTGGGTTCACAGGAACAAAAAGTTGGGAACAATAGACACTAGGTACTCCAAAAGGAGGAAAAGAGAGAGAGGGGCAAGAGCTGAAAAACTTCCTATTGGGTACAATGTTTACTACCTAGATGGCAGGATCAATAGAAGCCCAAACCTCAGCATCATGCAATATACCCTGAAACAAACCTGCACATGTACCCCATGAATCTACAATAAAAACAAATTTAACAACAAAAAGTCACACTTCTCACAATAACCCAGAAGCCAGAAAGGTCACTCATATAGTACTCATAAGGGCCCTTCCAACTCCAAGATATTGTGTCCTTTTTTTTTTTTCACTCTTGTTGCCCAGACTGGAGTGCAATGGCGCGATCTCGGCTCACCACAACCTCCACCTCCCGGGTTCAAGCGATTCTCCTGCCTCAGCCTCCCGAGTAGCTGGGATTACAGGCATGCACCAACACGCCCGGCTAATTTTGTATTTTTAGTAGAGACGGGGTTTCTCCATGTTGATCAGGTTGGTCTGGAACTCCCGACCTCAGGTGATCCACCCTTCTCGGCCTCCCAAAGTGTTGGGGTTACAGGCGTGAGCCACCGCGCCCGGCCATATTGTCTTTCAAGCAAAAAAGACACAGGTTTGCTTCCCCCTTCCCCTCATTTCCTACTTAACAATGAAGACTCCAATGTATTATGAAGTCTTATTAACAAAAGCATGCTTCCATTGGAAAGAATGCAATGTTTTCCCAACTCACAAAACTTCCACCTAAAAAACCGGAACTAAGCCTCTTAAGACTAAAACAGCTTTGGAGAAATTCCCAAACGCTTCCTTTTTTATTTTGCATGTTTATATCCTAAAATACATTTCAGCTTTTCCTAACTTAATACTAAAATACTCCCTCAACACCATGAGTTCAGGGGCATATCCAGCACACATTTTCTAAGTAAACACTGAAAGCATGCCCTTTCTGCCCCTGTGAATACAAAAATGACTTGGTTGTTCTGGGCCACTGCTGTCACTCCTTCCCAGCATTAAACACATGCTCATAACAAGATAAACCATCCCCACTCAAACCAAAGTGGGCAAAGATATATTCACATAAAAGCCATCAAGATGATTTTCCTTTCGGTAGAAAATCCTTTATTGCTCAATCAAGTTTAGAGTATTGATTGGTTTCTAATCACCATCGTGTACAAAATAAATATAAATAGGAAGCACTGCAAAATATCTAGAGTCCTTTTAAACAAGAATATACCAAAACCCAATTGAAATGCCTTTATGCCAACTGACTTATTTACAAGGTTATTCATTTGAGGGGGAAATATCAAGATCATAAACTATCTGAATACCTACTGATAAAAGCTAAATAAATTATAGTAGGTACATAAATTAGAATACTGAGTTACCATTATACCCCGAAAACCTACTGAAAAAATATATTTTTTAAAAAAAATAATTTTTAAAGAATACTATGTTACCATTATGAAGAATGTGAACACTCTACTCATGGAACTTAAGTGGAAAAAGTAAGACACATAGTAGAGTAGGTATAGTAAAAGGGAAGGATACCTACACATATTTGCTTATATGCATAAAATATCTTAGTAACACTGTTATGAGGGAGAGGAATTGGATGGCTTAGGGAAGGGGATAAGAAACTTTGATATCTTTTGAATTTTGAACCATGTGAATGTATTACCTATTCAAAAATATATATATATATGATGTGTATACATATATATATATATATATATATATATATATATATTTTTTTTTTTTTTTTGAGACAGAGTTTCGCTCTTGTTGCCCAGGCTGGAGTGCAATGGCGCGATCTCGGCTCACCGCAACCTCCACCTCCCGGGTTCAAGCGATTCTCCTGCCTCAGCCTCCCGAGTAGCTGGGATTACAGGCATGCGCCGCCATGCCCCAAAAAATAAATTTTAACAATGCTTGAGAATTATAAAAATTATGGGAGGCCTACAAATACCTATTACTACATTCGATTAACTGGTTTATTATTTGTCTTTCTCACACTTTCTGCCTATAAGAATATCCAACACAAACATCACATAAAAATTAACATGTACCAAAAGAAAGGAATTCAGTGAAATGACATTGAAGGTCACTAAGCAAAACTTTTTATGAGAAAACAGATATCCAAAATACTTGCTGTAAATAAATAAGTACTGCTTACTTCTAAAGGTACCTAACATTTATTACACACCAACTAGAGCCTAGTTTTTATATATTTTATCTGATCTTGGAAAGCTAAGCCTCGGAATGGCTCACTGCTTCTCCCAAGGTCACCAGAGCTGTAAACTGTGGCGCTGGAATTTAAATCTAGAGGCTTGCCCTGAACTAAGGTCCCTAATCTTTTTCCATAGCTTTTAAGGACACAATCACCACAGTGGCAACATTAAAAATTAGGAGCTCCTTTTAAGGCTTATCTGTCTTCAGAGTTTGCTGCCCAGGTTCACCAAGAAAGCCGAAATGATCTGAGCAAAGGCCAGGGGAAAGGCAAGGTACGCTGCAGCTTCCACAAACCCAGTAAGGACCTGGGCCCTCTAGACACTCACCGGAGAATTAAACTCTACTGAGCTGAACGCCTTCTCCCGAAATCTGACCTCACCCAGGGAGATATAAATCAAAACAGCATTAGGATAATATCTTTCCCGCCAAGCAAAATGCACGCACTGTACACATGAAGCACAGTCTATTGTTCCTGGGTCACCAGGACTCGGAGATGGAAGGCAAAGCCAGTACTGCAGAGGCCCACGTGGAAACAAGCCAGGAAGAGCATTTCACTGCCTTCTCCCAACCTCCACGCAGCCGAAATTAATCTCCTTGCGACTCAAACACACTCCAATGCCGACTTGAAATAAAGGCCTGCCACCTGGGTGTATAACTCAAATGGAAGAGAAATTCAAAACAATGAGAGAGCAAAATTAAGCGCACACTCACCAGCCCACCAAAACGGAGAGGGAAAGAAAGTGGAGAGACAGGAAGTCGCCTTGGGAAGTGTCTTCAGAACCTGATTGGCTAATGAGTTCAAGAGGATTCCCTCCTCCTTTACCTTAAAAGGTGCTGAAATGACGTAACCCACTCCACCCCTCTTTATGGACCAGTGATGCTTCTTGCACTATTTTTGGAGTGAACTTCTTCAACCAAGTTTCCTTTTGAGTTAATGTACTTAGGCAAAAACAGGCTAATTTAAGCTATTTATACACGTTGTTGTTTGCGTGGGCCTACTGCATTCTATTCCAAAGAATTTTCATCCCTTAAGGGTAATTTCTTATCCTTTGTGACCTCAACATGCTTAACTTATGCTAGGCAACAGATTCCATTATAAACGGTCTAGATCGATTCAAGTTAAAATTTACCTTCATTTTTTCCCCCCAGATCCAAAGCTGGCCTGATAAAATTTACCTTCAGGTAATCTTTGAACTAACAGGCTTAGTAGATAAAAGGTAGGTGGGTTAAGTGTTTTAGGCTTCAAATAAAATTTAGCTGATTTTGAATCTGAACCTTGCCACTTATTTGCACACATCTAAGCCTCAGTTCCAACTATAAAAAGAGGGAAAAAAGATGAAATCTTCCTACTCTGATGGTTATGAGGATTAAGTAAAATAATTTATATAATGTACTCAGTACAATGCCCGGTACACAGTACTCAATAATGTTAGCTGTTATTATTGTTATTACATATTTCTTGTTAGATTTACCTTCCCAAGTAGACTATAAACAACTGGAGATCAAAGTGTACGTTTTACACATCTCCAGACAAAAACAATGACTTTCAATGCTGAGGACATAATTGATTAATCAATTATTTTGACTCCTCACATCGCCCTCCAGTTAAAGTATAGGTTCTTACTCTGTTAAATTTTTTTTTTTTTTTTTTTGAAACAGGGTCTCACTTCGTGTCCCAGGCTGGAGTGCAGTGGTGAAATCTCGATTCACTGTAGCCTTGACCTCCCAGGTTCAAGCGATCTCCTGCCTCAGTAAGTAGCTGGGACTACAGGCGAGCACCATCACACCCAGCTAATTTTTGTATTTTTTTGTAGAGATGGGGTTTCGCCATGTTGCCCAAGCTGAAAGATTTCTTTTTAAGCCATAATTAGAGGACTCCCCGGCACAATATTCATCATTGTTCTTAATAAATACTATTATAATAATAGGGAATATATATACAAATATGTGTTATATGTACAAATATACATGTAATGTGCAAATGTTTGAAGTATAAAGATTCAAGTTATATGGAGAAATGATACAACTGTAACTCATAGTAGTTCTCATTTTTTAATCATTTCATCCTATCCACCCTTCTTCCACCTTACTAGAAATTACCTATTCTAATCCACTTTAGAGTTTACCTGCCCCAAATTTCCCAACATTTAGCATCAAATGCTAATTTGTTGTTTCATAATTGATTTATTGTAAGTTCGAGTCAAAACATTTCTTGAATGTTTACTATAAATATTCAAGAAATGTAATATTCATTACCTTGTTTAATCTTCACCTTAACCCAAGAATGTAAGCACTTTCATTATAACTATTTCACCAAAAAAAAAAAAAAAAAGGAAACAGAGTTATAGAGATTAAGGAATTTGTCTATTTAGCAAGTGGTAAAGTCAGAATTCAGATCCCAGTTGCTATGGTTTGACTGTCCCCTTCAAAATTCATGTTGTCACTCTAGTTTCTTTTCATATCGCATAAATCTTTCGCCTTTTACAAAATTAATGTTGAAACTTAATCCCTAAAGTGGCTGAAACTTAATCCTCATTAGAAGTGGGGCCTTCAAGAGGTGACTGGATCATGAGGGCTCTGCCCTCATGAATAAATTAATCCATTCATGGATTAATAGGTTATCATGGGAGGGGAACTAGTGGCTTTAAAGAAAAGGAAAAGAGACTTAAGGATAGCATGTTAGCAGCCTCAGCATCCTGGCCATGTGATTTCCTGCCACGCCTTGGAACATCACAGCGAGTCCCCTCCAGCAAGAAGGAGTTCAGATACAACCCAGAGGCAGTCCCTTAACCTTGGACTTCACAGCATGCATAACTGCAAAAAATAAATTTCTTTTTTAAAATAAATTACCCCACAGCCTAGCCAACATGGCGAAACCTCGTCTCTACTAAAAATACAAAAATTAGCTGAGCATGGTGGTATGGGCTTGTAGTCCCAGCTACTCAGGAAGCTGAGGTGGGAGGATCGATCACTTGAACCCGGGAGGCAGAGGTTGCAGTGAACCAAGATTGTGCCACTGCAGTCCAGCCTGAGTGACAGAGTGAGGCCCTTCTCAAAAACTAACTAACTAAATAAATAACCCAGGCTTGGTGTGATGGCTTAGACCTGTAATCCCAGCACTTTGGGAGGCCGAAGCAGGTGGATCTCTTGAAGCCAGGAGTTCGAGACCAGCCTGGCCAACATGTCGAAACCCCATCTCTACTAAAAATACAAAAAATTAGCCAGGCATGTTGGTGCACACCTGTAATCCCAGCTACTTGGGAGGCCGAGGCAGGAGAATCGCTTGAACTAATGAGGTGTAGGTTTGGAGTACCGCTATACTCCAGCCTGGGAGACAGAGCAAGACTTTGTATCCAAAAAATAAATTAATTAAAAAACAAACTAATAAATAAGTGACCCAGTTTCAGGTATTCTGTTATAAGCAACAGAAAACAAACTGAGACAGCAGCCATCCAACTTGACAGCCCAAACTCAACCACCACATTGCACTGCTTCCTATTGTGTGATTTCAGAAAACCTTAGAAAGTACAATATTCTTTTCAAATTCCCATTAAATATCTAACATTTCTTTATGATATTCTGTATTCCAGGCTTTAATACTTATAATAATCCATGATGAAATTCTCTTCAGCTGGTAACATCAAAATTTTGTGCTCTGTAAAATAACTTTGAAATTGTTTAAAAGTCTATAGATTCCTGGGGCCAGGTGTGGTAGGTCACATCTGTAGTCCCAATACTTGGTAGGTGGAGGCAGAAGGAGCGCTTGAGCCCAAGAGTTTGAGGGCAGCCTGGGCAGCATGGTAAAACAACTGTCTCTACAAACAATAAAAATAAAAAATTGCCAAGAGTGGTGATGCCTCTATAGTCCCAGCTACTAAGGTAGGCTGAGACGGGAAGAGAGCATGAGCCCAGAAGGTAGAGGTTGTAGTGAGCTGTGTTTACACCACTGCACTCTAGCCTGGGCAACAGAGTGAGACCCTGTTTCAAAAAAAAGTAGATTCCTGGGACACACGTCATTCAGAGATTCTAATTCAGTGGGTGGGACTCAGGAATATGTATTTTAATAAGCACCCTCAGGTACTTCCGGTAGATTTGAGGCTCACCCTTTGGAGAACACCAACTGAATGACTATCGTTTAAGGATGTTATCACTGAAAGGGTGGTGGGGGTGAGGGATAAAGACTACATGCTGAGTACAGTGTACACTGCTTGGGTGATGGGTGCACTAAAATCTCAGAAATCACCAGTAAAGAACTTATTCATGTAACCAAACACCACCTGCTCCTCAAAAACCTATTGAAATAAAAAATAAATTTAAAAAAAGGAAAAAAGGGATGTTATCACTGCTGAAGTGAGTAAACTCTTGGAAAAGGCAGCACTCTAAAAATTTCATTTATAATTTATTCAAAATGAAGAATTGAGAATGGCCATTTGTCTGTAATTAAAAATTAAGCATCTCCTTTGCAAGTTCACATTTGGTTATCCACCCTGGAGAACTATTGTGCTCAAATGGGCATGTTCAAGGAAGGATGTTCCTTGTAGCACTGGTTATGACGGCAAAACAATTAGAAACACCCATGTCTATTCAAAGATCATTCAATCATGATACAACTATTCCTTGGCGGCAGGGGTGGTTAATGGGTACAAAAAAATCGTTAGAAAGAATGAATAAAACCTACTATTTGATAGCACAATAGGGTGACTACAGTCAATAATGACTTAATTGTACATTTTAAAATAACTGAAAGACTGTCCATGGATAAAGGTTTCAGGGGATGGATACCCCGTTCTCCAGGATGTGTTTATTTCACATTGCACATAAAACATCTCATGTGCTGGGTGCGGTGGCTCACGCCTGTAATCCCAGCACTTTGGGAGGCCGAGGCGGGTGGATCACGAGGTCAAGAGTTCAAGATCAGCATGACCAACATGGTGAAACCCTATCTCTACTAAAATATACAAAAATTAGCCGGGCATGGTGGTGTGCGCCTGTAATCCCAGCTACTCAGGAGGCTGAGGCAGGAGAATCGCTTGAACCACGGAGGTGGAGGTTGCAGTGAGATGAGATCGCGCCATTGCACTCCAGCCTGGGTGACAGAGCGAGACTCAGTCTCAAATAAATAAGTAAATAAACAAATATCTCATATACCCCATAAATTGATACACCTATTATGTACCCACAACATTTTTTAAATGATACAACCATTCTATGAGATACTACCCAGTAGTTAAACAGAATGAAGTAAATCTGCATGTACTGACATGAAAACATCTCCAATGCATATGAAGTGAAAATAGCCAAGAATAACACCATGTAATATGCTCACGTTTATGTAACACTTCTCCCCCCCCCCACAAAAAAATGCAAAATAGAATAATTCTGTATGTGCACATTTTTGCAAGTAAATGAAAAGAAAATAGTCTGGAAAGAGACACACCAAACTGCTAACAAGTTACTCCTAGGAGCAGGATTGAGGGAATTAAGGGAGGAGCTTTTTGGTTTTGAATATCTGCAATGTTTTATGAGAAGAATGTGTTCGTGTCTAAAAAATAAAACAGTACCTCTCCACAAAATAAGGGTAGAGACCCAAGAGTAGGTTTCAATTTAGAGGGGAGAAGAGAAAAGTAGGAGACCCCAACCCCCTAAGGCAGCAAAGGACAGGCTTCAAAGGCTAAATGGACACCACATTGAATGCCTATCCCCCAAGTTGAACCTAGGACTCCAGAGATTGGGCCTTCTACATGTTCACCACCTCCTACCCCAACTCTGAGCTACTACTTTCCCCCTTTGAATACGTCTCAGAACTCTCTCCATTTTAAATTAATATCTCTTGAGGATCCTTTCCTTCCAAAGTTGTAGCAAAGTAGAAGGTTCTCATCAACTTCCCTTTCCTAGCTATTCCTGAAGACATGTATGCAAATTCCTTTAAATGGTGGTCCTGATCCGCAGCTTTGCTGATCACTTTTGGAAAATTGGCAAATAAATAATAAATTTGGAAATTTGTTTATAACATCAGGCAATATAATATATAAATAAATATAAATAAGTTTGGAAACATATCTATAACATCAGGCAATATAATAAACCATACTTGTGGAATTTCAAAGCTTTTAAAATCTTACTAGTTTCCTTCAATTACTGATCTTTTTGATTCTGAATTTCTTTTTTAAACAACTCTCAAGATCCACCTCTTTGAATAAGGTAGGAAAAAGAAATCCTCAAGACAGTGAAGTTCAATAAAGTCTCACCTTTCCTTCAGAACCCAGTCTTTTTCAAGTCACACCCCTTGCTCCTTGACACCCTGTCTTATTTAGTATCTCATTCAACAAATATCATTGAAAGCTAGATACTGTTCCAGGCATTGGTTACAGAGCAGGAAACAAAATACACAAAGCCCTGGCTCACTTGGAGCTTACAGTCTATTGGAGAGAGTCAGATATCCTAAAAATTAAACAAATATATGTTAAGTTGTAATTAGTACTCTGGAAAAAAATAAAGCAGAGTAAGAGGCTACAAGTGATAGTGGGAGTGATGTTATTTATATCAAGGAAGGCACCACTGCTACTAAGAAGATGACATTTGAACAAAGACCTGAAGAAAGTCAGGGATCAATCTTGTTAGCTGGAAGAAGAGTAGACCAGGTAGAGAGAACAGAAGCCTGTAGGGAGAAGGGTGACTGGTATGTTTGAGACAAAGTGGAAAGAGGCCAGAGTGCCTAACAGGAGTAAGCAAAGGGAAAAACAGTAGCAGATGAAATCAAAGCACTGGGGTAAGAAGCAGATCATATAGAGCCTGGTCAAGCCACAACATTTGAGATGGGGAGCCACTGGAACAAAAATCTAACATGATCTAACTTTCATTTTATTTATTTATTTTTAAATTTATCTTATTTTTTAGACAGGGTCTTACCCTATTGCCCACACTGGAGTGAAGCAGGGGAATTGCTTGAAACCCGGAGGCAGAGGTTGCAGTGAGCTGAGATCACACCACTGCACTCCGTCTGTAAAAATAAAGTAATTCTAGATAACGTGATGTCTTATCAGAAAATACTACAGCATGCTTTTTTTAAAGAACTTTTTTTTTCCTTTTGAGAAAGGGTCTTACTCTATCACCCAGGCTGGAGTACAGTGGCATGATCACAGCTCACAGCAGCCTTGACCTCTCAGGCTCAAGTGATAAATTATACAGCTCATTTTTGCACTTTTTGTAGAGTCGGGTTTCGCCATGTTGCCCAGGCTGGTCTTGAACTCCTGGGCTCAAGCAATCCTCCTGCCTGAGGTTCTGACTGCTGAGATTACAGGCATGAGCCCCCACACCTACCCTAAAGGACATTTTAAAATCATAACTAGAATATCATTATTTTAAACCTAACTAGAATACCATTATAATATCTAATAAATAATTCCCTAAAATCATCCAATTTCCAGTCCATATCCACATATCCCCATTTATTGCTGGCTTGTTCAAACCAGCATCCAAACATTGCATTTGGCTGTTAGGCTTCAAATGTCTCTTTTACTCTAAAACAGTCCTAACAATTTTTTTTTTACATAATAGTATGAAGAGAGTAGGCCAGTTGTCCTGTCGAATATTAATTTGCATTTTTCATACTATGTGAGCCTGAATATCTTTTCCATGCACTTATTTATCAAATGCAAACTGTTTATTAATATCTTTCATCCACTTATCTATAGAGGTTTTGGTTTTAATTATGAAAGTAAATTTGTTGGTTTCTTCCAGGCTTTTTTTGTTTTTGTTTTTCAGACAGAGTCTCGCTCTCGTCACCTAGGCTGGAGTGCAGTGGTGCGATCTTGGCTCACTGCAACCTCCGCCTCCCCGGTTCAAGCTTCTCCTGCCTCAGCCTCCTGAGTAGCTAGGATTACAGGCACCCACCACCATGCCCAGCTAATTTTGTGCTAGAGAGGGGGTTTCACCATGTTGGCCAGGCTGGTCTCGAACTCCTCACCTCAGGTGATCCGCCTGCCTTGGCCTCCCAAAGAGGTGGGATTACAGGCATGAGCCACCGCACCCAGCCGGTTTCTTCCAGTTATTGGTGACATGCTTCAGTAGTATTTTAGTTACACTTGTTCTGTATTTGACTATAAAGAAGTTATATCTTCACAATATATTTTCAGTAATTCTCACTCTGACCACCATAATAACTAAAAAAGAAAAAGAATCAATAAAAACTTTAAAAATACATTTTAAAAAATGTGTGTGGGATGGTAACTACTGTCATGAAACAGAATACATTAGCCTAGTAGATAACAACATAATTTGGAGTCACCCAGATCTGGCCCTGCCTTTTAGGAACTGTATATTATGAGCTGAATTGTGTCACCTCAAAATGTATATATTTAAAGAACTCTCATTATCTCAGAATCTGCCTGTATTTGGAGATAGGACATGTAAAGGGGTAATTAAGATAAAATAAGGTCATATGGGTTGGGAATAATCCAATATCACTGATGTCCTTATAAGAAAAGGAGATTAAGGGCCAGGCACCGTGGCTCACGCCTATAATCCCAGCATTTTGGGAGGCTGAGGCGGGTGGATCACTTGAGGTCAGGAGTTTGAGACCAGCCTGGCCAACATGGTGAAACCCTGTCTCTACTAAAAATACAAAAATTAGCCAGGTGTGGTAGCCCACGCCTATAGTCTCAGCTACTCAGGGGACTGAGGCAGGAGAATCACTCAAGAACCTGGGAGATGGAGGTTGCAGTGAGCCGAGATCTTGCCACTGCACTCCAGCCTGGGCAACAGAGCAAGACTCTGTCTCAATAAATAAATAAATAAATAAAATAAAGGAGATTAGGACATAGACGCACAGAGAGGAAAGACAGCATCCAGCTACAAGCCAAGGAGAGAGGGAGGCAGGCCTTAGAAGAAATCAACCATGTCAAGACCTTTACCTTGGGCCTCTAGCCGCCAGAATTACGACAATGTATGTAGTTATAGCAGCCCTAGCAATACACTGTGTGATCTTGAATAAATTAAATTTTTCTAAAGCTCAGTTTCCTCAACTATAAATGGAGATAATAACATATGCCTCATGAGGTTGTTGTGAGAATTAAATAATGTATGTAAAGCTCATAGCATCGTAAGAACTAAATAAATTCTGGCTATTATTCTTATGAAGATTAAATGAGGTTATGCATGTAAAGCATTAGCTCAGCCTCTAGTACACAAGAAAGTTCTACTAAGTATTAGCTATTTTTAATAAATTTTCATTTCATAAAGGCTTATATTTTTCCTATCTCCAAAGTATTTCCTTTTAGACCTAGTCTAATTTATTTGTGTCATAATTAAGTCAGATGTAACAGGCTTTGTACCGCTGAAACAGGTTAAGCAATCCTATCCAACAAACATTTATTGAGCACTTACATTTTGTTAGATTTATTTCCAACTACTTGGTATGCTTTGGTGTTATTGTAAATGCTACCTTATCCAAAAATTTTATTTATAGTTGTTTGAAGCTCTTTTATAAGCATGGAATTTATTTTCATACGCTATTTTCTATCAGTCTTGCTAGGCTTTGTATTAAGGTAAAATTTTTATCCTGTAGTTTCTTCTAGCTTATAAAATATTCATAATCAAATTACATGCAAATAATGAGATTTTGGGTTTTTTCTTTCTAAACTTTACATCTTTTGATGAACAAAAATTAAAATGTATCAATTTTTTTTTCTTTCTTTGTTTTTTTCAGACGGAGTCTCACTCTGTCACCCAGGCTGGAGTTCAGTGGCGGGATCTCGGCTCACTGCAACCTCCGCCTCCCGGGTTCAAGCGACTCTCGTGCCTCAGCCTCCCAAGTAGCTGGGACTACAGGCGCCCGCGACCACGCCTGGCTAATTTTTCACTTTTTTTTTTTGTAATAGAGACGAGGTTTCGCTATTTTGCTCAGGTTGCTCTATAACAGATACTATGCTATCCTAACAATATGTTTCTAAATGATATTAGTGCCAAAACCAGGATTACCCAGTGATTTTGTTAATACAGGCTTATTGAATCGGAGGGTCTGGGGTGGGGAATTTGCTTTAAGTATGCAGTCCCCATACTCGGTGATTCTCATGAAGCCAAACATTTGGGCGCCCCTCACCTAATGTCACCAAGAACCAGAAGACAAATTAGAATTTTCGTGGGCTTCCTGCCCCATGGTTCCCTCTGTTCCCAAAGGGTTTCTGCAGTTTCACGGAGCTTTTCACATTCCACTCGGTTTTTTTTTTTTGAGACTCGCTCTGTCGCCCAGGCTGGAATGCAGTGGCGCGATCTCGGCTCACTGCAAGCTCCGCCTCCCGGGTTCACGCCATTCTGCTTCAGCCTCCCAAGTAGCTGGGATTATAGGCGCCCGCCACCACGCCCGGCTAATGGCTAATTTTTTGTATTTTTTTTTTTTTTAGTAGAGATGGGGGGGCGGTTTCACCGTGTTAGCCTGGATGGTCTCGATCTCCTGACCTTGTGATCCGCCCGCCTCGGCCTCCCAAAGTGCTGGGATTATAGGCGTGAGCCACCGCGCCCGGCCCGGTTTTTTGTTTGTTTGTTTTTTTTTCCAAAAATGGGCGGAGGAGAGTAGTCTGAATTGGGTTATGAGGTCCCCTGCGGGGTACCTCACCTCAGCCATTGAACTCACTTCGCTGGCCGTGAGTCTGTTCCAAGCTCCGGCAAAGGAGGCATCCGCCGGGCCCCTCCCCGAAGGGCGGGGTCCACGGCATCTCCTGCCCAGTCTGACCTCGCGTGGAGCCCCGTTCTCTGGGAACTCACCTCCCCGAAGCTCAGGGAGAGCCCTGTTAGGGCCGCCTTTGGCCCTAGTCTCAGACCTTCCCAAGGGACATGGGAGTGGAGTGACAGGACGCACTCAGCTCGTGGCCCCACTGATGAGCTTCCCTCCGCCCTATGGGAAAGGGTGGTGCCACACAGAACTTATAAGACTCCCATATGCAAAGACATTTCACGTTTATGGTGATTTCCCAGAACACATAGCGACATGCAAATATTGCAGGGCGCCACTCCCCTGTCCCTCACTGCCATCTTCCTGCCAGGGCGCACGCGCGCTGGGTGTTCCCGCCTAGTGACACTGGGCCCGCGATTCCTTGGAGCGGGTTGATGACGTCAGCGTTCGAATTCCATGGCGGCGCGGCGGCGACGGAGCACCGGCGGCGGCAGGGCGAGAGGTTCGGAGCTCAATATCGCGGGACGGCATGCGGGGGGCGGGCAGTCAGAAAGGAACGATGCCACCTACTGTGACCCCCTTCCCCTTCCAGCTCCCTATAACCTGCACTTGGCTACCAAACCAGTTGGGGTGCTAAATTTTGTGAATTTCGGTTTTCAGAGCTTTGGGGATTACGTAATTGTGCATAAAGCCTTGCGGAGCTGTAACAACTGATGTGCCAGTACTGTTGTTAATACCTAATGTCATCCAATTTACAAAAAGTAATTGTAAGGCACACCATTATTTTATACACAACAAAGGATAAGCACTGAAAATGGTGAACTGTGATTCACTGCTTATGTCATCCATTGTAAGACGCATCCCAGTTCCAGAGAGTAAAATGCGAGTCTTAGACCTATTGAGATACGGTATTATGTGTATAATGTTCTTAAATGCATAGGTCCACCCTATAAATTAGGTTCTATTGTACTTCTCTAGAAGTACAGTATTGTACAATATTCTAATATTGGAGCAAGTGAAGTAGGAAGAGATCAAATAGAGAAAAGCAGCAGAGCTAGGCTCTAAATTAGGCACAGACCCTTGAGCACTTAACTAATCTTTATCCCATACCGCCTCATGTATGAGGTGGGTATTTGGGGGACATTGGGACACAAGTAAAACAGATAAGCAGGCCTCAGTCTATGAGCTTACAAGACTCCTGGGACTCCCTTTTATTTTGTTTTATTTCATTTGGCTAGAATAGCAATTTAGGAAGAATTACACAGACTGTTACACAAAAGTAGTGTGGGACAGTTGTTATTGCCTCTGTAAACTTAGAAAATTATCTTAAACCGGCGGGGTGCGGTGGCTCATGCCTGTAATCCCTTGGGAGGCCGAGGAGGGCAGATCACTTGAGGTCACGAGTTCGAGACCAGCCTGGCCAACATGGTGAAACCCTGTCTCTACTAAAAATACAAAAATTAACTGGGCATGGTGGTGCACGCCTGTAATCCCAGCTACTCAGGAGGCTGAGGCACGAGAATCACTTGAACCCAGGAGGCGGAGGTTGCAGTGAGCCAAGATCGCACCACTGCAGTCCAGCCTGGGCGAGAGAGTGAGACTCCACCTCAAAACAAAAAAAGAGAGAAAATTATCTTAAACCATTTCTTTAAAAGATTTTTTTCAATCTTTAAAATCTACATGTATTCAGGTGTACTCATTCTTCGCTAATTTCCAAATTCTGTAGCATTAAATGAAAGCAAAAGAGTTAATAATGGCAACACGGCTCCAGAAGACTCTTCCCCTGCCAAGAAAACTCGCAGATGCCAGAGACAGGAGTCGAAAAAGATGCCTGTGGCTGGAGGAAAAGCTAATAAGGACAGGACAGAAGACAAGCAAGATGGTATGCCAGGAAGGTCATGGGCCAGCAAAAGGGTCTCTGGTAGGAGTGGATCTGGGGATGATATCTTGTTATTTCAACTCCTATTTCGTCCTTCTTTCAGGGTATAATTAATTTCTCTATCCTTTGGGCATACCACAGCACTAATCTACTGCCTTTAATCTTCATTTTCATGTATTTGAGATGAATTGGGGTCTAAGGAAAGACCAGGATTGGTTGGGCAGGCAAAGTTAATCCTGACAAGTTTCTGTTTAACCACAACAGCTGTTTTTGATTCCCATAAAGTAGTACCTGTCTGTCTTTCCTCAGAATCTGTGAAGGCCTTACTGTTAAAGGGCAAAGCTCCTGTGGACCCAGAGTGTACAGCCAAGGTGGGGAAGGTAAGAGACTCTGGAACCGATGTTCAGTCCATGGATGTCTCAGAGAGCATCCTTTGTTATAAGGACTCCTGTCTGGGATGCTGTTAGTATTCATTTTAGGAATCCTCTCCAAAATATGATGAGTGATTAGTTTTCTCTAATGGCAAGAGATAGGAGTGGTAGGGCTTGGGGTTAATAATCAGGGTGTTTTTTAACATGGTGTGTTAGACCATTCTTGCATTGCTGTAAAGAAATACCTGAGACTAGGTATTTTATAAGAAAAGAGGTTCTTAGAGGCTGTACAGGAAGCATAGCAGTATCTGCTCCTCAGGAGGCCTTAGGAAGCTTTTACTCATGGCAGAAGGTGAAGCGGGAATAGGCACGTCACATGGCAAAAGCAGAGGAGAGAGAGAGAGACAGAGAGAAAGGGAGAGAGAGAGATTGGAGAAGGTGTCACAGAGAGAGAAAGAATGGGGAGGTGTCACACGCTTTTAAACTACCAAATCTTGTGTGAATTCACTCACTATCAAGAGGACAGCAGCAAGACAGTGGTGCTAAACCATTCATGAGAAATCCACTTCCATGATTGAATCACTTCCCACCAGGCCCCACCTCCAGTACTGAGGATTACAATTCAGCATGAGATTTGGAAGGAGACAAATATACAAACTATATCACATGCGTACCTTTTGTGGTTGCCATCAGCCTTCTACACCTCATTCTCTTTTTAAACCAGAAAATGGTATCATTGTTAAGGGAAAACTGTTTTCTTGTTCTAATGAGAAACTGTACCCTGGAATGGCATGAGTTACTGATGAATGGGGAAAAAAGAAGGCTACCTCTGGAGTAAGTTTTCTTTAACTCAGTTAGAATCTTTTTTTTTTTTTTTGAGATAGAGTCTCACTCGGTCACCCAGGCTGGAGTGCAGTGGTGTGATCTCAGCTCACTGCATCCTCCATTTCCTGGGTTCAAGTAATTCTCTTGCCTCAGCCTCCCAAGTAGCTGTGATTACAGGTGCCCACCACCACGCCCAGCCTGGGCTAATTTTTATATTTTTAGTAGAGACGGGGCTTCACTGTGTTGGCCAAGCTGGTCTCGAATGCCTGACCTCAAGTGATCTGCCCACCTTAGCCTCCCGAAATGCTGGGATTGCAGGCATGAGCCACCATGCACAGCCTAACTCAGAATCTTTTGTATAATTAAAAAAAAGGAAGCATGTTTTCATTTATAGTAAGGTTACACCCAGGTTACTGGTAGAACATAGGTTTGCAATTCTTTCCTTGGGAGATGAATGTTGATGTTGCTGTAGAATGACGACTTGAGCCATAAGAAAATTTAGAGCCTCATTTAGGATCTCAGGGCTGAACCTATACTAATGTTGATTTTTTCTCTCTCTCTCTTTCTAGGCTCATGTGTATTGTGAAGGAAATGATGTCTATGATGTCATGCTAAATCAGGTAAGAGGCAAGAAGAGGTGGCACCATTATATTTATGAGACCATCTTCTTGATAATTATTGATGATAGCATCACAGTGTTCAGATCTTTAAAGTCCCTTTTTTTTTTTTTTTAATTTTGTTTTTTCTTTTTGAAATGAAATCTCACTTCATCTCTCAGGCTGGAGTACAGTGGCACAATCTCGGCTTACTGTAACCTCTGCCTCCCAGGTTCAAGCAATTCTCCTGCCTCAGCCTCCCGAGTAGCTGGGGTTACAGGCGTGCACCACCACTCCCAGCTAATTTTTTGTATTTTTAGTAGAGACAAGGTTTCGCCACGTTGGCCAGGGTCTGGTCTCGAACTCGTGACTTCAAGTGATCCACCCACCTCAGCCTCCCAAAGTGCTGGGATTACCAGGTGTAAGCCACCACGCCTTGCCTAAAGTCCTTCATATATATATATATATATATATTTTTTTTGAGACAGAGTCTTGCTCTGTCACCCAGGCTGGAGTGCAGTGGTGCGATCTCGGCTCACTGCAATCTCTGCCTCCTGGGTTCAAGCAATTCTCCAGCCTCAGCCTCCCAAGTAGCTGGGACTACAGGTGCAGTGTCTGGCTAATTTTTTGGTATTTTTAGTAGAGATGGGGTTTCACCATGTTGGCCAGGCTGGTCTTGAACGCCTGACCTCAGGTGATCCACCCACCTCACCCTCCCAAAGTGTTGGTATTACAGGCGTGAGCCACTGCACCCAGCAAGTCCTTTATATTAATATTAGCCATTAGTGGTTAAACACCTGAGTACTCAGCCCTAGCACACTCTTATCAGATAGCAGAGTCCTCTGTGAGAAGATTTTTTTGCAAATTTCATATCATTTATTGAAACTGTTAACTCTCTGTTCATATCCTTTTGCACCTTTTTTTTTTTTTAAACAGACAGGATCTTGTTCTGTCACCCAGGCTGGAGTGCAGTTTGTACAGTCATAGCCCACTGCAACCTTGAACTTCTGGGCTCCAGCAATCCTCCCACCGAAGCTTCCTGAGTAGCTCATACTTCAGGCGCATGCCACAAAGCCTGACTAATTTTTAAATTTTTTATGGAGATGAGAATCTCGCTATGTTGGATAGGTGGTCTTGAATTCTTGGCCTCAAATGATCCTCCTGCCTTGTCCTCATGAGGCACTGGGATTACAGGGATGAGCCACTGGGACAAGCTGTTTTGCACATTTTCTAAAGTTATTGGTCCTTTTCTTACTGGTTTCGAGGAACTTTATATAATATGGAGAATAGCCTTTTGTCTGTAACACAAACCACTTATATGTTTTCCAGATTTGTCATTTACCTTTTGGCTTTCCTTATAGTACACTTTTTGCCCATATTGAAGTTTTAAATTTTTTCTGTAGTTAAATTTATTAATTTTTCCTTTTTAAAAAATTTTGGGTTTTTTTTTTTTTTTTAATTTTAGAGACAGTGTCTTGCTATGTTCCTCAGGCTGGCCTTGAACTTGTGACCTCGTGTGATCCTCCAACCTCAGCCTCCCAAGTAGCTGGGACTACAGGCATCTGCCCCCAAGCCCAGCTTTCTTTTTAATCAACCTTTTTCTCTTGTTTACCTTTGTGGTTTTGAGTAGATAATACATTTGCCTCATTAATATATTTCCTGGATATGACTTCATGTTTGAATTTATTGATCCAACATATATAATTTTAACAACCAATTAGTATTTATTTCTTACTATTTCTTCTACTTAAAATACCACGAGCAGATAGAAAATACCTTAAGGTTGGCCAGGTGCAGTGGCTCACACCTGTAATCCCAGCACTTTGGGAGGCTGAGGCGGGCGGATCACCTGAGGTCGGGAGTTCAAGACCAGCCTGACCAATGTGGAGAAATCCCATCTCTACTAAAAATACAAAATTAGCCAGGTGTGGTGGCATATGACTGTAATCCCAGCTACTCGGGAGGTTGAGGCACGAGAATCGCTTGAACCTGGGAGACGGAGGTTGCGGTGAGCCGAGATTGTACCATTGCACTCCAGCCCTGGGCAACAAGAGCAAAACTCCTTCTCAAAAAAAAAAAGAAAAGAAGGAAAATACCTTAAGGCAGCCAGGTGTGGTGGCTCATGCCTGTCATCCTAGCACTTTCGGAGGCCAAGGCTGGAGAATCACTTCAGGTGTGGGTTCAAGATCAGCCTGGGCAACATGGTGAAACCTTGTCTCTACAAAAAAATACAAAAACACCGGGCATGGGCCAGCTACTTTGGAGGCTGAGGTGGGAGGATTGCTTGAGCCTGGGAGGTTGAGGCTACAGTGAGCTGTGATTGAGCCATTGCACTCCAGCCTGGGTGACAGAGGGAGACCCTAGCTCAAAAAAATAAAAAATAAAAACCATAAAAACATTTACAAAAAAAATTTTTAAAGGAAAAGAAAATATCAAGCTGGGCATGGTGGCTTATGCCTATAATCCCAGCACTTTGGGAGGCCAAGGCGGGCAGATCACTTGAGTTAGGGGTTCAAGACCAGCCTTGCCAACATGTTGAAACTCCATGTCTACTAAAAATACAAAAAAAAATTAGTCTGGCATGGTGGCGTGTGCCTGTAATCCCAGCTACTAGGGAGGCTGAGGCACAAGAAATTGCTTGAACCTAGGACACAGAGGTGGCAATGAGCGGAGATTGCACCACTGCACTCCAGCCTGGGCGACAGAGCAAGACTCTGTCTCAAAAAAAGAAAATATCTTAGGCTCTTTTTTGTTCTAACATCTAATGACCTTTTTTTTTCACCAGTGGGCTAAGGTCGTACAATGGCTTTAGAATGTGAGCAAGCAGGAGATAGAGGTAGGAAGGGGCAGCATGCTTAACAAAAAAGAATGCCTCCATATCCAGGGCTCGGCCATACAACACCAGCTGCTATGCCTTATCATGGACTTCTCTCTCTTCACTCTGAGTGATTTACTTACAGATACCTCTTTTTAGATACTGGCCATATTCTCTCTCAGTATCTCCAAGTCAGGTCAGGTTAGGTATGGGACGGATGTGGCAGTGGTTTTGCGTATCCCTTGTCCTCTCCCATTATTGCCCTGCTCTCAGCTCATTGTCAAATTTCTGCAGCTGACAAACAAAAGCTGTGAGTAGAACTGTCAAGGAGTAAGTCATTTAACAGTTGAGCATAACAGTTTTAGACCTTTGGAGCATCCAAATTGTTTTCATTTGGGAAATAATTATTGGGAGTGGATTGGGAGCTGGAAAACACATATAGCTTAGAAAATATCTAAATAGGGAGCTGAGGCAGGAAAAAACTGGAGGAGCCATTCAATGTAGGATATTTGAGGTTGGATAGAGGGTTTTAGGAAGCTTCTAGGCTCCCACTTTAATTCCTAAGAATCCAAAGTTTAATGTATAAGCCCTATTTCTTCTTTATATCTTTAATCTTACAGGAATCTAATTTTCTTGCCTGATGCTATCCTTTTCCTTATGGAAATAACTGGCACCTGTGACGAAGGATGAGTCATTGGTTTATGTGATTTCCATTTGCAAAACTCCTTTTTTTGTTTTTGTTTTCACTCAACATAGACCAATCTCCAGTTCAACAACAACAAGTACTATCTGATTCAGCTATTAGAAGATGATGCCCAGAGGAACTTCAGTGTTTGGATGAGATGGGGCCGAGGTAATGATTTTTATTTAGATTTTATGAGTTGGCATTCAGAAAGTCAGAAGCAGCTTAGTGGGTGGCCAAAGGATTCTCTGGGTTTAAATTGGGTCAGTAGAGGCTCTGAAGTCTGGGAGAGCCTTAGGAATCAAGTTGAGCATCTTGAAATTGGGGAATGGCAGGCATCCTCCTTAGAGTTCCCACTGGAAAAACTAAGAGCAGCCCATTGAGTCTGAAAACTCTTCTATAGTTGAACTGCTAGTAGTGCTCATAGACTATGGCAGTTAGCAAGTAACTTGTATCAACATGATTAGTTCCCTAAATCCTTTCACCTTTCCCTTCTCCCTTTCCTGCCTGTTTGTCAGATGTTAAGCAGAGAGATCTTGGAGAGCTGGCCTGTTACTCTTAGGGAACTATCTTATGTGTGGCATTTCCTTTGCAGTTGGGAAAATGGGACAGCACAGCCTGGTGGCTTGTTCAGGCAATCTCAACAAGGCCAAGGAAATCTTTCAGAAGAAGTGAGTGCTGAAAAGAGACTACAAAAAAATATACCCTCCTCTTCTTAGATGTATATTCTCTAAGAATTTTTTTTTTAGACAGTTTCACTCTTGTTGCCCAGGCTGGAGTGCAATGGCATGATCTGAGCTCACTGCAACCTCCACCTCCTGGGTTTAAGTGATTCTCCTGCCTCAGCCTCCCTAGTAGCTGGGATTACAGGCACCCACCACCACGCCCAGCTAATTTTTGTATTTTTAATAGAGATGGGGTTTCGCCATGTTGGCCAGGCTGGTCTCGAACCCCTGACCTCAGGTGATCCGCCTGCCTCAGCCTCCCAAAGTGCGGGATTACAGGCGTGAGCCACCGTGCCCTGCCTTCTCTAAGAATTTTATAAGTGTGTGGCTTATAAAAAACTTTTCGTTTTATAGGTGTGATTTGGCCTAAATGTTAATGTCTTTTCACCCTGACATTCTGTGGTTGAAACACCAAACTGTATCCTTAGTGATTAAATCAAACTAATACCTTGAAAGTCACTAAAAACAGAAGAATCTAATATATTTAACACATGACTGACAAATTTAGGAAATTTGGGATAAGTGGAGACTATCCTGGGGTAGATAATATTCAACTAGGGGCTGAGCACGGTGGCTCATGCCTGTAATCCCAGCACTTTGGGAGGTTGAGGCAGGAGGATTGCTTGAAGCTAGGAGTTTGAGACCAGCCTGGGCAACAAAGCGAGACCCCTGACTCTCCCCCAAAAAAAAGGAAAGAAAAAAAGAGAATATTCAGTTAGAATTTTTAAAACTTTATGATATAGATGAAGAACTTTCTGGAGAATTGGAGAACATGTTTCTTTCAGGGAAAGAGATTAGATGGATATCTTTTGTTTGAAATCTCAATGGCTTTTGTGGTGTTTGGGAAGGACAAGCATTGTTTTTCCCATTTTTTAAATTCCATTTGTCTCCAGAGCTTTTTTGTCCATTTAGTGTCCTCATTTAGAATTAGACTAATTTTGATTTATGGAAAGTTGATGTGTAAAGGAGCTCAGTGCTGGAAAATAAATTCTTTGGAGATTTTCTGTCTTGTAAGTCCATCTTCATAGTAGACCTTTATTTGTAAAGTTTTCTTACACCTTGGACTCTACAGATTCCTTGACAAAACGAAAAACAATTGGGAAGATCGAGAAAAGTTTGAGAAGGTGCCTGGAAAATATGATATGCTACAGATGGACTATGCCACCAATACTCAGGTAACTCTCACTATACTTTTCGAAAGAAACGCATCTTCTTTTTTTATTTTATTTTTTAGAGGCAAAACTGTGCTCTGTTGCCCAGGCTGGGTGGCACAATCATGGCTCACTGCAGCCTCAAGATCCTCAGGCTCAAGTGATCCTCCCACCTCAGCCTCCTCAGTATCAGGAACTACAGGCACGTGCCACTCTGCCCAGCTGATTTTTTTTCTTTTTTTTTTTTTTTTTTTGTAAAGATGAGGTTTCACTATGTTGCCCAGGCTGGTCTCAAATTCCTGGGCTCAAGCAGTCCTCTTGTCTTGGCCTCCCAAAGTCCTGAGATTACAGGCATGAGGCACCACACCTACTCCTGTTTCTTCTTACTCAGGGTAAAGCAGAATAGCTTAGATCATTCCTAGACTGGGACAGGCCAGGATATCTTGAATCCTTTCTACTTCTCACCTCAGGGGTGCTCTCACTGATCTTTGTAATCCCGAAGAGACAGTAAGAATGAGGATAGAATGTGCCTTTCTAGTCTCGGCTCTGTTATTTACTAAGGTTCTTTTTTTTTTTTTTGAGCTGGAGTTTGATTCTTGTTGCCCAGGTTGGAGTGCAATGGCTCAATCTCAGCTCGCTGCAACCTCCAGCTCCCGGGTTCAAGCGATTCTTCTGCCTCAGCCTCTCAGGTAGCTGGGATTACAGGTGCCCGCCACTATGCCCAGCTAATTTTTTTTGTATTTTTAGTAGAGACAGGGTTTCATCATGTTGGCCAGTCTGGTCTTGAACTCGTGACCTTGGGTGATCTACCCGCCTCAGCTTCCCAAAGTGCTGGGATTATAGGCGTGAGCCACCACGCCCGGCCTACTAAGTTTCTTATAAAATCTTAGGCCCTATTTCCAGACGTTTATTGTTTTTTTCGTTTTTTTGTTTTTGTTTTTTTTTTGATACGGAGTCTCGCTCTGTCGCCCAGGCTGGAGTGCAGTGGCGCGATCTCGGCTCACTGCAAGCTCCGCCTCTGGGTTCACGCCATTCTCCTGCCTCAGCCTCCGGAGTAGCTGGGACTACAGGCGCCTGTCACCACGCCCGGCTAATATTTTTTTGTATTTTTAGTAGAGACGGGGTTTCACCATGTTAGCCAGGATGGTCTCGATCTCCTGACATCATGATCCACCCGTCTTGGCCTCCCAAAGTGCTGGGATTACAAGCGTGAGCCACTGCGGCTGGCACCAGAAGTTTATTGTTATGGACCAAGAGAGGAGTGATAAAAAATCAAACTGATTAAACAATTACATTTAAATTTGTTTTCACTTCTGGATATATACCACCATAAAAAATTTAATTTAGATAAACTGAGGTATACCAGCATGCAGAAACTGTCCGGAAACAGTCACATATCCAAAAAAATGGAGAAGTTTTAGTCTTTTTTAAGATGGGAAGATCTGAGACATAATAGCTGTCTTTACACACTGACGTCATGAGGAAAGCCTTTTTTTTCTAGACTTATTCTGAGTTGTAAAATGTGGGAGGCAGAACTTGGATGGTCAACCCTCTATATCCATGGATTCAATGAACTGAGAGTCAAAAATGTTTGAAAAATTGCTTCTGTACTGAACCTGTACAGCCTTTTTTTCCTTGCTTGTCATTATTCCCTAGACAGTGCAATATAAAAACTTTACAAAGCATTTACATTGTATAATATTGGGTGTTATAAGGAATCTAGAGATGATTTCTTAGATTGTCTTTTGTTTTGTTTGTTTTTTGCTGTAGGATGAAGAGGAAACAAAGAAAGAGGAATCTCTTAAATCTCCCTTGAAGCCAGAGTCACAGCTAGATCTTCGGGTACAGGAGTTAATAAAGTTGATCTGTAATGTTCAGGCCATGGAAGAAATGATGATGGAAATGAAGTATAATACCAAGAAAGCCCCACTTGGTAGGACTTCACATTTTCTTCTGCATTCTCTCCTTATAATTCCTAGCTCCTTTAATGGATACTTTATTATCATTATGATTTAAAGCTTGCTCATAGTACTGAATGAAGAAAATGGGATTTGGGGTGACAGGTTGTATGGAGGGAAGAGGAACTATTTTGAAAGTTGAGGCTGGGTGTGATGGGTCATGCCTATAATCCCAACACTTTGGGAGGCCAAGGCAGGTGGATTGCTTGAGCCCAGGAGTTTGAAACCAGCCTGGGCAACATGGTGAGACCCCATCTCTACTAAAAATAGAAAAATTAGCCAGGCATGGTGGTGTGTGCCTGTGATCTAGCTACTTGCGAAGCTGAAGTGGGAGGATCACCGGAGCCCAGGAGGTTGAGCTGCATTTAGCTGTGTTCGTGCCACGGCACTCAGCCTGGGCAACAGGAGTGAGACCCCATCTCAAAAACAGGAAAAAAAAAAGTTGAAAGATGAAAGTCTTTTTTAGGGAAGGATGTTAAGTACAGTTCACTAGATGGGATCCTAGTTTGGAGTCTGATCTCTGGGTGGGCCTGCAGGGAAGCTGACAGTGGCACAAATCAAGGCAGGTTACCAGTCTCTTAAGAAGATTGAGGATTGTATTCGGGCTGGCCAGCACGGACGAGCTCTCATGGAAGCATGCAATGAATTCTACACCAGGATTCCGCATGACTTTGGGTAAGGCCTGTGCTGTTACTTCACTTTGTTCTTCTACCTATACATATCCCCTGTATCCATCAGCAGCAGCTATAATCTTTTAAATCTTTTATTCCTAAGAAAATGATCGTCTTGAATAGATACAGAAACAAAATGATATATAGGTAGCCTATTTAATCAGCTTACAAATATGGGATGCAATCTCCCGGCTTGACCACAGCCATATTCTCTGACAAAGTGGAAGTTACCAACCCAAGAGAGAATGGGTCTAGCTATCCAACCACCCAAGTAAAATACCTTCAGGCATATCACCCCCTTTTCCTATTTGAGTAACTAAAACCACACAAACACCATTTCTGTGAACTCAAGTGATATTAGATAGACAAAATAACATTTTACATTTGTTGATTCTGTTTTCTGGTTTACATCCGATTTCTATTTCTTTTATTGCTTTATAGAGCCCCGTGACCTAGAAATAACCCTGAGTGGTCAACAGGTCTACCTGTGCTTCTAGATAGAACTGTATCCAACTGTTCCCTGTTGATATCAATATAACTTATTTTTAAATGATTTTATAAAAAATAATTTTAACTCTAGTCTCAAAAGTCAAAATCCACATAGTTCATCTTATACCGAGTATATATTTAATATTATTTTATATATTTGGAAGTTAAGATCTCTTTACAGATCTCTTTCTCTCTCAAATGGAAAACCTGTTTCTCATACCTGTTTTCTAAAGGACCTATCTGTCATTTTCTATTTTTACTCATGCGCCTTTTAGCCACATGTCAGAAAGCTCATTATGGGTTATATCTCTGTTCTTAGACTCCGTACTCCTCCACTAATCCGGACACAGAAGGAACTGTCAGAAAAAATACAATTACTAGAGGTGAGATATGTATGATCTGAGAAGTATTATATCCCTTATACCAGTGTCCTCCCACATTGATTCTATATCTCATCTTCTCAGGCTTTGGGAGACATTGAAATTGCTATTAAGCTGGTGAAAACAGAGCTACAAAGCCCAGAACACCCATTGGACCAACACTATAGAAACCTACATTGTGCCTTGCGCCCTCTTGACCATGAAAGTTATGAGTTCAAAGTAAGAAAAATGATCATTTATTTTCATATTCTTGCACCCTTAACCACCTCCCCCATCCCACTGTTCTCTAACTACTTCTGGTCAAGAGCAAATTGTCAATTAGGGCAGACTTTTTATGTACTAGGGATTTGGGAAGGCCAAGCTTTTCCTAGCTGCCTTGTAAGACTGTTTGGGAGCAGAAAGGTCTGCCAAGTTATATCAGAATCCCCAAATTCTTCAGTTCAGCTCAGTCTCTTGTAGAGTCTACATCAGCCTTTTGGTCGTATTTTTCACAGGTGATTTCCCAGTACCTACAATCTACCCATGCTCCCACACACAGCGACTATACCATGACCTTGCTGGATTTGTTTGAAGTGGAGAAGGATGGTGAGAAAGAAGCCTTCAGAGAGGACCTTCATAACAGGTCTGAGTCTAGCTTTGCGTTTGGAAAGACACTCCTTGCCCGAAAGTACAGCTGTAGAACTTATAAGAGGGAGTCAGAGGAAGGTGTTGGCTTTTTTATGCTTATGGCCTATCTGTGCAGAACAACAGAGTACAATAATATTGGCTTTTCCTTAGGATGCTTCTATGGCATGGTTCCAGGATGAGTAACTGGGTGGGAATCTTGAGCCATGGGCTTCGAATTGCCCCACCTGAAGCTCCCATCACAGGTTACATGGTGAGTGAAATTGAACTCTGGGAGGAGCACAGGGGAAAGGGATACAGTAATGTTCTCAGTGCTTTTTTTCCTAGATTAGGATTAGATGGTTCCCCTCCCCAAGAGTTAAGCCAGCTTCACTGATAACCTTGTCATCTCTTACTGTGTTCCTCTTTCTTTAAATTCCTAAAGATACCTCACCTTTCCCTCAGAAGGCGGAAATTCACAGGGGCTTCTACCCTCTCTAGAACAGAATTGTGAGGGGAAATGGAGAAGGGTCTATATTGTGTTTAAGGGAATGGAAAAACAGGGTCAGTGGTATGCACCTTCTCTCTAACACAGTGGGTTAGAAGCTGACCTTGGTATTCATGTATATATTTCAGTTTGGGAAAGGAATCTACTTTGCTGACATGTCTTCCAAGAGTGCCAATTACTGCTTTGCCTCTCGCCTAAAGAATACAGGACTGCTGCTCTTATCAGAGGTGAGACAGGAGTATGTCTGTGATCTCTAGTTTATTAATTCCAGTTTTTTTCCAATGAGAAAAGTTTGACCCCAGAACCAAGAGGTTTACCTGGGATAGCTTGAGAGAGGTCCAAGTACAATTTCTAGCACATTGGATTCCTCTGCTGGAGTAGGGGAAAAAAGTACTGATGGGATTTTCTGTTTGGCTTTGGAGCCATCTAATTCTTAGTAGGATATGGGAATTCAAAGATTTTTTGCTTTGCAGGTAGCTCTAGGTCAGTGTAATGAACTACTAGAGGCTAATCCTAAGGCCGAAGGATTGCTTCAAGGTAAACATAGCACCAAGGGGCTGGGCAAGATGGCTCCCAGTTCTGCCCACTTCGTCACCCTGTAAGTACTCAGAACCAGGAGGACTAGAAGACTCCTTTTGGCCAGATAAGACTACGTTCTCTGTTGCAGCTTCTGAACCAGAGACTGATGTTGACACACTTTTTTTCCATTTGGCAGGAATGGGAGTACAGTGCCATTAGGACCAGCAAGTGACACAGGAATTCTGAATCCAGATGGTTATACCCTCAACTACAATGAATATATTGTCTATAACCCCAACCAGGTCCGTATGCGGTACCTTTTAAAGGTTCAGTTTAATTTCCTTCAGCTGTGGTGAATGTTGATATTAAATAAACCAGAGATCTGATCTTCAAGCAAGAAAATAAGCAGTGTTGTACTTGTGAATTTTGTGATATTTTATGTAATAAAAACTGTACAGGTCTACCACTGGCTTCTTCGGGCTTTATTTCTCCAAGAACATATTTCTTCTGACATTAGTAGATCTCCATTTCCAGGACAGAAATTACTCATTGCTCTGAGGGTTATTCAGTATCCTGTTCTTAGTGGCATCTGTGCATTGAGGGACACTAATGGGGGCGCTAATGCTTTTACCTGTTTAATTCAATTTTTCTGCAAACTGGAATTTGTTGAGTATTATCACAGGAAGGGTAGAGGCAACAAAGGCTAAGTCGTGTTTTTCTTTCCCATGCATAGGTATTCACTTGCCTTTTTCAAATTTATCCACTGCAGCCTAGGTCTCCCACTACTCAACATCCTAGGACTCATCACATGTCCAAAAATTTGGGAAGCCCTTGGAGGACTGTCACTAAGCCTGAATACATCTTGAGGAGGAAAGGAAAAAAGTGGAATGAGTTTTTACATAACCTGCTCCAACTAAGAAGTACTAAAGTCCAGGTCAGATCCTGATATGGTTAGGCTTTGTGTCCCCATCCAAATCTCATCTTGAACTGTAATCCCCAGAATCCCCACATTTTAAGGGAGAGACCAGGTGGAGGTAACTGAATCATGGGGGCAGTTTCCCCCATGCTGTTCTTGTGATAGTGAGTGAGTTCTCACGAGATCTGATGGTTTTATAAGGGGCTCTTCCTACTTCGCTTGGCACTTCTCCTTCCTGCCACCCTGTGAAGAAGGGCTTCCCCTTCACCTTCCTCTATGATTGTAAATTTCCTGAGGCCTCCTCAGCCATGGTGAACTGTGAGTCAAACCTCTTTCCTTTATAAATTACCCAGTCTCGGGCAGTTCCTTATAGCAGTATGAAAACAGACTAATACAGATCCAAAGACTTCCTGATTGTATTTAAACACACAACACAGATAAACAACACACTTCCTTAAGTAACAGAGAAGTTTGTTTAAATTTTTCCTGTAACTTTTTAGAAACCAGGTTTCCAATATCTATCAAGATTTGAAATGTTCATGCCCTGTTGACCTAAAACTTATATATGTTTGTATAGATGTCACTGAGGCATTGGTGTACACAAAAAGATCATAGATAAGGAACTAGTCAAATATATCTACTCACTGAAGTAATCTGCTATTAAAACTGAAGTAGAGTGCATACTTTTCCAAAGAATAGAAGAGAGGAAAATACTTTGCAACTAATTCTACAAAGCAGAATGAAACCAAAACCAGATGAAGATATCACAAGAAAATAAAATTATAGACCAATATCCCTTAACAATATAATTGCAAAAATCAACAAAATACTACCAAGCCTAATCCAGCAACATTATAAATGGACTATATACAATGATCAAGTGAGATTTATCACAGTAATGCAAGATTGAAAACCAAGGTAGGGCAAAAATCACATGATCATCTCAGATGCAGAAAAAGCATTTGGCAAAATGTAACATTTTTTCATAATGAAATAAAATCCAACAAAGTAGGAATGAAAGGGAGCTTCCTCCACCCTATGAAGAACATCTATGAAAAACTCACAGCTAACATTACAATGGTGAAAGATTGAAAGCTTATCCTCTAAGATCAGGAATAAGACCAAGATGTTTGCACTCACCACTTCCATTCAATATTGTACTGGAGGTTCTAACCATGGTACTTAAGCAAGAAAAAAAAGGCATCAAGATTAAAAAGGAGATAAAACTAAATTTGCAAATTACGTGATCTATAGAGAAGGCCCAAAAGAATCCACATTTAGAGCTAAAAAGTTCAGCAAGATTGTAGGATACAAGATGAATTGTATTTCTTTTTTTTTCTTTTTCTTTTTTTTTTTGAGACGGAGTCTTGCTCTGTTGCCCAGACTGGAGTGCAGTGGCGCAATCTTGGTTCACTGCAACCTCCACCTCCCAGGCTCAAGTGATTCTCCTGCCTCAGCCTCCCGAGGAGCTGGGACTACAGGTGCCCACGACCACGCCTGCCTAATTTTTGTATTCTTAGTAAAGACAGGGTTTCACTATATTAGCCAGGCTGGTCTCGAACTCCTTACCTTGTGATCCTCCCACCTCAGCCTCCCAAAGTGCTGGGATTACAGGCATGAGCCACTACACCCAGCCTGTATTTCTTTTTATTTTATTTATTTTTCTGGAGACGGCATTTTACTCTTGTTGCCCAGGCTGGAGTGCAATGGTGAGATCTCAGCTCACTGCAACCTCTGCCTCCAGGTTCAAGTGATTCTCCTGCCTCAGCTTCCCACCTCAGCTTCCCGACTAGCTGGGATTACAGGCATGTGCCACCATGCCTGGCTAATTTTTGTATTATTAGTAGAGACAGGGTTTCACCATGTTGGGCCCAGGCTGGTCTTGAACTCCTGACCTTAGGTGATCCACCCACCTTGGCCTCCCAAAGTGCTGGCATTACAGGTGTGAGCCACCACACCCAGCCTATGAATTGTATTTCTATTTCTACACACTAGTAAAGAATAATCTGAAAAATTAAGAAAACAATTCCATTTATAATAGCATCAGAAAGAATAAAACACTAGGAATAGATTTAACCAAAGAAGCATGAAACTTGTACACCAATAACTACAAAACTATTGAAAAACATTCAAGGCCACCTTTATTTATTTATTTATTTATTTATTTATTTATTTATTTATTTATCTGAGACAGAGTCTTGTTCTGTTGCCCAGGCTGGAGTGCAGTGGCACAATCTTCCCTTAATGCAACCTCTGCCTCCCGGGTTCAAGTGATTTTCCGGCCTCAGCCTCCCAAGTAGCTGGGATTACAGGTGTGCACCGCCACACCCAGCTAATTTTTGTATTTTTAGTAGAGATGGGGTTTCACCATGTTGGCAGGCTGGTCTTGAACTCCTGATCTCAAGGCCCACCTCAGTCTCCCAAAGTGCTGGGATTACACACTTGAGCCACCATACCCAGCTAAGACCTATTTATTTAGGTCTTGAATTTCTGTCAACAGTTCTGTAGTTTTCAATCTACAAGTGTTCGTAGATGGAAAATTTATTATTAAAATGGTAATACTTCCCAGAGCAACCTATAGATTCCACACAATTCCTATTAAAATTCCATTATCCTTTTTTTTTGCAGAAATGGCCAAGAAAAATTCATAAGGAATTACAAAGATCATGAATAACAAAAACAATCTTGAAAAAGCTACAGTACTCAAGACAATGTGATAATGACATAGGCTAGACATAGAAATCAATGGGATAGAATTGAGAGTCTGGATATAAACCCAAGCAAATATGGTCAATTGGTTTTCAACAAGGGTGCCAAGACCATTCAATGGGGGAAAAATAGTCTTTTCAACAAATGGTGCTGGGACAACTTAGATATCCACATGCAAAGTAATAAATTAGGAACACTATCTCACACTACGTAAAAATTAAAATGGATCAAAGGCCTAAATGTAAGCTAAAACTAAAAAGCTCTTAGAGCATAAGGAGAAATCTTTGTGACCTTGGATTAAGCAACAGTTTCTTAAATATGACACCAATGCACAAGCAAGCAAAAGAAATAAGTTGGTCTTCGTCAAAATTTAAAACTCTTGGCCGGGTGTGGTGGCTCACGCCTGTAATTCCAGCACTTTGGGAGCCAGAGGCAGGCCGATCATCTGAGGTCAGGAGTTTGAGACCAGCCTGGCCAACATGGTGAAACCCCATCTCTACCAAAAATATGAAAAATTAGCCAGGCGTGGTGGCATTTGCCTGTAATTCCAGCTACTCAGGAGGCTAAGGCCTGAGACTGACTAACAAATCTCGGCAAAGATATGGACAAATAAAAATCCTCACACATTGCTAGTGCGAATATAAAGTGGTGCAGCTGCTTTGGAAAAGCTTGGCAGTTCCTCAAATAGTTGAACATAAGAGTTATCAGGACCTAGCAATTCCACTACTAGGTGTATAACCAAGAGAATAAAAAAGAAATGTTCACACAAAAATTTGTACATGCATATTGATAGCAACAATATTTATAATAGCCAAGAAGTAGAAACACTCCAAACGTCCATCAACCAATAAATGGATAAACAAAATGTGATTTATTCCTGTTAGATATGTTAACTATCTTGACCGTGGTAATAATTTTATTAATATATATATATGTCAAGCTTTATCGAATTGTGTATTTTAAATATGTGTGGTTTATTGCATAACTCAATAAGGCTGTAAAAACATAAAAAGTATATCCATCCAATGCAATATTATTCCGTCATAAAATGGAATGAAGTACTGATACTGCATGGATGAACCTTGAAAACATTATTCTAATTGAAAGAAGCCACACAGGTCACATATTATATGATTCCATTTATCCGAAATGTCCAGACTAGGCAAATTCATAGATACAGAAAGTAGATTAGTGGTTGCCAGTGGCTGGAGGAAGAGAGAGGGGAGTGATTGCTAATGGAGTCAAGGTTTCTTGGTGGGGTGATTAAAATGTTCCAGGATTAGCAGTAATGGTTGCATAATTTGTGAATATACTAAGAACCACAGAACCGTACACTTCATAAGGGTGAAAATGAATTACAGGCCAGGCACAGTGGTTTACGCCTGTAATCCCAGCATTTTGGGAGGCCAGGGCGGGTGAATCACTTGAGGCCAGGAGTTCAAGACCAGCCTGGCCAACATGGTGAAACCCTGTCTCTACTAAAAATACAAAAATTAGCTGGGCGTGATGGCACATGCCTGTAATCCCAGCTAGTCAGGAGGCTGAAGCAGGAGAATCGCTTGAACCCAGGAGGCGGAGGTTGCAGTGAGCCAAGATCACACCACTGTACTCCAGCCTGGGCAACAGAGTGAGACCCTGTCTCAAAAAAACCAGACAAACAAACAACAACAACAAAAAGAAAATGAATTATATCACAATAAAAATATACCAAGTTTTTGTAATGTAAATATATATATATATATGGGGATCACTTGAACCCAGGAGTTTGAGAGTACAGTGAGCTCTGATCATGTCACTGCACTCCAGCCTGGGTGACAGAGCAAGATCCAGTCTCAAAAAAAGAAAGGAAATCAGAAATAATTTCAATAACTAAATGTCAAAGGGAAATAGAAAATATTAGGGAAAATGGAGGTGAATAGAAAATCATGATTAGAAAACCGCACTAATAATACTGCACTCAAGATCCATGGATGAATGCTAAGATTAGTCAGGAAAATGATATTTGCATAGCCTCAAAAAACCTACCTCCAGATGTATAAATTTCTTTGATACCTCTCTCTTCTAGAGGTTTTCTTTCCTTCCCCTTAAGTATGGGCTGGACTTAGTGACCTGCTTCTAACAGAAGGTATGGCAAAAATACCTGGCAAATATCACTTTAACTTTAAAAGTGATCAAGGTTAACAACACCAGTTATAAGTTATGTTAATATCATATGCACCCAATAGGATGCAGTATGAAGGCACATCATCTCTTGAATTCATCCATTAAATCCATAATCTCAGCCTATTCATGAAAAAACAGAAAACAAAACCAAACTGAAGAACATTCTACGACATTCTTCACTCTTGTTGCCTAGGCTGGAGTGCAGTGATGTGATACTCGGGAGGCTGGGGCAGGAGGATCACTGAGCCCTAGAGGCATGGGTTGCGGTGAGCTGTGATTGCACCACCATGCTCCAGCTTGGGCAACAGACTGAGACCCTGTCTCAAGAATAAATAAATAAATAAATAAATTTATTTTTTAAAAGTGTCAAGATTTTGAAAAGACTGAAAATCTGTCACAGTTGGAGGAGACTGAGAAAACGCAATGACTAAATGCAATGTGGGATCCTGGATTGGCTTCTGGAACAAAACAAAGTCATTAGCGGAAAAATTGGGCAAATCCAAATCCTGACTGTAATTTAATTAACATTTTTAAATTAACTTACTGGTAATTTAATTAACAAATGTTAATTTCCTAGTTTTGATAAATGTAGCATGGTTATGTAAGATGTTAACATTAGAAGAAGCTGGGTGAAGGGTATCGAGGAACACTTTGTACTATCTTTGCAACTCTTCTGTAAATCTTACATTTTTTTTTTTATTTTTTAGAGGCGGAATTTTGCTCTTGTTGCTGAGGCTGGAGTGCAATGGCGTGATCTCAGCTCACTGCAACCTCCGCCTCCCGAGTTCAAGCGATTCTACTGCCTCAGCCCCCAGAGTAGCTGGGATTACAGGTGCATGCCACCACGCCCAGCTAATTTTTATATTTTTAATAGAGACAGGGTTTCACCATGTTGGCCAGACTGGTCTTGAACCCCTGACCTCAGGTGATCTGCCCTCCTCAGCCTCCCAAAGTGCTGGGATTACAGGCTTGAGCCACTGCGCCCAGCCTAAATCTTACATTATTAAAAAAGGATTAAGAGCCATTCTAGTGGGAAAGCACCAACACAGATATGTTCTTTGGGGATGTCATCTGTGTATTGGCTCCTGGTTCTTCTTTCAGACACATCGTAGGATACTTCCTCCCCATCCCTTGACATTAGGTATGGCCACGTGACTTGCTTTGCTTGTATTTATTAAATATGAGTGGAAGTGATGTGTTTTATTTCCAAGTGGAAGATTGAAGAGTTACTCGCCACGTGAAGCACAGAGCTCAAAATATGCACAAAGTAGAGCAGGGCCTTCTCGCTGACCCTTAACGGGCCATGTGGCATGATTCAGAAATAAATCTTTGCTATTTTAAGTTGTTGAGATTTTGGGGTTGTTATGATAGCATAACTTTAATATTTTAACTGATAAAGAAACATACCCATCGTTCTGGATGAGAAGATTAGGTATTTGGAGGGTGGGAGGAGGGAGAAGATCAAGAAAAACAACTAATGGGTACTAGGCTTAATACCTGGGTGATGAAATAAACTGTACAACAAACCTCCATGACACAAGTTTACCTATGTAACAGACCTGCACTTGTACCCCTGAACTTAGAAAGAATACTAGTTTCACATTTTTTTGAAAACTAAAAAATTCGGTCCAGATTTTCTGATTGATTAAATATATACTAATAAATAAGACATTTATGAGAAAGAATAATGAGGTGATACTCGTACTGCTAGGTAACAAAAAGAACAGTCAAGTTAGCACTTATTGAATACTTACCACAAAAGTGTCACTGTTCTGTGTTTTACACCTTAACTCATTTAGTCCTTAAAACACTCCCATGAAGTAAGCACCATTATTATGGCTGTTGTACAAATGGGGGAAAGGAGGCATGAAGATTTGAACTCAGGCAGTCTTATTCCAAGTCCATGCTTTTTGCTGCTGTTACCCAGTCTCTCTAGAGTAGTGCTTCTCAAACCTTCTGAGATGAAGGACTAATTGTTCCTTTGTCTTTCTTTCTTCCTTCCTGCCTCCCTCCCGCCCTCCCTCTCTCTCTCTTTCTTTTTTTTTTCTTTTTTTCTTTTTTTTGACCAAGTTTCATTCTTGTTGCCCAGCCTGGAGTGCAATGATGCGATCTCGGCTCACTGCAACCTCTGCCCCCCCCGAGTTCAAGCGATTCTCCTGCCTCAGCCCCCCAAGTAGCTGGGATTACAGGTGCCTGCCACCATGCCCAGCTAATTTTTTGTATTTTTAGTAGAGACGGGGTTTCACCATATTGGCCAGGCTCGCCTCGAACTCCAGACCCCAGGTGATCCACCCGCCTCGGCCTTTCAAAGTGCTGGGATTATAGGCGTGAGCCACCGTGCCTGGCCTGTTTTAATTTCTTATCTGTCATGGAATAATACTTTTATAAAATATAATCAAAATGGATTATTAAGAAAATGAAATTAAAAAGCACACAAAATACAAGCCTCCATTTTTATTATTAAATTTGTCAGATATTACTTTTTAAATTCCTATACAGTTTCTAAATGGTTACTCTCAACTTCCGTACTTATCTCATTATAAAACATTAACAATTTGTGAACTGGCACTAGTCCATGAACCAAACTTTGAGTACCTCTGCTCTAGATTTCAAAAACAGATGTGGATATATGTGTAAAAATTTGGTATATAAAAAAGATGCTTTTCTAATGTCCTATGGTCTCACAATCCAGTGGTTGTAACTGTAAAACTCATCCAGCCTTTGGGAGACGCTGAAACTCCATTTAAAGATAAGAACTTGAAGGATGTTTAATGTAAACCTAAATTGATTTTCCCTTCAACTCCTTTTGGGTACATAATTACTTTTACCTAGAAGCTGTTCTTGACTTTACTCATAACAATTATACCATGACCTCACTGTCCTTCTCCAAGATGAAACAAAAAACCCTTCAAGTGGGCCTGGCCAACAAGACTGAATCTATTGAGCCTATTGGTAAGTTAGCCTTTGCTTAACTTTCCCCAACCCCTTCACTCCAGCCTTAGCTGGGATGCTTTTATATAATTTTCAGAGCATGGAAGACAGGCAAATAGAGCTTCCTCCTGTAATTGGCCCAAGATTTTAGGGGAGCAAAAGGCAAAATATTGAAATCAATGACTAGGATGATGCCATGCCATGGTTCGCTGCAGGATTTCTGGCAAGGATTATGGATCGTAAATTTCAAAATACCATAACTAGGACTTCTAGTCACAAGGTAGATGTGGAAATGATGGTCCAGAAGGTATATTTTGAGGCTTGGCATGAGGCACATAAGAGAAGACAGAAGCATGGCCTATCAGCTGATGTCATCATCCTTTGGTCAGGATGGAAACCAGGGCATTGGATAGAAATTAAGTCCCTCAGGTGATTTCTACATGTAAAACCTGGAATCAGGGTACGGTGAAAGCAAAACTCAGTGCCCTTTAACTCCCCAAGTCTTCAAAGCTCATTTCTAGACCAGGGTGTAGTGGTATTTCTCCAAGAGAAACCTACCAAACCAGGACAAAATCCCTGTAATAGCCTTCACTTATCTCCTACAAATCCTTGAATTCTTGGCCACAGAAGACATTTCCTTCTTCTTTAACCCTCAGAAAGAAAGGACCTGAGGAAACTAAAGTCACTGGTTTCAATCTTTTGCCTTTTGCTCTCCTAAAAGCATGGGCCAAGGGCAGGAGGAAGCTCTAGTTTTCTGTCTTCCATGCTCTGAAAATTCTACAAAACACCCCAGCTAAGGCTGGAGTAACAGAGAGGAGGAAAGTTAAGCAAAGGCTAACCTGCTCAATAGATTCTTCCATATGATTGAATTTTAGAAATATAATAAAGTTCTTTTATTGGGCCGGGCACAATGGCTCACGCCTGTAATCCCAGAACTTTAAGAGGCTGAGGTGTGCAGATAACCTGAGGTCAGGAGTTTGAGACCCACCTGGCCAACATGGTGAAACTTCGTCTCTACTAAAATACAAAAATTAGCTGGGCGTGGTGGTGGGCACCTGTAATCCCAGCTACTCGGGAGGCTAAGGCAGGAGAATCGCTTGAACCCAGGAAGCAGAGGTTGCACTGAGCTGAGATTGCACCATTGCACTCCAGCCTAGGTGACAGAGCCAGACTCTGTCTCAAAAAAAAAAAAAAAAAAAAAAAAGGTTTTTTACTTAAGAAAATCAGAGTTCATGGCTATGATTGTGCCACCTCTCAATTAGTTTTAATCTTTGTGAATTTCAATTTGAGAGAGAGTAAGACACTTTCATGATCTCTTCTGAGAATGCCAATTACCATATTGACTAAAGTTGAAAGTCGTGTCAGAAGTTGGGAAAACCAGAAGGTTTGTTCCGCTTTCAATGGCTTGGCTCCTCACCTCTCATCTGGGTAGTTCTTTTTTTTTTTTTTAGACAGAGTCTCGCTCTGTCGCCCAGGCTGGAGTGCAGTGGTGTCTCGGCTCACTGCAAGCTCCGCCTCCTGGGTTCACGCCATCCTCCTGCCTCAGCCTCCCAAGTAGCTGGGACTACAGGTGCCCGCCGCCACACCTGGCTAACTTTTTGTATTTTTTAGTAGAGACAGGGTTTCACCAAGTTAGCCAGGATGGTCTTGATCTCCTGACCTCGTGATCTGCCCACCTCGGCCTCCCAAATTGCTGGGATTACAAGCGTGAGCCACCATGCCCGGCCTCCTCTGGGTAGTTCTGAGAAAAGGGCTGTCTCTGTGACAGAAACATAGCTCTTTCTAAATGCCCTGATGCATGACTGACTTATTCTCCCTCCCTCATTCTTTCCCGATGAACTGAAAGGTCTTCCATGCTCTGTTCAAATTGAATGTTGGCCAACATCACTCTCATTCCTCCTCCTGGCAAGAATGGCATCCTAGGGTCCTAGGGCCCGCGAGTGATGCAAGAATTCTAAAACCTAGTTTCAAAAGAGTACCTACTAAAGATTTCATTCACTTTCTTGTGGTTCTAGTAAGGATTAATGTTGAATAAGAAGAGACACACATTAGAATGTACATATACATACACATAGACTATCCTCCTGTTCTAAATCCACATGAGAACACAGGCAGGCCTACACTTGAGATTTTTTGACACTTCATTTTTATAATTATCAAGAAATTATTAATTTTATAATTATTAAAAGCTACCAGTGTCTTCAGGCTTTGCATCTCTAGCACAAGGGGTATCATTATTCCCGAGTGGCACATCTTCATTCCCAGTTCAGAAAGTACACATTGCCCTGCACGTCTCCCACGGCAAGCTGCAGGGTGGAGTTAGCGCCCAGCCAAGGTTCCAGGCAGCTCACTGACCCTTCGCATCGGAACAGGCCCAGCTACGATGGGAACAAAAATAGGGGAGGTCAGGGCTACAAGCCTCCTTACTAACTTATTTTTTCTCACATTAATGCCTTTTATTTAGAAACAGGTTAGTCATACATTGCAAGTGATTGAAGAAAACAGAATTTTGATCTTTTGCCCTTTCTTACTCTAAGTTTGCTGTCTTGTGACATCCCTCTGGAATAGGTGTGCATGCGCACGCACACACACACACACACACACACACACACACTTACCAGCTGCATACTGGGTCTCTCCCATAGCTTAACATCTCTGTCCTTCGAAGCTGTCACCAGCAACTCAGGTAGCACATGGAGGGCTGTGACAGAGCCCGAGTGAATCTCAAAGAGGAAAGGGGAGAGCAGGATGGTGAGTTCTCAGGGGCCCCTCTTCAGAGAAGCATCACAATGTGCTGTGTCAGACCTACAGCCCTCCTCCCTTAGTATTTCTTTTTTTTTTTTTTTTGAGACGGAGTCTCGCTCTGTCGCCCAGGCTGGAGTGCAGTGGCGCGATCTCGGCTCACCGCAAGCTCCGCCTCCCGGGTTCACACCATTCTCCTGCCTCAGACTCCCGAGTAGCTGGGACTACAGGCACCCGCCACCACGCCCAGCTAATTTTTTGTATTTTTTAGTAGAGATGGGGTTTCACCGTGTTAGCCAGGATGGTCTTGATCTCCTGACCTCATTATCTGCCCGCCTCGGCCTCCCAAAGTGCTGGGATTATAGGCGTGAGCCACTGCTCCCAGCCCTCCCCTAGTATTTCTGACCCTTCCTTCAAACTCACCTTTCTACGCTGCCGTGTCTTTAGATGTGGTGTTGGCTCACTATCCATGCTGGCATGACTATCCATGCTGGCATCAGATTCCCAGCAGGTAGATGGGTCTGTCCCTGGAGTTTGGGTTTCTGGAGTGTTTGCTTTTTTCTGCCAGATGTTACCTGTGGTCCATTCTCCTTCTGGGCTGCATTTGGCCAGGTTCCATAGCATCCCATCAGAGCTGGCACACAAAAATGAGGACTCTGCCATTTTAAGGACAGAATTAGAGCCAAGTCTCAGGGATCTGCCATCCACCCTGGGCCATCTCCCGGCTCCTCAGGTCCTCCTGTTACCACTCACCAGATTCAGGTTTGGCTTGAGTTATCGATATTAGGGTCCTACTAGGATTCTCTAAGTTTATATCAAAGTTCAGCCTCTCTTCAAATTCTCCTGATTCCTTTTGCCTCTGTGAAAGAATAGGTAATTTTGTTTAGCCTACCCATATGAGTCAACTTGTACCAGACAAAACAACAGTTTTCTGCTCTGGGCTGGTCAGGAATTTTTTTTTTTTTTTTAACTATAACTTAGATACAATCAAGTGCGCAGATCTTTTTTTTTTTTTTTTTTTTTTTGAGACGGAGTCTCACTCTGTCGCCCAGGCTGGAGTGCAGTGGCGCGATCTCGTTTCACTGCAACCTCTGCCTCCTGGGTTCAAGCGATTATCCTGCCTCAGCCTCCCAAGTAGCTGGGAACACCGGCGTGCGCCACCACACCCAGCTGATTTTTTTATTTTTAGTAAAGATGGGGTTTCACCATGTGGGCCAGGCTGGTCTCGAACTCCTGGCCTCAGGTGATCCACTGGCCTTGGCCTCCCAAAGTGCTGGGATTACAGGCGTAAGCCACTACACCTGGCTAAGTGCACAAATCTTAAATGTACATCGCGATGTATTTTTACATGTGCATCCACCCATGCAGTCACCCGACAGATCAAGATGTAGAGCACTTCCATCACCTCAGAAAATTGCCCTTATGTCCCTTTCCCATCAATACCAGACCATCACCACAAAAGCTAAAAATATTCTAATGTCTGTCAACTGAAATTAGTCTTGCTTGTTCTTGAAACTTCATTTAGGTGAAATCATATAGTATGTACTCCTTTGTAACTGGCTTCCTTTGCCCAGAATAATGTCTATGAGGTATGTCTGTATTATTCCATTCATCAGCATGCAGTATCACATTAATTTTTTTGCCATGTAGTATTCCATTGTATAGATATACCACAAATTATTTATCCCCTTTCTATTTATTAATATTTAGCTATGATGAATAAAGCTGCTATGAAGATTCTTGTACCCGGCTTTGCAGAATGTATGTACTCCTTTCTCTTAGGTATATATTTAGGAGTGGAATCACTGGGTCAAGCATAGGCTTTAGTAGGTAACTTTAGTGGGTAGCAGGTCAGGATTTAATAACCTTCCCAATAACAAGCGGCTCCCAGGAAACTGCATTTGAAGTGAACAGCTAGCTTTGGCACACTCAATCCAAAAAGTGTTGAACATCTATTAAGTAACTGCTAAGTATGATGACAAAAACAAGATGGAGTCCTTGCCCTCAAGATGCTGTTATTCATAGGGGCAAGACAAGAGAGACATGGGAAAAAATGCAATTGAGAAAACTTCTAGGTTTATGGTTTCCCATGGCTTTCTAAAACGGTAGAGTCCTTTCTTGTACCAGCGAAATCTTACATGGGAACCCAATACACAATGTCCTAAATTAGAACTGCTCCAGTTGAAGGAGGCTAAGAGGATTTGCAGCCAACTGCCTTTCCCTTCCCTATCCTCCATGACGGGCCCCAAGGTGTAAAAACACTGGTCCTAGACGAATGTTTGCTTTAGCACACACTCAAATAGGACTTACCAAGAAAGAAAGAACTCCAGGATCCTTGGGCTGCAGGACAAATATGCCATACTCCTTGTGGGTGGACAATATCATAGGATTTTCTGTATAGTTGCTCCTGGTTTGTGAGAAAGGAATAGGTTGAGCCCAGGATTTAAAGAGAGGTAAAGAGAAGAACACCTCTCTTTAAGACTCCAGAGTTTTCTTCTAAGTTAGACTCAACCTCAGGATAACCACTAACTCAGGTTTCCTTTTTCCCCAGCTCAGGAGGAAATGGCATTTTGGATCTTACCAGATTTCAGATGGAGCATCCCCGGGCTTCATGCAAAGTAACTTCAAATCTGCTTTGGCCAAGATGAGAAAGTGACCATCAGGAGCCCAATCCAGACTTGTCAGCACCCCTAAGTCCTCCTGTAGAATTCGGTTCAGGTGAAGACTAGCTCAAAAAAGTACATGGACAGAGAAAGATCCTATTTTAGTTAACCTTTCTCAGGCTCCTCAATCCCACATGAATTCCTCAGGAATGAAGTACAAAGCAAAACGTATCACCTTCCCTGAAAATCCTGTTCCACTTTCGGGTTTTTTTTTTTTAACAGTATTCATCAGTGCCATCCCATTACTTGCTCAAACTAGGAATCTCTAACATTCTTGGCTTTTCCTTCCCTCTCTACCTCCAACTCACCAGTAAGGCCTGTGGATGCAACACATGCCTAAATCCGTATCTCCCGTTCTCATCTCCACAGCCCAGGTCAGGCCCACATTACGTCTTTCCTAGGCTATAGCTACAGGTGTAAATGTGGTCTCCTTACCTTTAGTATCTCTCTACTACCATCCATCTTCCATACTGCCACCAGTTCTCTTTATAAAATCCAGATAATTATTCCACCCAAAATTCTTAGCACTGTGCCCTCTACAGCCTGACCCCAGTTTATCTATTCAATTCCATTTCCCTTACTCCCACCAGGAATCCAAGGAGCTGGCTATACCCAGAATATACTACATACTCTCAACATCTCCATATCTTCTGTACATGTTCCTTCCTCTTCCTGAAACACTGTTCCCTTCTCTTACTGGTCCAGAAAACTCCTACTCATTCTGTAAGTGTCCAACCTTAAATACCAACTCCTTCCCACAATTTTTCAAATTTTGAAGCCCCAGGAATATGTGTGTGTGTGTGTGTGTGTGTGTGTATCTTCATTATAGCCCCAGTCAGTCTGAATAGTGCTGCTCGTTTAAATATATGCACATTCCTCTACTGTGAGCTTCCTTAATTAAAGGATGAATTTGATCTGTAACTGGTTCATACTGCCTGGCCCAGAGCTTGGCATCAAGTAGGCACCTGAGAATTATTCATTTACATTGCCATGGACAGAAGCAGAAAATAATGTCCCTCTCAGTAACTAACATCCAATTGACCTAGTTCAGAAGCAGAAGTGCAGTAATTTGGGTAAAATGCCAGGAGTGAGGAGACTGCTGTTTCTATCCCATTAACCCATCAGCCTGTTTCACCTCAAATTTCCGGGTGCCGAACCCTTCCGCAGTTTCACTTGCCACTCGCTGATTTTCTCATCAGCACTGAGGACAAAAAAGGTGTGTGCCGAGGACCAGATCAGAGCACCAATGTGGCCTGGAGCCTGGTGTACACAACAAGTTCAATTCAGTGCTTCTGATGAGCCAGGATGCACCATCTTTTCCCTCCCAGGCACATATGCAACCTCTAACGCCCAGTAAATACACAGCCAGGGTAGAATTCACACAGACAAAGAACCAAGGGTACACCGACTCACCTGTGCTGTGGCCACAGCCTTAGCTTCCTGCCACAAGATTAGTTCCCCAGCTTGATTTCCAGATACTGCCATGGAACCATCTGGTGCCCAAGCCACAGCAGTGACGGCTGCAGAACTCCTTGGTATACATGTGTCATCTGGAGAAGAAAGGACGTGTTTCATTAGGAGCTGGGATCCTGCTGGGATAAGAGACATCAGGCCACCCTTGACCTTTTTTTGTGCCAGTAACACACCCTGTCTCTCTCCAAGCCTCACTCACCTGCTTCCTTAGGAACCTGCCAGAGCCGTACAGAACCATCCTCAGAGGCGGTCAGCATGAGGCCTGAGGTTTCTGAAACAGCAGCAGCACGGACTGGGCCACTGTGTCCCAGGAGGGTGTGGGTTTGGCACACCTAGGAGGAAGGGATGGAGATGGGCTCATGAGAGTGGGCACAACAGAAGGTTATTCCACATACCTTCCCCACCTCCCTTGACTCTGGTCCTTGCAGGAACTCACCAAGAGTGGATGCCATAACCGTGTGGCCCCATCTAGCCCGATGGTTACCACCAGAAGCTCTGACCCAGGCTGTCCAGCTGATAAGACACAGAGACTGAGTCAGAAGAAGGGACGGAGCAGGGGAGAAAAGAAGAGACAGCAGGGAAGGGGAGGTGGCTGACGTTTTGTTACCTGCACGGGGCTCCATGGCAGCTGCACAGTGGCTAATGGGTCCTGAGTGAGCAGGGATGCTGGTCAGCTCCACGCCTTGATGGTCCCACACTTTCAAGGTCCCATCCCGGCTCACAGACACCACGTGCTCCTCCTGCCCACAGAGCACAAGATCAGAGCAGAGTCATATTGAGCAGGACATGGGAAACAGAACTTCCTCCACAGAGGTGGGTGGAGCATTAGGAGCATGGAAGATGTCAATGAGGGAGGAGAACTCAGGAACAGTGGGGTTGGGTGGCTCAGGACAGTGGGGTCGGGTGGCTCAAGTTCATGATACCAAGAGGCTGTGTTTTCATGCTCTCCTCTCTCCCTTTACACCAACCCTTAGCCTCAACACCATAATCCAATCCCAAGTATCTCATTTTCTTTTTCTCCTTTTTTTTTTTTTAAAGATAGGGTCTCACTCTGTTACACTGGAGGCTGGAGTGCAGTGGTTTGATCATAGCTCACTGTAGCCTTGAAATCCTGGGCTCAAGTGATCTCTCGCCTCAGCCTCCTGAGTAGCTAGAACTACAGGCATGTACCATGGTACCCAGCTAATTTTTATTTTTATTTTTTATAGAGATGGGGGGTCTTACTATGTTGCCTAATCTCCAGGTATCTCATTTTTATGCTCATTTTGCCTCTGGGATTAGATACTCCATGCACCGTCTCCCAAAGCCCCCTCAGCCCTTCCAGAGACCCCCCAGTGGGGTCTCCATTGCTTTCTCACCACAGCTGCCACAGCGCTCACAGCACTCTGATGACCCAGGAACTGACCAAGCCGCTGTCCCGACTCTGGGTCCCAGAGCCCCACAGAGCCATCACTGGAGCAGGATATCTGCAGAGTCAGAAGTCAGAGGAGTGGGATTATCGGCATCCCTCCAGCATTTTGGTATATCTGTAGTGTAGGGTGGAAGGCAGTAAGCCACGTAATTAAGGGCCTGGGTTCTCCTGGGTTCAAATCCTAGCTCTGTCACTCATTACTTTCTGCTTTGTGGTCTGTTTCTCTTTCTGAGCCTTGGGTTTCCCAACTATTTAATGAGTATAATGATAATGTACCTATCTGATATGGTGGTTGTGGGGCTGAGTGCGTCTACATAAAGGACTTAGGCTGGGCACGGTGGCTCATGCCTGTAATCCCAACACTTTGGGAGGCCGAGGCAGGTGGATCGCCTGAGGTCAGGAGTTCGAGACCAGCCTGGCCAACATGAGGAAACCCCATCTCTACTAAAAATACAAAAAATTAGCTGGGCATGGTGGCAGGTGCCTATAATCTCAGCTACTCAGGAGGCTGAGGCAGAAGAATCATTCGAACCTGGGAGGTGGAGATTGCAGTGAGCAGAGATTGCGCCACTGCACTCCAGCCTGGGCAACAAGAGCAAAACTCTGACTCAAAAAAAAAAAAAAAAAAAAAAAGGACTTAGCATGCTGCCTGGCACACAGTGAGCATACAATAAATGGTAGCTATTGTCCATATTATTATTATTATTATTTTGAGATGGAGTTTCACTCTTGTTGCCCAGGCTGGAGTGCAATGGCGTGACCTCTGCCTCCCGGGTTCAAGTTAGTCTCCTGCCTCAGCCTCCTGAGTAGCTGGGATTACAGGCATGTGTCCCCACGCCTGGCTAATTTTGTATCTTTAGTAGAGACAGGGTTTCTCCACGTTGGTCAGCCTGGTCTTGAACTCCTGGCCTCGTGATCCACTCGCCTCGGCCTCCCAAAGTGCTAGGATTACAGGTGTGAGCCACCGTGCCCAGCCCTAGGCTTTCTTATTAGAGAGTTCCCTGGCTCAGCTTCATAAATGACCTTGGAAATGTTCTGAGTTCAATTTCCTTATCTGAAAAATAGAGATAAAAGGAGTATCTACTTTACAGGGTGTTGTAAAGATTAAGTGAAGCAATATATGAAAAGAGCTTAGTTCAATGCCTGGCACATATCAAGTTTGACAAATATTAGCTATCACTATTATTAATGGGCGCCAGAAAAAGGACGAGGTGGGGAGTGTTGTCTTGCCCCAGGAACCCAGCTGGGCTCTGTGCCACCCCTGGCCCTTTACTCACCAGTAGGTTATCTTTGGTCCAGGCACAGCCAGTGACCCAGTCACGGTGACAGGCAGGGAAGGAGTGGATCAAAACAGGGGTTTTGGGTGTCCTCACGTCCCAGCAGAGGAGACTCTGGATAGGCCCCAAGGAGAGGGAGCAATCAGGACCAAAGGAAGGATGGGAACCCTGGAGCCATTTCAGGCAGGAAATTTCAAGGAAAGAGGGGGCACAAGGAAGCACAGGCAGACAGATCTATACTAGATTTGGCAAAACAAAAAGCAGGAGGAAGCAATGGGAAATGGGTTGTTAAGAAATCTAGGAACTAGAGAGGCTATGGGACCCCAGGGTTGCATCCTTCTGCAGCTCACCCGATCCCGGCCCCCGGTGGCCAGGCTGCCTCCATCAGTGCTGAAACTACAGCAGCTCACAGGGCCCTCATGTCCCCGCAGCTCAGTGCCACAGGGAAAGTCTTCTGCCTTGTGTGGCCGCATCAGCAGCTGCCTTGGCCACAGCTGCACTGTGAAATCCTCTGCATTGGAAAAAGAGAGAGGGAACAGCTTCCTGAAAGAGGAAGCCAGACAGGCCCTGGGAGGCCAAAGACAGGAGCGGCCATGGGGGCTGAGGGTGACACCTGAGGCTCAGCTCCATGGGAGGGATGCAGGGAGTCACAAGGCTGTGGAGAGGCCCTGGGCAAGGGTCATCAGCGAGTGTGTACATAGGACGGGAACGTGCGGCACTCCCAGCTCCAGCTCCACAGCTCAGGCCGGGAACACAGTTCCTTGTCTCTGCTTCTCTAACTGTACTCCCACAGCAGCTGCTCCAGACCCCTCCTCTTCTCAAGTGTCCAGTGTCACTTCCACCTCGCGACCTGTAAGGACCAGGTCTCCCTCCTAGAGAGGGCCTAGGCCATTCTATATTTTCACCTCAACATCTCTCTCTCTCCTTCTAAGGGAAACCTATCCCTTTACACAGCAAAGTCTCCCACGGGGCAGAAACTCAAAGGATTACTGGGAGTTTAGAGGTCCCAGAATGAGGGTGAAGGAATGAGTGGAAACAGTCTAAACAGATTATGCAAGATAATTGCATTCAAAAGCACTTTGAAAGTTGTAAAACAAAATCGCACATGTGTATTTTCATACACATATACATACAACTTGGAGAAAGGTGTTAGTGTCTTTAAAAGGAACAGTGATTTGTGGGCCAGGCGCGATGGCTCACATCTGTAATCCCAGCACTTTGGGAGGCCGAGGTGGGCGGATCACCTCGGTGATCTCAGGAGATCGAGACCAGCATGACCAACATGGTGAAACCCCATCTCTACTAAAAATACAAAATTAGCCGGGCGTGGAGGCGCATGCCTGTAATCCCAGCTACTCGGGAGGCCGAGACAGGAGAATTGCTTGAACCCAGGAGGCAGAAGTTGCAGTGAGCCGAGACCGTACCACTGCACTCTAGCCTGGGCAACAAGAGTGAAGCTCTGTCTTAAAAAAAAAAAAAAAGAAAGAAAAGAACAGTAATTTGTTAACCCTGCCCACTGTCTAGTAGTACCTGAGGCAGAAGCCAAGAGCTCCTGGGAAGTGGCCAGTCCTAGCACAGGCTTCTGGAATCTGGACAGGAGCCAGAGGGACTGAAGGGAGCATTCCTTGAGTGCCCAGCCCTGCAAGGACCCATCTTCTGCACCACTCACCAACACCTTGGGGCTTAGCCAGGCCAGGGCGGACACTGCCACATCCAGTGCCTGACCCTGAGCCCCCTGGGAACCTAGAGAATGAGAGAGAACAAGGGAGTAAGACACTTGGGAAGGGGTGGGGGGCAGGGGCTGCGCTCTTTCTAAAGGCTCAAAAACCCACCCATTCCCATTTCAGTACCTGAAGAGATTTTGTAGATCCTAATGCCATCCGCTCGATATCCAACAGCCACCCGATCACCATCTGGGCTGAGTGCCACAGAGAGGGCAGGAGAGAGAGAAAGGGAACCCAGGTGCCCACGGGGCCGACCCAGAGACCCTGACCACACCTGAACCTGGGAACCAAGAAAAGGGCTTAAGGATACCACCTCCACCACCCGGTCCTCCTCCCTGTTTTGAGTTACAGCCACCCCCATTAAAGTCCTCCTTCCAGAGACTCTTCTCATGAGAGCTGCCCCTGCACACAGCGGCACCCCTCTCCCCGTGGCTCCTGCAATCCAAGCTCCTCCACAGTCTCCTCGACAAAGGACCCCCACCCCCACCAAGATATTCTTTGCCTTTGCTACTCCTCCTCACAACCCACCACCAGCCCTCTGCAAGCTGACCTTGCCATCCTCTCCAGCCGTCAGTAACTGGCAACCCGCATGCAGGAAAAGCGCAGCAGCAACAAAGCCATGGTGGGCAGGGAAGGCAGCCAGCCGTGCCCCTTCTCGCCAGGCCCACAGCTCCACCATACTGTCCAGCCGGCCCACAGCCACAACCCCCCCAGGCACATTGAAGGCCAAGGTACGGATAGAGGCTCCGGGTGCCCCCAGGTCCTACACAGGGAGGTAGAAATGGAAACGTGAAGACCTGCTCTCAGCAAAATCTTAAGTGACCCAGAATGCTGCTGTCTGTTGTCTGCCACCCTCCACTCCTGTCCTCCTGTGCTTCCCCCAAGAGCTACGCTGGACCTTCTTACCTTGGTGACTTTGAGCCCATCCACCTGGAAGAAGCTGATGCTGCCAGCCCAGCTGCCTGTGGCTATTACCTGCCCCTCTGGGTGGAAGGCAACACAGTTCAGGGACTTGGGGTAGGTGTGCTGGAAGGCCAGCTGCCCACGGACTGTGTCCCACAGCTGAGGGAGAGAGAGGAGGAATCAGGATGCTGAACAGAGATGCCTGAACTTCTCAGTCCCAGACCTCCAGGAGCAACCTTGTCCAGTTACCCTGCCCTCAGCAGGGAAGGCCTTCTCTGGCCAGGGAGTCAGCAGCCTCTGCCGCACTGAGAGAACAAATTCACGAGGGTGAGTCATGGCTCAGGGCCACTCTGACCACTGCAGACCCCAAGTCTTACCTTTAGGCATCCTCCCAAGCACACGGTGGCTAGCAGCCGGCAGTCTGGGCTCAGGCAGCAGCCAGTGATTTGGTACTGGTGAGCCTTAGTCTGCAGCACCCTATCCCAGGAAGATGAAGTCAGTCCTCTGGACCCTGGCCATCAGCTCCCTCCTCATTTCCTTCTCCTGGGGCTTCCAAAAAATGGGGAAGGCCCTCATTCCAAGACAAATGGGGAGGACCCCTTACCGACAACCATGCTGCAGGTCCCAGAGCTCCAGGAGCCCGTCGAAGGCAGTAAGAAAGAGTGTATCATCGGAGAGGAACAAACAAGCAGAGATTCCATCACAGCCACTCACCACAGACTTCTCCTCCTGCGACAGTGGGTGAGGGAGTGCAGCTCAGGCCATCCCCTTGACCCTCCAAGTCCCACCACTCCAGGCCCCACCCAAAAAGAAGGCCAAGGCACAAAGGCCATGAGTCCTTGGCGCTCTATGTTCCAAGTCAAGCACACGTTCAAGTGGGGGCCTCGTGATCCAAGTGGGGCCACATTTTCTCCCCTACTCCAAACCCCATACCTATTCCCCAAGTTACAGAAAATTTTGATGGGTCTGAGAAAATGGGGTTACATGGGGTAGGGGATGACATGAGTGTAAAGAGGATAGAAAGAGGCTGTGGTTCTAGGACTCACCTCTCCAGCCTAATGTACTATTAGCCTCCCATAAGCACGCTGTGCTGCCATAATTCCCAGCGATTTACAAATTTACCAGGAACATTCCCCTCCTGTGTCTTTGCTCAGGTTCCTTGTTCAAACAAGAGTGCCTGCCCTTCTCTATCCTATGTCCTCCTATAGCTGCACAACTCACTCATGTCTTAATTAGATTACATGGCTATGTTTTGGTTCCTTTTTTACCTCGTATGTCTTATCTCCCAACAAAACTGACCACTTGGTGGGCAATGACAATGTCCCAAGTCCTGTGTTTCTTGCAACGCTTAGCACAGCGCCTTAAATGGAAGGTGTGCAGCAAATATTTGCTGTGTGATTGATTTTTTGACCAAGCCCTTTGAGCTGATGTGCAGGCAGTAAAGTTGCTGAATTAATCAGAGTGATAACAGGTGTGTTTGGCTCATCTAGGGCTTCAGGGCAGTCTGCACGGATTTTCAGAGGGTAAATTCTGCCCCTCCTTGATTGTCATACCTGCCAAGTTCTCAGGTCCAACAGGTAAACTGTCCCATTGGCAGTGCCCACAGCTGCTCTTTGCCCATTGGTGGAGAAGGCCACAGCAGTAGGGGATGAGGAAACTGCCAGAGACAGGCTGGAGCTAGAGAAAGAGTAGGAAGAAAGGGAGGAAATAAACGAGAGAATGCAAACAGGAGTTGATTTCTGTGCTTCTGTGCCTGGATCCCTCTCCAGTGTTTCTGGTCATCCTTATTCCTCAGTTTCAGAAAGAGCTGCAGCTTGCTCTCTGGTGGGCTTACTAGGGTCTGGGGTCAAGGTCTTACCTTTGCTGATTTTTCATGGTCTGGGGTTTATTAAGCCATCGTAGTGTGTGTTGGAGGTGCCATCTCTGGGAGAGCAGCGGGGCTTGGTGGCAAAGAGGTGAGTCCAGGGGCTGGTTGGCTGCCTGCTGGGGCAGGAGCCGGGGGTACTGGCTGAGGATTGAAGCCTGCTGCCTCAGGAAGGTGTGAAACACTGCAACGTCAGCCTCGGGGAGCTTTTGTTCCTCTTTGGGGACTGAAGAAGCTATAAAAGGGTGGCAGAATGTCAGTGGGGAGCCAGCTGGACCCCATTAGCCCCAGCACCAAATAAAACCATATGGTGTGTCTACAATAGTAAGTCTCAAAGTGTGGCCCTCTGGCCCTATATCAGGAATATCTCTTAAAAGTACAAAGCTTTGAGCCCCACTCCAAACCTAGGAAACCAGAATATGGAGACCCAAGGATCTGCAATTTGAACAAGTTTCCTAGATAGTTTTATGCTAACTAAATAAAGTTGAAGAATCTCTGGTCCAAGAGATCAAGGTGAAAGGTCTCCTGAGAGTCACGTGCTCACCCTCTTGGCATTTTCAACTCGAAATGGAAATTTGAATCTTTATTCCCTGACACCCACACCCCTGCTCCAACCCTGAGCAGGGCCCCCATAAGCACACCCAGGAGTCCCATATCTCAGAGAAGAATCCAGCCAGTGACTCATCTCACCATAGAGGGCATGGGCCTCCAAGAGCCGAGAGACCAGACCCAATTCCAAGTGTGCAGCCACCACATGGAGGTTGGTAAGAAACTTCGAAAGAAGTCCACGGTTCCCGCTCTGGAGCTGAGAAGGTCAGATTGAATTCATTAGGGATATGAAGGGGCTGGTGAGAAGGGACAGTTTAGTCTCAGAACCTGGATACAGAGATAGGATCTGAGCTGGGACAAAGGACTTGAAGAACAAGGGCAGGAAAACTGAAAGGAAAGAGGTCAAGGGAGTTTGGGAGGGGTAATGGCGGCGGTGATGGTGGAGATGGTAAGGGGGAGAGGGGTCTCAGAACAACCAAAGCACTCACTTTGGGAAAGGTGTCTATGGGGTCTAGGAACTAACCAGGTGGTAAGGCAGGTCTCCCAGAGCCTCAGGAGGGCAACTTCGGAAGGTGCCTGAGGCATCAGCGTCACATGTCTTCCAGAGCTGAGCTGCATGAACAGATATTGAGAAAGGCTCAGCCCTGCATCATTCCCAAGGGCAGTAGGTGAGCTGGCCAGCAGATGGGAGCACAGTGGGTGGTCCTGGCCTCCAGGCCCAAGCCCCACACTCAGTGCCCAGGCTGACTTGGGCTGCAATCACCTGCAATGAGGATGTGTGCCGTGTCCTCTAGCCCTGGCCTCTTCCCATAGCGACGTTTAGCTGCTGTTCTCAGGGGCCCATCAGGGAGGCACAGCCGGGCACCAGGGCGCTCCAGAGGGCCCTCCCCTAGCAAACTGTCCTCGTGTGAGGAAGGGAGAGAGAAGAAGGAAGAGGCCTGTCAGTGAGCATCCTGGCACACAGTGGGCTCCTATTCCCCCCTCAAATAGCGGAAACTGGAGCAGCTGGAGCAGTAGCTCATTCATGGTCTGGGAGCCAGTTGTTGAAGCTATACAGAGGGCCCCGGCTCAAAGAAGGGAAGGCACAGAGAGGTCAGCGGGAGCTCTGCTGGGGCACCTGTACCTGCGCAGACTCTGGACGAGGTAGGCAAACGGGCCCATGGGGTAGGGGTCTCCACTGTTACCAGCAGCCACTGCTTCTTCCCAGCTCTTAGTCCCCTTCGGTAGTGTCCGCCACACACTCAGCACTCCGTGCAGCTGGTCCACAGTCAAACCTGAAAACTCAAGCTCTCTGAGGCCCTCATCTAACCATATAGTGTCCCCGCCCCCACCACACCCAGTCTCTCCTTGAACTGCCTGCTGAGACCCCAAGGGAACCAATGTAATCCGAACCCTGGCCCTCAGCCTCCCAACCAACCCACCCCAAGCACTGACCACTCCGTGTGACCTCTAGGGCAGTCAAGGCCTGGGGAAGGACATCAGGCCCGTGCTCCTTCTCCAGTGTGCTCAGGATGTGCTGCAGCAGCAGGGGGACAGTGGCAGGCAGGGTCCGGAGTCTCTCAGACACCTAGGATGGCGGGAGGACAGCCTTGTTCAGTGCAGTGGGAGGAGAAGCAGCTTGGGTTGTGGGATAGGGAAGGGGCAGCAGGAGGACAGTGTGGAGGAATGAAAAAGTAAAGAACAACAGTAGGAGGGAAGTGAGGCGAGGTATGAGGCGAGGATAGGGAGTGGGTGATCACAAGACAGCAAAGGACGTGGGATAGGGATGAGACAAAGCAGCTGAAGAGAGAATGGGAAGTAGTGATTAGGACTTGGAAGGTGACGAGAACTGACCTGCTCATACAGCGTGAAGAGCCTCAGGTGATCGGTGACCAAGCGCAGGTAGAGCGGCCGGCCTGATTCCCGCTTCACCAGCAGCAGTCGCATCTGGCAAGACTCAGGACTCAGGGTGGGGTCCAGGAGGGCTGCCCGCAGCCAGCCCTCTGCCCCAGCACCAGCCCCTCTGCCAGGCAGCTCCTCCTCTGAGAGTCCCCAGCAGACGCCAGGTCCATGGCATCATCCCAGGACACAAACCATCCCTCTCCTATGCTGCTCTGCCCAGCCAGCCCTGCCAGAAAACCCCTGTGGCTCGGCCTACCCCACCAAAAACCACTTTACTCATCCCCTCACCCCGAGAGGCCCTGGAAAGGCCATTCACCGGGGAAAGAGGGCTGGGTGACATGATCAGGAATCACAATTTTCTTATTAACAACTTCCCATGGACAGAATTTCTGAGAAAACAAAGGAGCAGGTCTGTGCAAGGCAGCTAGCGGCCTCAGCACCCCAGGTCCTCATAGCTCCCAGATTCACCCCACACACCCACTGGCCCCGGCCTAGAACCCAACCTGGTTGTTAAATGGTGACTCCTCCAGCCGCTTCCCGTACAGGGCCAGCTCCTCTCTCACCAGCCGGGCCCGAGCAGAGGCCTCCAGAGGCCCCAAGGCCAGCACGTGGGCACCCTGGCTCTGCTCAAGGGTCTCCCCTAGGCCAGCATCACTAGACACACTCAGCACCAGGTGTACACACTGTGATATTTGGGCAAAGGGGCAGGAAGGTAGAAAGAAATGGAGAACCACATTGGAGAGGCCCCTCTCCTCCGTGCCGTATCCCTCCTTCTCCCCAGCCTGCCTCCCGACACCCACCTCCTTCTCACACTCACCCGGGGAAGCTTCTTTGGGATCCAGTCTGAAATCAGCTGCCCATTCTGGTCCACTAACCTATCAGCCCCATCGATGATCAGGACCTGGGTCTGGCCAGGATGCAGGGACTCAGCAGACTTGGGCAGCAGCCTCTGCTGCAGCTCCCACACCAGGCTTCTGTACGTGGAGAGGAAGTCAGGGTCAGTGGGAGAGAAAAAAAAAGCAGGGGTGGTACATGGGCATCAACAAGGCTGGGCTCATTGGGGGATACCCACTGGTAGGTGCTGGGGAGGGCACCTGGCTCTTTTAGTTGGCCACGCAGATAGGTACAGAGGCGTCTGAGCAGAGTGAGGGCAAGACCCTGGTCAGGACGAGCCCCAGAAAAGTGGAAGAAGACTAATGGTGCCACCTTGGCCCCATCAGGAGCCTGCAGGGCTGACACAAGAGATGCCTGCATGGGACAGGAACAGAAAACATGGTCACATTTTACATGCCTGAGCTTCCTGTGCCTTACCTCCTTAGCCCACACAGCCTTCCCTCCCTCCTGCCCAGGCCCCTGAGACTCTGTACCAGGAAGGCTGTCTTGCCCTGTCCTGACTGCCCCGTCACCAGGCTCAGCCTCCCGTGGTGCAGCATCAGCTGTTGCACTGTGTCCTGAAGAAGGCGTGGCCGGGCAGGACTCGGTGGCTTCTGCAGCTGCTGGAAGGTGGCCTGGACCAAGTCATCGTCTGGGATGGACACTGGCTGCTCCAGCAGGGCCCCAGGCTGAGGGTAAATGGGTCAGTGACTATCCATGGTGCCATGCTCCTCAGCACTCCCAGGCTAAAACTCACAGAGCCCCCACCAAGCTACATCCTACCCAGGACAATCCAGACCACCCCATGTCCCTCTCCATGCCTCTGGTCACCAGTGCTTCTGCTGACCTGCAGGTAGAGCTTCTGGATCATATTCCATACATCCTGCAGAACCAACTGCCCAAACTCCTCCAGCCCGCCAACATAGGGCCGGCCAGCTGCCACACCCCCCCACTCACAGGGGTATCTGTGGGCAAATCAAGCACAACCAGGTCAGAGCAGGCCCAGCTCCTCTCACCACATCTCTGTACAGGTGCTCCCTACCTCCCTCAGCTCACCTGCGGCAGGTGATCCCTTTCTGTCTGCTTAGGTAGCTCTTCAGTTCTGAGATCCGACATGCGGCCTCTTCAGACTCAGAAACAAAGTCAGATTTCCAGGCATCTGGCACAGAGCTGACCACCAAAGACCCCAAAAGTTGGAATAGACTCAGACCCCAGCCAGCCTCCCTCCACCAACCACCAGACATAGCTGTAATTTCCTGAAGCTCCTCAAGTAGAGAGCTCCTGACTCCAGCACCAAGGCTGACGTGGGGCTGCAAAGGCATGCTGAGTCCTGTTTCTGCCTCATAGCACTCCCCTTCTATACTCTGAATACTGAGGAGAGAAGACTGGCCTGTCTGGCCTTTTGGGGAAGGAGCCCCAACCTGCAGGCAACAGACAGTACCTGAGGAAGCTGGAATCCCGGAAGTAGATGAGAGCTTGGGCAGAGGGCTGCAGACATTGGTTCCGGTTCAGGAACTGCATCACCTCCATCTCTGTCACAGAGCGCCCTGAAGGGTACTGCTGGGCCTGCGGGGAGGGCAGAGACAGTGAGTTTAGTCCTAGGCCACAATGACCCTCCCTCCAGACCTGCCAAGGCCCCAGGCCTCCTGTATCTCTGATGTTCCTCTCTCCTTCCCTCCAGGCACAAGCAATAAAATATAGCTAATAGCTAATGTTTTTTATTTATTTTTATTTATTTTTCCTGGAACAAGGCACTAATAGCTAACATTCATTGAATGCCTGTAATGTATTGAGTATTCTGTTACAGACCTTTGATTTTTTTTTTGTTTTTTTTTTGTTTGTTTTTTTGAGACTGAGTTTTGTTCTTGTCACCCAGGCTGGAGTGCAATGGCGCAATCTTGGCTCACAGCAACCTCCGCCTCCTGGGTTCAAGCAATTCTCCTGCCTCAGCCTCCTGAGTAGCTGGGATTACAGGTGTCTACCACCAAGCCCAGATAATTTTTGTATTTTTAGTAGAGACAGGGTTTCACCATGTTGGCCAGGCTGGTCTCAAACTCCTGACCTCAGGTGATCCACCCGCCTTGGTCTCCCAAACTGCTGGGATTATAGGCGTGAGCCACTGCACCTGGCCCTGTTACAGACTTTCAATTCTCATAATAACCCTCCAATGTCAATGTCATTGCTTCTCTTTAATATAGGGAAATGGAGGCTAGGTCAGAGTAAGCTGCATCACACAAAGCCACACAACTTGTAGATGACAGAAGGGAGATCAGTACCCAGATCTATCTGATGGCAACACCTAAGCAGACCCACCCTCTTACTTTTGCTCTTGGCCAACCCCAGAGGCACTTCTCAAAGGACTTTTCTCATCTAGAGCATGGTCACTTGCAGTATCTTCAGCCTGTATTTCACTTCAAGTCTCAAGGACCTGCCTGTTCATAGTTGCAGGGTTTCTGACAGAGTGTGGCTTCTCCCAGCCTCTGCCCCAACCTTTGCTTCCTCCCCAGCCCCCCTCCAAACCTGTCTGCCTTACCCAGTGGAAGTGTGGATGGTCAGGAAGGTTGTAGCTGGGGGGAACGTATCCATAACGAGAGCCCAGAATCCCCACAAACAGCTGTGCGTTCTCCACCTCCCCAAGGCATACTTCCAGTTGTCTGTAGGCATGATGATAGGGACGTGTGGGAGTCACTGGGGGCATGGTATCAGGGAACATAGGCACAAACAGGGAGACGGGGCCCTGACTCGCAACTGAGTAAAGAAAAGGTAGGCTGCTCTTGTTAGCATCCAAGGAGCGACTCCCGCCTTCACCCTCATCCATTCTTGCAGCCCCAACCATGCCCACCTCAGGTCCACCACTCAAGCCCCTCATCTCCAACCCAGCCCCTCTTCTCTGCAGCCCCCACACCTGTTCCTGCGGGTCTCCTCCTCAGTGACGCCCCAGCGGAGGTCGATTCCGTGAAGGCTGATACGGTGAGGGGCCGCTCGGGCCTGCAGTGCTGGCAGCACAGACCTCAGCAGCAGGTCCCGCTCCCCGTGCATGTCTCGGAAAGTGGATGAAATGAAAAGCCGGATGCTGCGCCATCTGGGGATAAGCAGAGAGCTGGGCTCAGTCTAGGGATGATTCCCACCCCCCATCCATAGACACTGCTGTGATCACCCTTTAGCACTGAGCACAAGCCAGGTACAACAGACAGCAGATGGGTGCCCAGCAGGCCTTCAGAGAAGCACCTGCTAGTGGTCTCAACTGCAGGGCCCTGGAATTTAATGCCCACTTGCTATTTCTTGTACACCTCTCTTTTTTCTGGTAATCATTTTTATATACTTACTACTGTTTGTTCATGACAGCACTGTGAGGTAAGCACTATCATTATGTCCATTTTAGCAATCAAGAAACGATAACTTTTTTTTTTTTGAGACAGAATTTTGCTCTTGTTGCCCAGGCTAGAGTAAAATGGCGCGATCTCGGCTCACTACAACCTCTGCCTCCAGGGTTCAAGCAATTCTCCCACCTCAGCCTCCCCAGTAACTGGGATTACAGGCATGAGCCACCATACCCGGCTAATTTTGTATTTTTAGTAGAGACATGGTTTAGTCATGTTGGACAGGCTAACCTTGAACTCCCGACCTCAGGTGATCTGCCCGCCTCGACCTCCCAAAGTGCTGGGATTACAGGCGTGAGCCACCACGTCCAGCAAGAAACTATAGCTTTAAGAAATTAAGCAACTGGTCAGGCGCGGTGGCTCACACCTGTAATCCCAGCACTTTGGGAGGTTGAGGCGGGCAGATCACCTGAGGTCGGAAGTTCAAGGTTAGCCTGTCCAACATGACGAAACCCTGTCTCTACTAAAAATACAAAAAAAAAATTAGCCGGGCATGGTGGCGGGAGCCTGTAGTCCCAGCTACTCGGGAGGCTGAGGCAGGAGAATGGTGTGAACCCAGGAGGCAGAGCTTGCAGTGAGCCGAGATCGCGCCACTGCACTCCAGCCTGGGCAACTGAGTGAGACTCCGTCTCAAAAAAAAAAAAAAAAAAAAAGAAATTAAGCAACTAAGCCAGATTCAAACTACTATTTGGCAAAGCCACAATGAAAAAGCCAGAACCTGTGCTCCTAAGCCCTCTGCCTACGCCCTGGCCATATGGCCATATGGCCATGATGTCTGCCGTCATCTTTGCATTCTGACTTCCCTTCCTCAGTAGAGAAAGGAAGGGCTTGCTCACAATCTGACAACTCCCTGTGGTAGAGAAACCTCCGCCTGAGAAAGAGGAAGCATGCCTTCATGAAGAGAACAAGCGGCACCTCACCAGCTAGAATTTCAGCCCCAGGGTTTCCCAAGGTTTGACTGCAGCCCCTCCCAATTCACAAAGGCATAGAAACACAGACTGACCCTTGCTGGGAAATAGAAGCCAAGGGGCTTGGAGTGTCCTCTTCCAGTGGCCGGAGAGACTGGACCCCTGTCTTTCCTGGGGGTGGTGGAATCTTGAATATTTTGTCCATTTGGCCCACATGTTCCAGAAGATGGGAGGCCCCATGCTCTGCAATGAACCTGACATAAATAACAAGATAAATGAGAGTAGAATACCACAGGTCGAAATCAGTGAGGTCTTCCGAAAAGGGCAGGGGGAAAAAGATATGTCCAGGTTTGGTCACCAGTTAAGTCAAGCTCCTTAAGAAGAGGACCATAAGCAGTTTATGCAGACTTAAAATAAATGAGGATGCAGAATCACAGGAATGAAGGAAAAGAGAAGCCCAGCTCTAGCCCCTCCTGCTGTGCATGGTAATCACAAACTTGCTGTTGGGCCGGGGCAACGGGCTAGGGAAAGCCATCCCAGTCTGGGCTTGAGCAGCTCTGTGCCAGCCATAAAGGCCCCCTGGAGAAGGAGGAATGTGCCTGAGGCTTCCTCATAGGAGTTGAGGGAAATGGATGGTATCCAGAGGAAAAGCCAGGGGAGAAAACAAGTAAATAAGAAGGCAAAGGATGGAGAGACAGAGAAAAAAAAAACGTGAAAAGATTTCTATAATTTTAGCTTAAATAGACGTAATTTTCTCCGGATCAAGAATTGAACAGAAGCCACGGTGACATGGCCAACTCTTGACAGTGAAATCTCCCATGTCCCCTTTCTTCTTTCCTACTGGATATAATACAAACTTGGCTGAATACCAAGATGGCTGGAGCTCAGGCAGACATATTGAATTATGAGGTAGAAGCTGAGTATTTGAGGATCATGGAGCAATAAGAGAGAAAGTGCCTGGGTCCCTGTGACACTGTGTTGCTGCTATGCCTGGATGGCTGTAAAAGAGGAGTGAACTACCTTACTTTAAAAAAGAAGTGACTGGAGCCGGGTGCGGTGGCTCACGCCTGTAATCCCAGCACTTTGGGAGGCTGAGGCGGGTGGATCACAAGGTCAGGAGTTCAAGACCAGCCTGACCAACATGGTGAAACCCCGTCTCTACTAAAAATACAAAAATTAGCCGGGCATGGTGGTGCATGTCTGTAGTCCCAGGTACTCGGGAGGTGGAGGCAGGAGGATTGCTTGAACCCAGGAGATGGAGGTTGCAGTGAGCCAAGATTGTGCCACTGCACTCCAGCCTGAGCGACAGAGTGAGATTCTGTCTTAAAAAAAAAAAAAAAAAGTGACTGGAGTAGAGATAATCTCCTAAAAACTTTCCAACAAAGTATCCAACCCTTCAGTATCCATTCTGTACTCACTTCAGTATCGCATCAGTACAGCCTGAGAGTGTCACATCATTGGGATTCAAATCTGTTGACCTGGCAAAGGAAGAAGCAGTCATTAACCATCACAAACAATACCTGGAACACAGTCACTGCCCACTAACATCCCAAGATGAAAACCCCACTTCTGCACCTTTAATAGGGTTATGTGGTAGGCTAGGGCTAGGGTGGACTCTCCCGGAGGGGTACAGAGTTAGGCTAAAGTATCCACCTGAAGTGCAACAGAGGTAAGAAGGCAGAGTTAGGGAGATCCCTGCCAAGTGGGAGTGTCCTGTGCTTTGGCAGGCATAGAGAGGAAATGTAGACCACTGATTTCTGACACTGAGCAGGAAGTATAAGCACCCTTACAGGTATTGTACCCTTCTTAGGAGGATACCAACAAAGAGGCACTTGGAATTCACACGCTGCCAGTAAAGCTGTTTGGCCACATTTATCATTCCATCATCCATGCTTTGGCCAAGGAGGATGACCCTGTCCACCTGTAAGATGAAAGGGGAGAAGATGCTAGAGAAGGGATGCTAGACAGCCCAGGACATTAAGATATGAGCTTTCTGAGGACAGGAGGATTAGGAGAACTCTGAGAGGAGTACCGCTCCTGAGAGCACATAGAATGAGGGAAGCCACTGCATTTTAACTTACAGGGGACATCAAACTGGAGGTTGGAGTGGGGCAGTGGTATACTGCAGCTGGCTCATTCAGGCTCAAGAGAGCTGATTGTTAAGTTTTCAGGAAGTTTGTGGGCAGTTGTTAAAGATGGACATTATTAAACATTAAATTGTATACATTTAAAACATTAAATAAGTTATATTTAAAACAAATGTGGCTGGGCATGTTGACACACACCAGTAGTCCCAGCTACTTGGGAGGCTGAGGCAGGAGAATCACTTGAGCCCAGGAGTTTTAGTCGCAGTGAGCTATAAGCGAGCCACTTCACTCCAGCCTGGGCAACGGAGTGAGACCCTGTCTCAAAAAATAAAAATTAGAAAATAAAACAAATGTAATAAATACTCAAAATGTATAACTTCCTAATAATTTTACTACATTTTACTATTATCTACGCGTGCTTATTTACATCTACTGTATCAGGAGTGTGAGAATACTACACAGCAGTGTGCTCCTGAGCGTCTTTTCCCAACTCTATGTTCAGTAGCATCATGTCGATAGCTTGAAATCAGCCACGGTAGGACTGTTTACACCATGGAAATTTAGCAGATGCTACTGACCAAGGCTTATTTTTCTAGGCAGCTGGTTGTTAGATATTCAGCAGCACACCACTGGGTAGGGGGTTGTAGCCAGTAGAGCTGATCTGACTATTGTATGTGGTTGGAGAAGTCAGCTCTAAAGGTCAAGAAATGAAATATATCAGTTGCAGAGGAAAATGTGGGGGGAGGGAGAGGGTTTCTCAGGGATTAATACTCACAGGAACCCTTTGGCCAGCCAGAGACAGCAGGTATTTCCCAAAAGTATTCAGGGACCATCCATCATTTTCATCAAACTCCTGAAGGAAAGAGACTTCATGTTATGTGGTTGCACAGTAAGCGACAAACACTGCAGTCTTGCAGTCTGTTTGGGAAATCTTCAGAACTGTGTATTATCTGTGCCTTTACCAAATATCTGGGCTATTCCCAGGCCTGTGTCCTTCATGTATTTTTGGATGGTGGGTGTTGAGTGTCTGACCTGGACTTGAGCCTGGAGCTTGATGGCAGTCTTCAGGATGCCTTCTTCTGCCTTAAGCACTGCAGTCTTCAGAGTGTCACCTCCACACAGCACGACATCCACCTGCTCCGCCCTCGTGATCATCATCCCAATCAACAGCAGCGCATAGTTCAGCGGGGGCTGATTGGACAAGTGTCAGGGGAAATAAAGCTTCCCTGCTTTGGAATTCACCCTTGCCCAGCCAGCCCTGGAGGCCAAACCCTTCCATTGGTTAGAGGGAATAAGAAAAGGCGTAAAATCCCAAGTTAGGAGGGGTCAGCTTCAGCAGCCCTCAGGAGGAGCTGACTGTGGAGGGAGGAAAAGAGGAGCCAGGATCCCTGCCCAAGTTCAACACCAGGATGTAGCGAGGTGAAAGTGAGACATATTTTGGTGATGGAAATTTAGAGAGTACCAAGTACCAGCCAAAGGTGAAATGTTAGTATTATAATCCATAAACCTGGTTGAAACAACATCCTAGGAATTGCCCCTAGGAACCAAGGACTGATACTTGGAAGCAAATTCATATCATTTATTTCAGTCTGAGTGTTTGCCTGGGAAAACCAGCTCTGGGAACAGGATAGTGCTCAGGATCCCCAGCATTCTACCAACCCAACCCCTTGGAGGATGCTTTTTATTTTCTTACCCCTTGTGGGTTGCTCTTTGGACAGAGCCTGTCTGCATTAGCATCTATCAGATAGACCAAGACAGTGCGGCCTGGCAGCAGGGGCAGGCTGTGCTTCACAGAGAGATTCATAGCTGTCTCTAGGGCCTGTCGGTACCTGTTCAGCATCTCACCATCATATTTCCACTGTCTACATGCAAGAAAGACACAGACACAGGGGCTCAGGGACTTATCTGCCCCTTAGAGGCAGACGGGGAGATGAGAAGTTGCCACTAAGTATTGAGTCTTCTCCCTCCCTCAAGCACCACACCCCCTTCCACAGTCCACTCCATTTCTGGTGTAGAGGACTGGGAGAGAGCTTCCCTCTGCCCCCATTCTATAGGATTCTTCTAATCCACACTCACGGTAGGAGAGGGGAAGTCACCTGTAGACCCACTAGCTACACTTACCACATGAATCCATTCTTACTTCATGAAGCAAGATTTAATGGCTACATAGTTTTAAATTGTATTTTAAAAAACAAATGCTAACTCCTTACTCTGAAAACTGGCAATTGAAGGAGAATAAATTGAATATTCATCCCACCTTTCCCATACAATCTATTTCCGGGTAACTAAATAAATATAGTTGATAAGGGAGGCTGTTTTTAAAATTCCAGTTAAAAAATATGCAGGAATGATAAAACCCTCATTCTGCAACCGCCAATGAAACAATTGGTTCACGTAAAGATCACCAATGGATGAGGCATTAACTACTGTGGAGAGATTAGGCTATTACTACCTAAAAGCGCTGATCAATGTTAGCATTACTGAGTAGTGGTCCCACTTAAATAGTATATATATAGGATCACCTATGAACTACTTGGCAAATCTAAATCTGTTCAAGGCTTTAGAGCTAATGCCCAGTGAACATGAAACAGAAAAACAAGTTAGATGACATCATGAGGAAGGAGGCAAATCCAGAATATGGGATATTCTTTGGGGTCCCTGAACCTAGTTTTCACAGTAGCTCAATGCCATAAGAACAATTAAAAGGTTAAAAGTGACATAACAGACTTAACAACCAAATGTAATGTGTATACCTTGTTTAGATCTTGATTTGAATAAAACTGTGAAATGATATTTTTAAACAATTGGAAAATTTGAATATGGACTAAATAACAGATGATTTCACCAAGGAATTATTTTTAGTTTTGTCAGGTATATTAATGACATTCTCATTGTATAAAAAATGTCCCTTTTTAAAGAAACACACACGAAATAAGGAAAGGTGAAATAAAATGTGTCTTATTATTTGACATTTGTTTTAAAAATATCTTCAAAAGAAAAGAAAAAGAAAAAAAGATCAGTAAAGAAAATGTAAGCCGGGCACGGTGGCTCACGCCTATAATCCCAACACTTTAGGAGGCCCAGGCGGGCGGATCACAAGGAGATCGAGACCATCCTGACTCACATGGTGAAACCCCATCTCTACTAAAAAAAAATACAAAAAAATTAGCCGGGCGTGGTGGTGGGTGCCTGCAGTCCCAGCTACTCGGGAGGCTGAAGCAGGAGAATGGTGTGAACCCAGGAGGTGGAGCTTGCAGTGAGCCGAGATTGTGCCACTGCACTCCAGCCTGGGCGACAGAGCAAGACTCTGTCTCAAAAAAAAAAAGAAAAGAAAAAAAAGAAAATGTAATAAAATCTAGATAATCACTGAATCTGACAGTTTTATGGAAGTCTATTATATTTTTATTACTTGTGTGCATATTTAAAGTTTTTTATACTAATTTTTTAATCTAGCAAAATCAGTAGTCTTCCCAGCACTATCCAGTAGAATTCAATTACAATTAAATCAAATTAAACTTAAATTATACACATATAATTTTCTAATAGTCACATTTTAAACAGTAAAAATAAATTGGTGAAATTAACTTTTCTTTTCTTTAAGAGACAAGACAGGCATGGTGGCTCACGCCTGTAATCCCAGTACTTTGGGAGGCCGAGGTAGTTGGATCACTTGAGGTTGGGTTTGAGAGCAGCCTGGCCAACAGGGTGAAACCCTGTCTCTACTAAAAATACAAAAATTAGCGGGGTGTGGTGGCATGCACCTGTAATCCCAGCTACTTGGGAGTCTGAGGCACGAGAATCACTTGAACAGGGGAGGCAGAGGTTGCAGTGAGCTGAGATCACACCAGCCAGGGTGACGAAGTGGGACTTTGTCTCAATTAAAAAAAAAAAGAGCCAGGGTCCTTAGCTAATGACTATAATCTCAGCACTTTGGTTTGGGAGGCCAAGGTGGTTGGATCGCTTGAGCTCAGGGGTTTGAAACCAGCCTGGGTAACATGGTGAAACCCTAACTCTACAAAAAATACAAAAAATAGCTGGGTGCAGTGGTGTGTGCCTATAATCCCAGCTACTTGGGAGGCTGAGGCAGGAGAATCACTTGAGCCCGAGAGGTAGAGGTTGCAGTGAGCTGGGATTGTGCCATTGCACTCCAGCCTGGGTGATGGGAATAAAATCCTGTCTCAAAAAAAAAAGGGACAGGGTCTTCCTCTGTTGCCTAGTCTGTGCAGTGGCATGATCATAGCTCACTGCAGCCTCAAATTCCTGAGCTCAAGAGATCCCAGCACCTCAGCCTCCCAAGTAGGTGGGACTACAAGTGCAAGCACCTGCACCTGGCTAAAATTAATTTAATACTGCATTTTATTTAACCCAATATATGAAAACATTTTCATGTCAGCCTGTAATTAATACAAAAATTATGAATATTTCACACTCTTTTTTCAGACTGCCTTCAAAACCTAGCATGTCTCAACTCAGACTTCACTAGCATATTTCAACTGCTAAATAGCCACATGTGGCTAGTGGCTACATTGGTCAGTACACAAATACCATTTGGACTGGCCCCTTGGGCTTTTTTTTTTTTTTTTTTTGAGACAGAGTCTCACTCTTGTTGCCCAGGCTGGAGTGCAATGGCGCGATCTCGGCTCACAGCAACCTCCGCCTCCCGGGTTCAAGTGATTCTCCTGCCTTAGTCTCCCAAGTAACTGGGATTACAGGCACCCACCACCACACCCGGCTAATTTTTGTATTTTTAGTAGACAGGGGGTTTCACCATGTTGGCCAGGCTAGTCTCAAACTCCTGACCTCATGATCCGCCTGCCTTGTGATCCACCTGCCTCGGCCTCCCAAAGTTCTGGGATTACAGGCGTGAGCCACCACACCCGGCCAGGCTTGATTCTTAAATGGCCCTCTGTTCAGCTACTGATTCAGGAGATTCCTAGTTACTGAGCCCTCTAGAAAGTTAAGTGAGTCCTGTGTTTGTTTTGAGTAAAAATAAGTGTAAGATACTGATGAACCACTTAAAAAGACAGCTGAGACTTCATCAAGCCTACAAAACAGATGGTACATCTGTCTTTGAGCCTGCTGATGGTAACTATCTTTGTGTGTATTTCAAAATACACACACACACAACAAAAACAAAAAAGATGAATGGGTCAAAAAATACAGAAAGAGATAGAAACAAAAAGAAAAACAAACATGTCACAGAAAAGAAAAAGAAAACCATGAATCAGAGCAGAAGCAGAGAGGACACCAGCATACACCACCATACATCAGCATAACTAAAAGAAAGGAATCCACATAAACCAATAAAACAATCACAGATAATAGAGTGGAGGTCTAGGAGTAGACTTTGTTTCATGATCTCTCTTTAGGACAATGTTAAAGACAAGGTGTGTTGTGCAAGAAACCAGGCAGTTCTGAGCCACTGCGATGACTGACAAGCAAACCTTTACAGAAAAACAGTTGGGCTTCCCAGATGACTTCCAACCTGTGCCAGGGTAGCCCCGATTGCCCACCCTTGGCTCCCAGACAGTGCATACATACCTGGCCTTGTGTACTCTCAGCTTCTCCCTCTTGAGCTGCTCATACAACACAGGTATCCTCATTGCCATCCGAAGCTGCTGACGGCTTAGGTGGTAAAGAAACCTCCGCCTGGGACGGTTCTTTTCATTTCTAGTTAGTATCCGCCTCATCAGTGTTATATTCGAAGGAAAGGGCAATGCTGTATGATGACAGGTAAATTTCCGAGTTAGGCAGCTTCTATTCCCTCATCTTTTCCTACCAGTAATGTGACCTGAGCCCCAACCCTTGGGGCTGGCAAGTGCCTGACCTCTGCCCCCCACCCCGACACACCCTGAGACTGCAAAGCAAGAGGCTAAAAATATTGGTGCTGCTGCTTCATTTATTGTCAGATGTGGGAGGCAAAGAGGAGTTGGAAGAAAGGGGAGAATACCGTGATTTCTGAGTTGAGCCTCAAGGGCATCAATGGCATCATGGGCGTTAAGAAATCTGAATGGAAACTGCCGACTGTGGATCACTGACTTCTAGAAAGCAAAGGAGGGAGGGGTCATGAGCACAGGAGCCGGGAGTATGGGGGGCTTCAGGGGTCCACTCTATTAGCTTTGTGGGAAGGTACAGAAGGACAAAATGAACTTAGACAAGAGATATAGAAAAGGAGTAATAAGAAGGAAGAAAAAAGTCATCATTTTAGGATGTGAGAAAAGGTAACAAAAGAAGAGAAAGTAACAGAAGGAGCCCTGTTTCTTTTAAGACTCCCACTGGGCGGGGTGTGGTAGCTCACGCCTGTAATCCCAGCACTTTGGGAGCCTCAGGCAGGTGGACTGCCTGGGCTCAAGAGTTTGAGACCAGCCTTGCCAACATGGCAAAACCCCATCTCTATAAATAAAAAACAAAGACTCCTTCTGAAATCAGTTACATCACACAAGTGTCTCTTCCTCGTAAGTCACTGAGCTCAGAAAATTAAAATGAAAGTTCTTATACTCTACTGTAACTTCTCAAAGGATTTACTGAACCCCCAAACTTATCTCCCTCAACCTAGCTGTATTCCCAGATCTACTTACAGCCCACATGGAAACAGCTTGAGGGCCATACCTGCCTCTGCCACCTGAAAAAGCCTGGCCTCTAAAGCAGCAGTGGCCTCTCCACATGCACATCTAGTTGCTGGGCCCCATGGCTACCAGCCCCTCACACATACCGCATGCTGGAGTCTCTGGAGAATGAGCTCATGGTGGCGGGAACTGATTCCAACCCGCAGCAGGTTGCACAGGTTCCGAAGCATGGCCATGAAGGGAAGCTTCCCATTTTCTGTGGAATGTGGGGCATAGAGTGAGAAAAACAAATGAGAAGGCCAGGCACAGTGGCATGCACCTATAATCTCAGCTACCAAGGAGGCTGAGACAGAAGGATCACTTGAGCCCAGGACCCGGGAATTAGAGTCCAGCCTGGGCAACATAGCAAGACTGTCTCAAAGAAAAAAAGCAAATGAGGGATGACTAGAGAGAGGTCAGAGACCAGAGCAAGAAGTTCAGAAACCAGGCATGTGGAAAGTCCAAGATAGAGGAAGTGAGGAATTCACATACAATCTACCCTACTCAAAATGTTTTAAAGGCTTGGAAAGATTAAAAACAGGGTTGGCCCGAAGTTTGGAACAAAATTTATGCAACACTGTTTATGGGATGGCTGTTATGTTACCACTTAATCTGTTGGCTCTAGCCCTAAGATTGGGTTCAACTGGCAAAATGTATTATCTAGTCTAGAGCAAAGGTTTCTAAACTTTTTAGATGGCCAAAAGAGAAATTTCATAGTGTAAGTTGATTTATGAAGTATATACTAACGTAATGTAGTACATTCATTAGTTAATATTTCAAGGCACAATATCCATTTAAAAGAAGGTTCACCATTTATGAAACCCCGTCTCTACAAAAATACAAAAATTAGCCAGGCGTGGTGTCTGGTGCCTCTAATCCCAGCCACTCGGAAGGCTGAGTCAGGAGAATCGCTTGAAACCAAAAGGCGAAGGTTGCAGTGAACCGAGATCACGCCACTGCACTGCAGCCTGGGTGACAAAGCAAGACTCTGTCTCAAAAAAAAAAAAAAAAAAAAAAAAGTTCACCATTTATAATGATGAATGTATGTAAATCCATATTTGAAATAGTCTTCATAATTTGTAAGCTTCTTACCCAATTTCTTCTATTTGATTAGTCATTACTTTTTTTGCTTAAATATAGGTGAAAAAGATTTGCACTGGAGATAGAATTTCACCTCTGACCTCTGTCACTTCCTTATTGTTCCCTTGTCCCTGTGTTATTAATATTATCTTCAAGCCATAGTTTCTTTTCTTTTTTTTTTGAGACGGAGTCTCACTCTGTCACCCAGGCTAGAGTGTGGTGGTGCAATCTCAGCTCACTGCAACCTCTGCTTCCTGGATTCAAGCAATTCTCCTGCCTCAGCCTCCGAGTAGCTGGGATTACAAGTGCTCACCACCATGCCTGGCTAATTTTTGTATTTTTAGTAGAGACAGGGTTTCACCATGTTGGCCAGGCTGGTCTCGAACTCCCGATCTACAGTGATCTGCCCACCTCGGCCTCCCAAATTGCTGGGATTACAGGCGTAAGCCACCATGCCCAGCCCATAGTTTCTTAATAATAATATTTTTAAGGTTTATATCAATTTTAGGCCAGGCGCAGTGGCTCACGCCTGTAATCCCAGCACTTTGGGAGGCCGACTCAGGCGGATCACGAGGTCAGGAGATCAAGACCATCCTCGCTAACACGGTGAAACCCCATCTCTACTAAAAATACAAAAATTAGCCAGGCGTGGTGGCGGTCGCCTGTAATCTCAGCTAATCAGGAGGCTGAAGCAGGAGATTCACTTGAACCTGGGAGGCGGAGGTTGCAGTGAGCCGAGGTCGCGCCATTGCACTCCAGCCTGGGCATCAAAGTGAGACTCCGCCCCAAAAAAAAAAAAAAGGTTTATATCAATTTTAGACAGTTAATTTGGTTAATACTGAATAATATACTTCCAAATCCATCTACAATTGAAAGATAAATTGCTATAAGTCAAATTATATAGAAACCAAAACTAAAAAAAAAAAAGAGTGAAGGGGTGCCATTAATGCCCTCAGATTGTGGATGCTCAGAAAACCTCAACTATTACACATAACACATAACACTGTATCATATGGATTCAGTGACTATGTGGGTTCAATCTGCATGGTAAATACTGGGAAAATTCTTTTCTTTTAGATAAAAGTAAACATAAATAGGAGGTGTGATTTTCTTTTCCTGGACAGAGGTACATTCAAACCACTTTAGAGGCCAGGCCTGTCAGTCCGTCACCGTGCCTTGTGCACCAGCCCACACCATCAGCAGCTTCATCAGGTAAATGCTGCTCCCTTTGTAAAGGGGATGTAAGTCTTATTTGAATTATAGCTGGAAGCTTTCAGCCCTCTGGAAGTCTTGGGATTCTCCAGTCATCATTCTTTTTTTTTTTTATTTTTGAGATGGAGTCTGTCTCTGTCACTCAGTGGCACAATCTTGGCTCGCTGCAACCTCCACTTTCCAGGCTCAAGCAATCCTCCTGCCTCAACCTCCCAAGCAGCTGGGACCACAGACATCAACCACCATGCCCAGCTAATTTTTCTATTTTTGGTTAGAGACGGGGTTTCACCATGTTGCTCAGGCTGGTCTCAAACTCCTGAGCTCAAGTGATTTGCCCGCCCCAGCCTCCCAAAGTGCTGGGATTACAGGCGTGAGCCATGGTGCCTGGCCTCCAGTCATAATTCTGATTCACAAACTGTATGGAACAATTAGGTTGTATATGTACTGTAAATGAACTATTGCATCCATTGTCAACTCAAGTTTTTTCCACTGTTACTATGTATAAAAGGTTTTCTAGATCATTTTTGATAAGAAATGAAGTCCAATATCATACTGGTGATATTAGAAAATAAACTGGACATTTATCCTTCAGATTGCAAAATTCACTAATTTCATTCCAAAAAACTGTTAATGAGTTATGGGATTAATGAGATCTGTGGTCTCCAAAAAGGGTTCTGTATGCCCAATTACATTTTATCTTATATTTTATACTTATATCTTTTTTTATATTTCCTTTTATTTATTTATATTTATTTTTGGCTGGGCACAGTGGCTTACATCTGTAATCCCAGCAATTGGAGACCAGCCTTGGCAACAAAGTGAGGCCCTGTTTCTTAAAAAAAAAAAAAAAAAAAAAAAAAGTACATATACATATATTCTGGTGTATCCTAAAAATTGTTTTTGTAGTATATGATTAAAAAAAAGAAACACTAGCCACCATGGGATTAGACTATGGGCATTTGCCTCAACCAGGATAAATGACATTAAAAGAATAAATTTACATGTCCTTACATTTTCAGGGCCAGTGGTCCTCAACCAGAGGGAGGAAGTGGAGATGGGTGCATATAGAATTATCTTCATATGGCTGGGCGTGGTGGCTCACGCCTATAATCCCAGCACTTTGGGAGGCCGAGGTGAGTGGATTACTGGAGGTCAGGAGTTCAAGACCAGCCAATATGGTGAAACCCCATCTCTACTAAAAATACAAAATTAGCTGGGCATGGTGGCATGCACCTGTAATCCCAGCTACTCGGGAGACTGAGGCAGGAGGCAGAAGTTGCAGTGAGCCAAGATCGCGCCATTGCATTCCGGCCTGGGCAAAAAGAGCAAAACTCCGTCTCAAAAAAAAAAAAAAAAAAAAAAAAAAAAAGAATTATCTACATATACCGGCTTCTATCCAGGCCCCTTTATTCTACTCCACCCCAAGTGGTTTCAACCATCAGGGAAGAAGAGGCTGTCAACTGGAGGCAGGTGTGTGTGTGTATGTGTGTTTGTGTGTGGGTGCGTGTGTGTGTGTGTGTGCAGTGGCTCATGCCTATACTTCCAGCACTTTGGGAGGCCAAGGTAGGAGAAATGCTTGAGGCCATGAGTTTGAGACCAGCCTGGGCAACATTAGAAAGACCTTGTCTCTACAATTTAAAAAAAAAAGTAAAAATTTTATAAAGTAAAAAACGAAAGAAAGAGCCTGCTATAGTTAAAAGTAGACCAAAAAAAAAAAAAAAAAAAAAACAGAGAAAGAGAAAACTGAAGATAACTTGGTCCTCCTCTATTTGATTTTTTTTTTTTCTGTATCGATGTGGGCAAATTACCTAAAATTTCCATGTCCTAAATACAATATGAGGTTCTGTACAGATTCCAATATGCCATGTGCCAGTCCTACCTTTTTTGGAATGAGTTACAGAGATATTGATACGAGTACAATGAGAGAGAAGGTACTTTTGTCATATGTTGATAAAAACTTGTGTATCACCTAACTACATCTGGTATAATGATCTATGATGCCAACATTACTCAAAGCAGGTACCACTGTTTACTTTGGTGTAGTCAATGGCAGACCTTATAAATCAAATCATTTTCAGTAATACAACAACCAGGCAAAGTAATAACTTCATCATTCCACAGAAATCTTCTAGTGAGGATCTCAAATGTGGAGGCATAAATGGGGAAGAGAAGGAGGGAATGTGATGGTCAAGGTCACTCTACCAATGAGTTCCTCCCAGACCGACGCTTTGTTCCCCCGTAGGCTCAGCTCCCGCTCCCAGGTCTCTGGCCTAGACAGCTTCATCCTCTTCCCAGCTCTGCTAGAATCCCAAGGCCCAGGAAGGCGACTTCGAGAAAAGAGCTGTAGGTTGGAGGGGTATCTGAGGATAGGGAAGAAAGAGGTCTATCATTTCAGAGTCAGCAAGAAAATAACTCAGAAAAGGAAAGGTGAGTCATGTTTACAGGGCATGTCTGCCCAAATATGCCTAAAAATAACTCAGAAAAGGAAAGGTGAGTCATGTTTACAGGTGAGTCAGAAAAGGAAAGGCAGCAATTGGAAAGGCAGTCATGTCTACAGGGCATGTCTGTCTAAAGTCATGTTGCTGGGTTTGAGAACTACTGGGATGGGGTCCACGGATATTGAAAAGTTAAGGAATTACTTAGATGGAATGCATGCTCAGGGTGCAGCTTCTCACCTGTAACCCAGCAGGGCTTGAACGTGCTGGGCAGGCTTGTGGATGTGCAGTCGCTGAACCAGCTTCTTCAGGGTGAACCTTGGAGGATTCTTTTTCTCTGACACTGTATCACCGGCCTTCTCAAACTGTGGAAACATCCCCAAGTCCCACAGGGGTCCTTTCATCCATGACCATGGGAACTTTCTTCAATAAAGCAGATTGTAAGACCATCCGATCCCTATGTGGTAATTTCTTTCTTCAAAATAGATTTGGCCAAGGAGTAGGAATAGAGGGTACAAATCTCTGGCAACAAGAGCTCCCATGGTAAGCAGCACAGGATGGCAACTCTTTGGGGTCACTGTTTCATTCACACAAGCAGTTAACATGGGTTGACTGGCTTGTGAGAAACAAGGTGGGGATAGAATGAACACAGGACAGCTTTGTTTGTAGAGGAGGGGAAAGGGAAAATCAGCTCCGATTTAAATCACTAAGACTCTTAATAGATAAATAGAGAAACGAGCACAATGCAGGCTACGAGGAGTTTAAAAACTAAAAGTAGGCAGGGCGTGGTGGCTCATGCCTGTAATCCTAACACTTTGGGAGGCCAAGGCAGGTGGATCATTTGAATCCCAGCTACTCGGGAGGGAGGAGTAGGAGGTCAGGAGTTTGAGACCAGTCTGACCAACATGGTGAAACCCCGTCTCTACTAAAACTACAAAAAAATTAGCTGGGCATGGTGGTGGATGTCTGTACTCCCAGCTACTCGGGAGGCTGAGGCAGGAGAATTGCTTGAACCCAGGAGGTGGGGATTGCAGTAAGCCAAGACAGCACCACTGAACTCCAGCCTGGGCTACAGAGCAAGACTTCGTCTCAAAAATAAATAAATAAATAAATAAATAAAAACTAAAAGTAGGTAGCTTTCAGCATCTTCTATGGCAGAAGAACTAAATTTAGGATATATTAATAGGATGAAGAGAAAAGACGAGTTGACCAACTGAGAAAGCGTTTTTTCTTATAATGCTAATATATATTTTCCTAATCATCTGTTTTAATAATGATGATGGTAGTGATAGCTAACACTTATTTACTTCCAGGAATTGTTAGAAATACTTTAAATATGGTAACTTATTTAATCTTTATGACAACCTAACAATGTAGGTTCTGCTTTTATTCCCATTTAATACGTGAGAAAACTGAGGCAAGAGAGGTTAAATCATTTGACCAATGTCTCATAGCCAGTAAGGGGTGGATGGAAGATTCAAAGCCAGGTGACATGAATCCAGATTCTATGCTCTTAAATGCTACGTACAATACCTTATTTGTCCGAAAGTAAAAAGATTTTGTTTGGTTTGTTTTTAAAACTTCCTGTGAAAGGTATATATTTCATAATGTTTTTAACTCACTTATCCAACTTTACTGACATGTCACCCGGCAGTAAAGTACAATACCAGCTGGGTGTGGTGGCTCACATCTGTAATTCCAGCACTTTGGGAGGTCAAGGCGGGTGGATCACGAGGTCAGGAGTTCGAGACCAGCCTGGCCAACATGGTGAAACCCCATCTCTACTAAAAACACAAAAATTAGCCGGGCGTGGTGGCACACGCCTGTAGTCCCAGCTATTCAGGAGGCTGAGGCAGGAGAATCGCTTGAGCCTGTGAGGTGGAGGTTGTAGTGAGCCAAGACCGTGCCACTGCAGCACTCCAGCCTGGGCCACAGTGCATAACTTCATCTCAAAAAAAAAAAAAATACAATACCAAGGAGAGTGAAGTGAAAAAAAATAAAACCACATGCCTTTCCCAGTGCTCTCAGAACCTTACCCACAATCACAGCCAAGAATCCCCAGGAAGAAAGTATTTTCAACCCTAATAGAATTTTGTTCCTAAATATTAGTCCAGAAGAGATTGTACATGCACATATACAACCCCAGAAGAAGGGACTCACCTTTCTCTGCTCTTCTCTAAGAAACCCTATGTGCCTTGGAAAACGTCTGTGAGAAAATGGAGGCTCCATCCTCTGTAGGGACAGGAGAAGCAGTTTCAAAAAAGGGAAATGGCTGTCCTTGAAGAGACCCAGTCAATAGCCCTGAAGGTGCATCTCTACCAAAAAGGAAGCCAACTAGAAAAGAAGACTGCCCTGCACCATATGCCCCTGAGCTCTACCCAGCTCCCCTGCATTTCTCTGACTCCCTTTGCTCCTAGTGTGGGACTCCCCCACATCAGCATGCTCCCTTGTCCTGCCCTTCCTGGAGAAAAGGGGCGTGGGTCGAGGGCTGGGGCAGTGACTGACTGGAGAGCGGGGTGGCCGGTGGGGGTGTCTCTTGGCCCGGTGCTTCCGAGGGTTGTACTTAGCCAGCTGGTACTCGTCAAACTGGGCAAATTTGTCCGTCATGGCAGTACGGAGACAGGCGGGCAGGGGCACCAGCTTATTCTTATCTCCCTCAGCCAGGCTCTGTCAAACAGAGAGGAGAGACCACTAGAAGCAAGACCCAAACCAACCCTCCAAAACAAAACGAGATCACTTCATGGAGATACACGAGAGCACAGAGTAGCGAGCAAGTTCCCAGCCCTAGCTCCAAAATCACAATTTCTGTGGTACTGATTTTCATTTCTTCATTAGAAACATGAGGTCCTGGCTGGGCAGGGTGGCTCATCTTTACGCCTGTAATCCCAGCACTTAGGGAGGCCAAGGCCAGTGGATCACCTGAGGTCAGGCGTTCAAGACCAGCCTGGCCATCATGGTGAAACCCCATCACTACTAACAATATAAAAATTAGCCAGGCGTGGTGGCGCACGCCTGTAATCCCAGCTACTTGGGAGGCTGAGGAAGGAGAATCGCTTGAACCTGGGAGGCGGAGGTTGCAGTGAGCCGAGATCACGCCATTGTACTCCAGCCTGGGCGACAAGAGTGAAACTCCGTCTCCAAAAAAAAAAAAAAAGCATGAGGTCCAGAATAAGACCATTTTTTTTTCTCAAACTTTGGTCCAGCCCTTCTCAATCACATTCTCCATGCTGGACAACCCAGCCTAGTGGAGGGAGAAGCTGTCCTGTCTGGGCACCAATGCTGAGGAAAGCTGAGGGGAAACCAAATTGCCTGAGAATTTTCTCCAAGGATGCAGTGAGCATAAGAGAAGGAATGAAGTGAAGGCCCAAGCTCAGGGAAATGAGCACCATACCTGGTAAAGCTCAGCCACCTGGATCCAGTCAGAAGGCAGCTGGACAATGGCACAGAAATATCGTCGCAGGTGGGGGCGACACGCCGGCAAGAAGGCAGCAATGGCCAAGATTTTATTGGCCACATTCCGGACGTTCAGCTGCTGCCTGGCATACAAAGATGCCTAGGACACAGGGTGAGAGGACTAGAATCTCAGTCACTCCTCCCGTAGCTTTCTGCCCTGAACTTACTTGCTGATTGAGTGTGCCTGTATAAAACCTTTCCTGAGCCCTCCACATTGTCCACAAAATACGAAGCCCAGGCCACCTGACTTGGCATTCTAAGTCCTCCATACTCTATCCCTTACTCAACTTTCCAGCATGTCTTCTTCTGAGTCTACTGACGGCCTTGCAAGTCAACCAGGCCTTTTCCTTCTTTGGAAGACCTCCTGCATCAATAGCTATCAAAAATTTATTCTGGGTTCAAATCATTGATTAAACCTGCCATTTTCCAAAGCATCATAGAAGATATTTCCCACCGTGCTCTTCTTTGCTTCAGAAATGTTCACTATCTAATATTCCAGCTGTATTTGTATGATATTTGGAAAAGTATTTTGCTTCCCTAACAATACTATAAGCTCCTTGAGAGAATGGGTACTTACTAAACAAACCAAGTCTAGTATACTCTTTCCCCACTCTTCACTGAACCACAGGGACTAGGCCGCAGACTCACCCAGAAATCCTTCCTAAGAGAAGCTCCTCCCACCCCCAACATGAGGCTAGTCACCACCCCGCCACACACCATAACCACACTCCCAGTCTACCAGCTTCACACCCCCATCCCCTCCTTCACACCTCAATACCTTGAGGATAAACTCAGGCTCCAGGAGGGCAAGTTCACGACAGATTTCAAAAATGGCAGCCAGGGTGGGGTCAGATGTATTGTTCACGTTTACTTCTGAGACCAGAGTAGAGCACAGCAAGCTCAGTAGAGCCATCTGGGAATTGAGAAAGAGGGAAGAAATGAGAAGAGAGGTAACAAGGACCAACTTAAGCATCCATGCAGACTAACTTACAAAGTCAAGGACAGAGAGAATGGACCCGAGATGTGGAGTCCAGTTGAGAACTTACAAAAGGGGATTAGGGCCAGGCATGGTGGCTCACATCTGTAATCCCAGCACTCTGGGAGACTGAGGTGGGCAGACCACCTGAGGTCAGGAGTTCGAGAGCAGCCTGGCCAACATGGCGAAATCCCATCTCTATTGAAGACACAAAAATTAGCCAGGCATGGCAGTGCATGCCTGTAATTCCAGCTACTCAGGAGGCTGAGGCAGGAGAATAATGAACTCAGGAGGCAGAGGTTGCAATGAGCTGAGATTATGCCATTGCACTCCAACCTAGGTGGCAGAGTGAGACTCCATCTTAAAAAAAAAAAAAAAGAAAAGGAAAAGAGAGAAAGAAAGGAAAGAAAAAAAGAAAAGGAAAATAAAAGAAAAAAGAAAAGGGGATTAGGAAGTGAGAAATAAGAGCTAGGTTGTATCCCTACCTTCCCCTTCCAACTGGGGAGGGGACCTGGTTCAAGTACTCCACCACCAACCTCCCCTCCACACCATTATTAACCTTTCCCCAACTCTTGAATTTTTACCTTCTTTTCCTGAAGGACACGGTCAGTAGGCTCTGGATGAGATTCAGAGTCTCCAGAGGTGAGCTTCACAGCCAGATCCTCCACCTCCTCCTCCTCTCCCAAGCTCAGACTATAAGAAGGCATTTGGGTCTCTGCCCCTTTCTTCTCTTCTGAATCAAACCAACGACCCTGGGGATAGTAGTGGCAGTTATGAATCACAGCAGGCATCCACAGCCCCTCAAAGCCAGATGGATCTGAAGGCAGCACCAGGCCACGGGAAAAGTCTACATCTCCATTAATAGCACCTCTAATGTTCTCTCCCTTCACACACCAGCACTGATGTGTCCTGTCTGACTTACTGCTCTCACACACCACCTTGCTCTACTCAACCTTCAGAACCTTCACCCACATGCTTCATGATCTGCCCCTGCTTTCATCTCTTCATTGACGTCACAACCTGGGAGCATGGGGCTCTTCACACACCTTTTAGGATATTAGTAAGATGTTTTGGGGGTCAGAAGAAAAAGGGCAAAGCCCCATATTAATCCCCCAGCAGCCTTGGGCTGCTTAACCTCTCTGAACCTCAGCTTTCTCTCATTCACTACCACCTATCTGATAGGGCCACTGGGAAATTAAATGGAGTGTTATATGTATGTATGACTCTTTGCAAAATGCAAAGCCCTAAATCAATGTAAGATGGCAGCAGTTGTAATCCTGATAACAACCCTGTGAAGTAGATTTTCATTAAATTCATTTTAAAGGTGAGGAAATTAAAGCTCTAAAGGGTTAAGAGGTTGCCCAAGGTTGCATAGTTTGTAATTGGCAGAGACAGAAGAGGGTTCAGATTAGCCTTGTCCCTCAACCCGAAACACAAGTATATACAGAAGCAATGTGTGTCTATCTAGTGATTCTGAACTGTATACTAAATGTAGGCATGTAGATGTGTAAAAGTGGACGTGTATTTGCACATGCACAGACAATTAAGTGGTCTCTGGTATAGGCCCTGATAGGGCTGTTGGAAAATTAATTAGCAGATGTATCTCATGCCTGATCTCAAAAGCACCTAACTGACTCTGCTATAGTAATATTAAGCTGGCTCATCTGAACAGAGGCTTCCTAAGGACAGGGACTGTTTTTTGTTGTGTCTTTTGGGCTTTCATTTTTTTGAGACACAGTCTCTCTCTGTTGCCCAGATTGGAGTGCAGTGACGCAATCTTGCCTCCCGGTTTAAGCAATTCTCGTGCCTCAGCCTCCCAAATAGCTGGGATTACAGATGCGTGCCACCACACCTGGCTAATTTTTGTATTTTTGGTAGAGACGGGGTTTCACCATGTTGCCCAGGCTAGTCTCGAACTCCTGGACTCAAGTGATCCGCCTGCCTTGGCCTCCTAAAGTGCTGGGATTACAGGCATGAGCCACCGCACCCAGCCAGGACAGGAATTGTTTTTGATCTATTGCACAATATCTCCAATGTAGATAATGCAATAAAAGTAATGATGCCAGTGAAGATGGTCCTGCAACAAAAGGCACCTTAGGAGAGGCTCTGAGGAGAGAAGATAGCCAGACACAGAGCAGCACAGAGGGAAACTGAGACACTGAAAGCTAGAGACAAGAGCATACAACAGACATGGCTGGAGTCAAGATGAGTGCCTGGAGCTATTACCAAAGTTGCTTCCTGAGCTGTCTCTGTGGCAGAGATGGATTTCAGGGCTATAGGGCAGGTTGAAAGGTCTAGTCCCTTAGAGAAATGCTGAGCCCTCCAACTTGGAGGCTGAGAGAGCAGGCAATTGCTGTTGTTCACACGGTACAAATCAGCTTGTGTCATGTGAGATATCTGTAGACTCTGGAACAAGGGGCTGGCAGACACAGTGCTCTTTAGACTAGGGAGGGTGGCCAGGCACCGGTTCTCCAAGGAGAGGATGTCTGGGTGGGCAGAAACATGTCCATGTGGTTTCTCCATGGTCTTCAGGTCAGAAAGTGTGGCCAGGCACCGGTTCTCCAAGGAGAGGATGTCTGGGTGGGCAGACACATATCCATGTGGTTTTTCCATGGTCTTCAGGTCAGGAAGCGTGGCTAGGCACTGGTTCTTCAAGGAGAGGATATCTGAGTGGGTAGATACATGCTGATGTAGTTTCTCCAAGGGCTGTAAGTCAGGGAGCATAGCCAGGCACCGGTTCTCCAAGGAGAGGATGTCTGGATGGGCAGACACATGCCCATGGAGTTTTTCCATGGCTGAAACTCAGCTTGTATATGCCTAGAAGGAGAGAAAGACAGGAGATGAGCACCTGGCTGCACTGAGCGTGTATTTGCATGAGAGCATATCTTCCCCACAGTCCTCCTGATAATGCCAATGATTTGTGGGTAGAAAACAACCAATGTTGTTTTTCCCAGGACTGAGTTCATCCAGAGAATATTCTAAGAGAGAGGGATAGGGAAAAGGTAAGGCAGAGGCTTAAGAGCAGAGAAATTAAGAAAAGGCCAGGTGCAGTGGCTCATGCCTGTAATCCCAACACTTTGGGAGCTGAGGCAAGAGGATTCCTTGAGCCCAAGAGTTTGAGGCAAGCCTGGGCAACACGGTGAAACCTCATCTCTACAAAGTTTTAAAAAATAAAAAATATTTCTTAAAAAAAACAAAACAAAACAAAAAGGAATGGCTGGAGAGGAAGGGACATGCCTTCTCATAAGAAGGTAAAGGAGACCCAACCCCCCTGACCCCCGCTGCAGGACTATCAGTTTGATCCCTACTTAGTAGAGAGGCCTCGCAATATAATCTGGACTGTGGGTTCATAGCTCCAGAGAAACAGGTACTTTAATCAAGTTGTCAATATTCACCACCCCAGCTTCCTTGCCTTCTATTCACTCTTTAACCAACTAAATGGGATTCTGTCCCCACCAGTCCACAAGTCCTCTTAGGTAACCAAGGAACTTTTTCTTACTCCCATAAATAAATACATGTTGGCCTTTATCTTATTTCACCCCTCAAGTAGAATATGACATTGTTGATTACTCTCTCATTAAAACTCTCTCTTCCTTTGCTTTCCATGATGCTGCTGTCCTGATTTTCTTCTTAAAACTATTCTGGCTAGATCTTCTGAGGGATTCTTTCTCTGCCATTTCTTAACATCAATGCTCCTTGCAATTCTATTCTAATCCTTTTACATACTTTCCTGGGGTGGTCTCACCCACTATGTGGCTCCAAATGACATTTCTATGCTGGCGACTCACAGATCTATTCCTGGACCTAGATTTCCCTTCTGAGCTTCATATTCACTTATCCATGTGCCCGTTGGACATCCCCACTGGATGACTCAAAGGTGCTCCAAATTCCACAGACCCTAAGTGTATCATCTTTCTCCTTCTCATATCTCTGCCCCAAATCCATTCCCCTTCCTTTGCCCCCTTTGCCCACTGGAGTTGGAAGTGAGACAGACTTTACTTTGAATCCTCCTTTACCTTGGGATCTTGGTTGGATAAGATACTTAAATTCTCTGTGTCTCTAGGGTTTTCTCATTTATAAAATTAAGAAAAATGCTGGCCGGGCGCGGTGGCTCACGCCTGTAATCCCAGCACTTTGGGAGGCCGAGGCGGGCGGATCACAAGGTCAGGAGATCGAGACCATCCTGGCTAACACAGTGAAACCCCATCTCTACTAAAAAAATACAAAAAATTAGCCAGGCATGGTGGCGGGCACCTGTAGTCCCAGCTACTCGGGAGGCTGAGGCAGGAGAATGGCGTGAACCAGGGAGGCGGAGCTTGCAGTGAGCCCAGATTGGCCACTGCACTCCAGCCTGGGCGACAGAGCAAGACTCTGTCTCAAAAAAAAAAAAAAAAAAAAAATGCCTACCTCACAGAGTTGTTATAGAAATAAATGGGAAAAAAATATTAGGCACTTTGAGCATTGCCTGGCACTAAGTGTTCAATATAGAAGCTATTATTATTTGTTATTATTATCCAGTAAACTACTAAATTCTATTGATTCTACTCTCTCAGTGTCTCTCAGATCTATCCAATTCTCTCCCTTCCTCCTACCACCACCTTTGTTGAAACCCTCTAATCCATGTGGTGACATACTGTATATAGATTTGTCTAAAGGACCTCCCTGCTAGAGCCAGATGTGGTAGCCTGCAATCCCAGCGACTCTCAGAGGCGGAGGCAGGAGGATCACTTGAGCCCAGGAGTTTAAAACCAGCCTGAGCTACATAGTGAGACTCCTTTTTTTTTGAGACAGAGTCTTGCTCTGTCACCCAGGCTGGAGTGCAATGGCACGATCTTGGCTCACTGCAACCTCCGCCTCCCAGGTTCAATCCATTCTCCTGCCTCAGCCTCCCGAGTAGCTGGAATTACAGGCGCCCACCACTATGCCCAGCTGATTTTTTTTCTTTTTTTTTGTATTTTTAGTAGAGACAGGGTTCCACTATGCTGGCCAGGCTGGTCTCGAACTCCTGATCTTGTGATCCACCCACCTTGGCCTCCCAAAGTGCTGGGATTACAGGTGTGAGCCACTGTGCCTGGCGGACTCCTTTTTTTTTTTTTTTTTTAAGCATGTTTGCTTATTAGCCCACTTGCTAATTGTTTCTCCTTTGTTTTTTTTTGTTTTTTTTTTTTGCTTTTTGTTTTTTGAAACGGAGTCTCACTCTATTGCTAGGCTGGAGTGCAGTCGCACAGTCTCAGCTCACTGCAACCTCGACTTCCTGGGTTCAAGTAATTCTCCTGCCTCAGCCCCCCAAGTAGCTGGGATTACAAGTGCCTGCCACCACACCCAGCTAATTTTTGTATTTGTAGTAGAGACAGGGTTTCACCATGTTCATCAGGATGGTCTCAATCTCCCGACCTCATGATCCACCCACCTCAGCCTCCCAAAGTGCTAGGATTACAGGCGTGAGCCACCGCACCCAGCCTAATTGTTTCTCTTTACTGAAATAAAACTCCTTAAGGTAAGGGCTCCTTTGTCTTGTTCCCCTCTGCATCCTCAGCATCACACACAAAACCCGACTTCCGGTCACCTCCCAGCATCATCTCTCACTAACACCCCGATCTAACTCTCAGCACTCTAAGCTTCAATCATACCAATTTTATTTAGCTTATTAATTGCCAAGGTATCTCTTGACTATGGGCCTGTGCACAGGCAGATCCCTGGAACACTCTTTCTTCTACCAACACCACCCCTCCTTTACAAGGCCAAATGCTACTTTCCTCTCACTCGACAGGCTTCAGTTTCATCATCAACTCCTCCAAAAAGCCTGTGCTGACACCAAGCCCCAGTCTGATTTAGGTGGCCTTCTCCTTGTTTTCACAACACCCATACGTCCCCTATCATAGAGCACATCACCTGTTTGTCTTTCTTCCCAATAGACCATTAAGTTCCTGAGGAGAGAGACCCTTGTCAACCATTGTTCCCACAATTGCTGGTCAGCGGGATTCAGAGGCTTTTGAGAATGTGGTAAAAGCTATGGAGCTTTTTCACAGAAAAAAAAAGTATATACTGTTTTGTGCTCAATTTTCAGAGTGTCTATGAAGCCCATTTATGGACCTCCCAGGATCTCCATAAACTGAAAATTAGAAACCTCTGCCTAACAGAATGCTTGAATTATACCATCAGGAACCTATTTTCTGGCTGGGTGTGGTGGCTCACACCTGTAATCCTAGCATTTTGGGAGGCTGAGGTGGGAGAATCACTTGAGGTCAGGAGTTCAAGACCAGCCTGGGCAACATAGTGAGACCTCTATTTAAAAAAAAAAAGGAATGTATTTTCTTACTTATTTGGACAAAGGCTAATCTCTCATTCATATGTAAATATTTTGGGAATAATATTGTTAAGTCAACCACCTAAACTTAGTGTGAAAAAGCTTAGGGACAAAAGTACAGAACACTTCCAAGAAGACCTGAATGACTAACAATCCAGGGCCAAAAAGGACAACAATATCTCACTGGACGTCAGTGTGACAAACACATAAAAAATGATGGCTTCTGTGCCCAATACACTTTGCTCATGTCGTTGCCCTATATAAGCCCCCAAGGAAAGGAGTGGGGAAACTCAGAATTGACTCAGATTTTTTTTTAAAGAGATCTCAAGCCAAAGATAAACAGAAAAATAAGGACAGTTTATTTGAGCAACATAGTGAGACTGTCCTATCCTTAAAAGGACAGTCTCACTATTTTGCTCATTTTATTGTTTTGCACCCTGGAGTTTTTGAAAGGAGATTCGGCTGAACCACAAATGGAAAGTTAAAGTTCCATCCCCACTTCCATCTCTAGTTCCCTTCTCTGGAAGTAAACATTGCTAACAGTTTTATACTAACAGTTTCACAGTTTCTATGCATATGCAAATACATGCCTTCACCATCACCACTGCTTTTGCTTTTGCTTTACACAAACAGGATCATAAGTTAGACGCTATTCTGCACTTAGTATATCTCAGAGACCTTGCCCTGTTAACACATTAATACCCACCTCACTCTTTCCTTTTTTTTTTTTTTTTTTTTGAGGCGGAGTCTGGCTCTGTTGTTCAGCTCACTGCAATCTCTGCCTGCCGAGTTCAAGCGATTCTCCTGCCTTAGCCTTCCGAGTAACTGGGATTACAGGCGCCCACCACCATGCCCGGCTAATTTTTTTGTATTTTCAGTAGAGAGGGTTTTCACCATGTTGGTCAGGCTGGTCTCAAACTCCTGACCTCAGGTGATCCCCAACCTCCGCCTCCCAAAGTGCTGGGATTACAGGCGTGAACCACCGCGCCCGGCCTCCACCTCACTCTTCAAGTGGCTGTATGGTAGTCTAGCACATTTAAGCACAGTCTGGGTTTCTATTATCACAAACGGTTCTCATACTACCATTTGTTGGTGACAGCCACTGTCCCCTTTCGATGGGCACACAGGGCAAGGAAGTAAGAGGGGATGATTCTTACGTGGTCTCTCTTCCTGTCCCTCCCTCTCCTTCAGCCTTCTCCTCCTCCTTTCTCACCTCCCCTTTCACGCAGTATACACTCCCTCCCCTTCCCGGAGCCGCCGGGAGGAGCAGGGTGGATGCACCCCTAGCTGAGTCTCGGGTGGTTCCTAACCGGCCCCGCCAGGCACTTCCCACCCAGCTCTCAGCCTCAGAGCCCAGCGCCCTAGACCCAGGGCCAGGGCAAGTTCTGCCTGCGCTCGGACCCTACCTTAGACTGGGGCTGGAAACCCTGGGTGCCTGACCTGGGGCGTCCGATTCCCGCAGCAGGAAGCAGAAACTTCGCTCTGGATTCTGCCAGTGGGAAGGGTGGCAGCCGGGGGAGGAGCCGGATGCGGATCTGAGAAGAGACAGTGCGGGCGGAGACTCTCGGGCCCGGGCGGGGCGCTGCAGCTGCTGGAAGGGCAGCGAGCCGAGGGCCGGGCAAGACGACATGCCAGGGCTGCGACGCGAATGCCCAGGACCCCTGCAGCCTTTTCTGGGGCCCGAGTTTAGTTTGTTATTGTTTCTATTTTTTTCCCTTTCTGGTCCTATTTTCTCCTGTCCCTAGGGCTTCCCCCTCTACCAAATTCTTCTCCTCTGGCTAATTTTCGTCTTTTTTTCTCCCATTAACTCTTCAAACACCGTTTCCTGGAAAAGATTTTAGCATGTTCGCTGCCTAGCTGTACACCTCTCCTTCCTAATATCAAAGACGGTCAGACTCAATTCATCCTAAAGTTCCTTTGAGGAACTCCTTAAAAGGAGACGGAAAGCGGAAAGCAACCGCCTGTAACCAAGTGTAGACATCAGTCAATCAAAGTTCGCTGAACTGAGAGCAAGTGCCTCCCCTCCTGTTGATCAGAAGAGAGATCCGTGGATCACACAGAATCTATCTGGAGCCATCCTGAATGATTAATGCTGAACCCTTTCCAGGAAGATGGAACCAGGCTTAGGAAAGAGACAAGTGACCCTTAGGTTAATAATGCTAGCTTCATAAAGAGAGGACCAAACATAGTAGCAGGAGAAATATGCTTTCTGCCTTTATATAAAGCAGATTAGCTGTCTTCTGGAAAATATCATTGCTTTCCTTAGAGAGGTACCCTTGAGTCTCAGGTAACAGCTGAGCTTCCGCTCAGAATTGAGGGCATTCTGTCCTCTATTAACTGAGCCAGTACCCCTTTCCTTCCTTAGAAACCTCTATTGCCACCAGTCCCAACACTCCCTGCAATGGTCTTTATGTTTGTGTCTCCCCAAAATTTATATATTGAAACCCTAATCCCAATGCGATGGTATTTAGGGTGGGATCTCTGGGAGGTCATTAGGTCATGGAGTTTAGAATACTCATAAATGGGATTGGTGGCCTCATAAGGAGAGACGGAAGAGCTAGCTAGCTCTTTTTCCACGATATGAGGATACAGGAAAACAGCCATCTGCAATCCCAAGGAAGACCCTCATCTTCAGAGGCAGACCATGCTGGCAATCTGATCTTGGACTTCCATTCTCTAGAACTGTGAGAAATAATATTTATTGTTTAAGCCACCCAGTCTACGGTAATTTGTTATAGCAATCTGAACTAAAACATTTCCTTTTTAGAACAAATATTTTAAGCTCTTTTTATTTGCCTGAAACATAATTCATAAAGAATGTAACTTACCTCCACACACAATTTTAAACAAAAATTTAAAGACAAAAAGTAGAGACAGGGTTTTGCTATGTTGCCCAGGCTCTCTACCTCCAGGGCTCAAACAGTCCTCCTACCTTGGCCTCCCAAAGTGCTTGGATTACAGGCATAAGCCACCATGCCTGGCCAAAAAATTAGTAAAATCTCTTAAAGAGATATAAAGGAGTCTACAGCCATACCACCCTGAACGCGCCCAATCTCCTCTGATCTTGGAAGCTGAGCAGGGTTGGGCTTGGTTAGTACTTGGATGGGAGATAAAAGGAATACTAGAAAGAATATGACTTATAATTAAATACTATATGTTTAGATATGTAAATGTTTGTGCATAACATTCAAGAAGACACAATGTGGTACTCAGATATATGCATCTGTATATAAAATCACCTGGAATGTAACAGCTACAAATGCAGAATGATACAGGCATTATAATGGCGATTCAAATACCATGAACAGAATTACTGATGTGGTATGATTTTCCAGAATACTAAATAGCTTTTGGCAGATTTTCAAACAAAACAAGGTATGATCATCCCATGATTTTCATGGTAGTTGCATCCCTGGAAAGTTCAGTGTGTATTAAAACTATGCATAAAATGCCTTGTGTTTATATTTAAAATTAAATTATGGTCAGGCACGGTGGCTCACGCCTGTAATCCCAGCACTTTGGGAGGCCAAGGTGGGCAGATTACCTGAGGTCAGGAGTTTGAGACCAGCCTGGCCAACATGGTGAAACCTTGTCTCCACCAAAAATACAAAAATTAGCCAGGCATGGTGGCGGCCGCCTGTAATCCCAGCTACTTGGGAGGCTGAGGCAGGAGAATGGCTTGAACCCAGGAGGTGGAGGTTGCAGGGAGCCGAGACCACACCACTGCACTCCAGCCTGGGTGACAAGAGCAAAACTCCGACTCAAAAAAAAAAAATAAAAAAATTAAGTTAGATCCTAATTAAAACAAGTTTTCAGCTACATGAATGACTGGCAAGTTATTCAAAGTTACAGATGCGGAAATGTCACTCATTGTGTGGTAGTGTCCTAAACAGTTCCTGAATGTTGAGCTATCCTGGGCCCTACCCATTTAAATGTGTAAAATCATCCTAATTATTGTGAAAGCCAAAAACACCCCCTAGAGGGCAGTGCCACTCACATCGAAAACCATCATTAGTGGTCTGTTTAGAGGAGAAAGAGAGGAGTTTGGTGAGGGAACACAAGAGCCAGGAAACCTGAAAGAAAGGGTTACGTGAGGTGACTACAGTGGGAGCATATTGAGGAGAAGGAAGTGAGGGGAGGGACTGAAGGAGTCCACACAGGGCCTTTCTTCTGAAGGCCAGCTTTATAAGGCCTCTTCCCCATAGAATATGCCTTAGATAATAATCCCAACCTCAAGACCTCGTAGTCTGTGACTCTCTGTGGGAAACACCTGCCCCACCAGTGAAAGAACAGCATATGCAAGCCCTTCCATCATATTCCCATAAATATCAGACCTGAGAAGACTGGCAATACAGGAGGGAAGGCAATTGGTGATGGCTTCCTGATTGGCTTTGAGGATCTAGTTTTACTTTCTGGTTTCCTGAAGCAGCAAAGAGATTCAAGGCCAGCAAGGCTTGTACACTGGAACTACCTGGAGATCTTTTAAAAATTCCAAAGTCCAGGCCACACCCCAGACCAATTAAATCGCAATCACCCAGAGCAGGACCCAGGCATCAGTAGTTTTTGAAGTTTCCTAGGTGCTACGGTCTGAATATGTCCCCCAAAATTCATGTTGAAACTCGATCTGCAATGTGATACTATTAAGGGTTGGGGTCTTTAGGAGGGATTAAGTCGTGAGAGCAGAGCCCTTATGAATGGAGTTTGCAGCCTTATAAAAGGGCTAGAAGAAACCAGCAATCACTCCTTTGTTTGCCCTTCCACCTTCTGCCATGAGAAGATGCAGCAAGAAGGTATGTTCTCACCAGACACCAAATGCTAGTGCCTTGATCTTGGACTTCCCCAGCCTCCAGAATTATGAGAAATAAATTTCTGTTATCTATAAAATTACCCAGTCTCAGGTATTCTGGTATAGCAGCACAAATGGATGGAGACATCAGGTGATACTAATGTGCAGAAAAGTTTAGGAACCTCTGCTCGAGGGTCTCACTAATCAAAGTATGGGATTGTGGACCACAACATCAACATCACCTTGTTAGAAATGCAGACTCTCAGGCTCTACCCCAGATCTACTGAATCAGAATCTTTTAACAATATTTTCAGGTTATTCCCACTCACATTAAAGTTTGAGAAACACTGATCCAGACAAGTGGGGTGGAACCTGAGAATCTATATTTCCAAACACTGCGGTCAGGGCCCAGTGATTTGTATTTTAACAAGCTGTCCGGTTGGTTTTGGTACATGCTTAAATTTAAGAACCCCTGATTAGGCAGGGTGTGGTGGCTCATGCCTATAATCCCAGCACTTTGGGAGGCTAAGCGGGCAGATCACTTGAGCTCAGGAGTTTGAGACCAGCCTGGGCAACATGGTGAAACCCTGTCTCTACAAAAGATGCCAAAAAAAAAAAAAAAATTAGCTAGGCATGGTGGCGCACAGCTGTAGTCCTTGCTACTTCTGGAGCTGAGGCAGGAGGATTGCTTAAGTCCAGGAAGTCGAGGCGGCAGTGAGCTGTGTTCGTGCCCTGGCAACCTGGGTGACAAAGCAAGACCCTGTCTCAAAAAAAAAAAAAAGCTCTGATTAAAACGAAGATTGTTGCTCATCTCTTTTGAAAATTTCTGACGGCGGGAGCGGCGCGCGAGTGGTCGGGCCTGGCGGCTGGACGGGCGCCCCTCGCTGCCCCGCACGCTCCCCGCCGCCCCCCATGAGCGCAGCCCCGCGCGGCCCGGGTCCGTAGGCGGCGGGGCGCCCCCCATGCTGCTGCAGCCCGCGCCGTGCGCCCCGAGCGCGGGCTTCCCGCGGCCCCTGGCCGCCCCCGGCGCCATGCACGGCTCGCAGAAGGACACCACGTTCACCAAGATCTTCGTGGGCGGCCTGCCGTACCACACTACCGACGCCTCGCTCAGGAAGTACTTCGAGGGCTTCGGCGACATCGAGGAGGCCGTGGTCATCACCGACCGCCAGACGGGCAAGTCCCGCGGCTACGGCTTCGTGACCATGGCCGACCGGGCGGCAGCTGAGAGGGCTTGCAAAGACCCGAACCCCATCATCGACGGCCGCAAGGCCAACGTGAACCTGGCATATCTGGGCGCCAAGCCGCGGAGCCTCCAGACGGGCTTTGCCATTGGGGTGCAGCAGCTGCACCCCACCTTGATCCAGCGGACTTACGGGCTGACCCCGCACTACATCTACCCACCAGCCATCGTGCAGCCCAGCGTGGTGATCCCAGCCGCCCCTGTCCCGTCGCTGTCCTCGCCCTACATTGAGTACACGCCGGCCAGCCCGGCCTACGCCCAGTACCCACCGGCCACCTATGACCAGTACCCATACGCCGCCTCGCCTGCCACGGCTGCCAGCTTCGTGGGCTACAGCTACCCGGCCGCCGTGCCCCAGGCCCTCTCAGCCGCAGCCCCCGCGGGCACCACCTTCGTGCAGTACCAGGCGCCGCAGCTGCAGCCTGACAGGATGCAGTGAGGGGCGTTCCTGCCCCGAGGACTGTGGCATTGTCACCTTCACAGCAGACAGAGCTGCCAGGCCATGATGGGCTGGCGACAGCCCGGCTGAGCTTCAGTGAGGTGCCACCAGCACCCGTACCTCCGAAGACCGCTCGAGCATTCCGCCTGCGCCCTGGGACAGTGGAGAGACGGCTTCTCTTTAATCTAGGTCCCATTGTGTCTTGAGGGAGGACTTTAAGAATGACTGAGAGCTATTTAAAGACGCAATCCCAGGGTCCTTGCACACCATGGCAGCCTCTCCTTGCACCTTCTCCTGCCTCTCCACACTCCAGGTTCCCTCAGGCTTGTGTCCCCACCGCTGCATCGTGGCGGGGTGTCACAGACCCTCTGCAGCCCCTGGCTGCCCTGAACTGTGCAGAGATGCCTGACTCCAGGGAAACCTGAAAGCAAGAAGTTAATGGACTGTTTATTGTAACTTGATCCTCCCGAGCTGTGAGCGCAGTCTGAGGTGTGAGGACACGGCCTCCTGGTGGAGTCCCATTTTCTCCATCAGGGCACGTGGGCGGCTTCCTCAAGCCCGAAGGAGCTCCCAGGCGCACAGGGGCCGCCGGTAACAGGGGCAGCCGGCCAAAGGCCCCTTTCCAGTCATAGCACTGAAGTTGCAACTTTTTTCTTGTAATTGTTTTGCTACTAAGATAATTTCAGAAGTTCAGTCTATTTTTTCAGCGGATACTGCCGCCACCAAGAATCCAAAACCTATTTTTGACTTGGAGAGACTTGCTTTTGTTGATTCCGCCCGTGGAGACGACGATAGTGTTTCTGTATAATAAAGTGTCTGCCGGCTCGCGGGCCAGGATCCTCTCGGTGGGATGGGCACCACAGACAGGAGGCCCCTCAGGCCCGTGCGGGCCACTGTCTGCTGCCGCCTGCCGGGGTGGCAGAGTGAGTTGTCTCAGGACCCCGTCACTGCGACGTTGACACTCCTCTCCCTTCCCTTCCTCCCCAACTCCCCAAACACTGTGGAAGGGGAGAAGGAAGTGATCCACAGCATTCAGGCCACTTGGGGTCTAGACCATGGTGGTTCCAGCCTGGGGGGGCAGGGGCCCTCAGCTCTGCCCGCTGGAGCGGTTGAGTGCAGAAGGGTGCGCCTCTTCCCTCTACCCCCGCACCACCTGCTGTGTGCCAGCCTGAGACGGTTCCTGCCTGTCTTGGGGGTTGGTGGAGGGTGGAGGCAGTTCTGCCAGCCGTGGCAGGGCTGCTATGGGGCATCCAGGGCTGTGGGGGTCTGGAGGAGGGGACATGAGGTGAGAGGTATCCTGGCCGATAGCGGGGGGTCTCCCTCCGGACCTACCTCAGGGAGCTGAGCGTGCAGGCGCTCCAGGGCAGGCCTGGGACAGAGTCAAGGCCCAGAGAATAAAGGTAGCTAATCTCATAATAATATTTTTATTAGAATGTTCTGATGATAAAAATAAAACTTGTTTTCTTTAAAGAAAAAAAAAAAGAAAATTTCTGATTCAGTAGGTAGGTCTGAGATGGAACCTGAGAATTTGCACTTCCAGCAATTTCTCAGGTAATCATGACTCTTATCTCTGATCTGAGGTAAACATTTTAAAAACTATTAATCTAGGATGATTACCTAAACAGGAGCGATAGTTACTACCTACCACATGGCAGAGGTAGGTAGTAAATAATGCACCTGTCACACTTGAATTGCATATATAAATTAAAAATGTGGCCCAATTCCCAGATGTTCTGTTCCAATCACACAGCCACTGAATGATCCCTAAAGGACATTTCAGCTGTGTTTTGAGGAGCCAGATAAACTATCTCTGCCTTGCAACAGAGAAAACCTTTCAACTGGCAAGATGTTCACAATGTTCAAATTCAGCTTTTCATACCCGTAGGAAGTGCTAGTCATATTGCCAATATTTGCTTCTTTGAGTCATGCTTTCTTAAGTTAGCCATTCCCTTGAGTTGAACCAATCTTTCTTCAGATGACTATCATTAGAATAAATCAGGAGTTTTGCCAATCAAATAACTATACCAGGGCTGGGAAGATGTGCCATTTCCCACTGGAATGAAATCACTTAACTCTCACAGAACCATCTTACATTCCTTATTTGCAAGTTCTTAAAGGACCATTCACTTTCTCCTGCATATAGGCCTACACCACCTTACTGTTGATCAGTAGCATTGAGCTGCAATGGCCAAATGATGGGTGTAGTATCCAGACTGATTTGTCTCTGGGACAAAGGAGTGCCACCCCCTCAGTCTTCCCTTTTGGGAAGGGTCCTACCACCTGTTAAAATTGCTCACTTGTGGTCAGTTTTCTTGCATGTTCATTGTCCTCCTCTACTTTGATCAACAAACATCTGCTAATCCCCTGTCAAAGAATAGTGCTAGTACATGGGTAAAATGTATACAACATGCCTTCTTCTCAAGACTTCATCATCTTGTAGAGACAGACACATGTAGACATCACAAAAATACAAGGCAGATAAAGAGAAGTGCTATAATGGACTAAGAAACAAACTATAGGGTTATATAGGTGAGAGCAAGGATCTCAAGCAACTCCCTGGAGAGATGGACTTTGAACTGGGAAGGGCAGGCCTCTGATAAGCTGGGAGGGGAGTGACCAGTAGGAAGTGGAAAGGCCATTGGTTTTACCTGATTTTTTTCTTCTTTGTGAATGATTACCTTTAGATTCACAGTATATGTTTGTTTGACCTAACCATCACAACTTAAAGCATCACACAAGCCGTGATATGTGGACAAGCACACACTTACTGGATAGCCACTTGTCACCTCAGACAAGCCCTTCTGGGCCATCTGAAAGCAGATTACAAGAACCTCAGTGTCTTCTCCCTTCTGACTCTTCTGAATAAAAACAACCCTGCATTTGGCCTCTGGTCTGTGGACATTTGCCAATATCTTTCTTTTTTTTTTTTTCTTTTTGAGGCAGAGTCTTGCTGTGTCACCCAGGCTGGAGTGCAGTGGCACGATCTCGGTTCACTACAACCTCTGCCTCCTGGGTTCAAGCAATTCTCCTGTCTCAGCCTCCCAAGTAGCTGGGATTACAGGCACCCACCGCCATGCCCAGCTCATTGTTTGTATTTTTAGTAGAGACAAGGTTTCACCATCTTGGCCAGGCTGGTCTCAAACTCCTGACCTCAGGTGATCCGCCCACCTCGACTTCCCAAAGTGCTGGGATTACAGACATGAGCCACCGTGCCCGACCTCTTTCTTCATCTTTCTTCAAGGACATTCCTTGCTGACTAGTCTCCCTAATCGGGTATGGTAATTAAAATAGGCCACAAATTCTTTGCTTCCTCTCCCATTGAGAGGCAGAGTCTAATTCCTTCTTGAAACTGGGCTGACCTGGTCACTTGCTTGACCAATATAATGTGGCAGCAGTTGCATTCTGGGACTTCTGAAGCTAGGTCAAAGGAAACTTGCACTTCCTCCAGGACTCTGGAACACTCCCTTGGGAAGCCCTGAGCTGCCATGTGAGTCCAACTACCATAAGACTGCCACTCTAAAGAGGCCACATGTAGGTGTTTCAATTAACACACTCAACTGAGCTCAGCCTTCTAGCCATCTCCACCAGGGCACCAGACATGTGCCCTGTCTGGTGCCCTGGTGGAGAAAGAAGCAGTCTTAAGTCCTTCAGATCAGTTCATCTACCAATTGTCTATTAGCAAGTAGCTTCCACTAATGACACATGAAACAGAAGAATCATCTAGTGGAAGCCTGCCTAAATTTAGTGAAGTCAGTTACACATAAAATTGTGAGATATGATTAAACGGTTGTTGTTTTAAGTCACAAAGTTTTGGGCAGCAAATGATAACTGGTACACTAGGCCTGCAAAATATAAGACAGTTTACATCAGGGTACTCTGTAATCATCCTACTTTTTTTTTTTTTTTTTTTTGAGACAAAAACAGTACACCTGATCTCGAAAAGGATTTGAGTCCTGCTTTTGGATGGGATGAGGCAGAGGTAATTGGAAGTAAAATTTGGATCTCAAAATAGTGAACTTGGTGCCGGGCACAGTGGCTCACACCTGTAATCCCAGCACTTTGGAAGGCAGAGGCAGGCAGATCACCTGAGGTCAGGAGTTCAAGACCTGCCTGGCCAACATGGTAAAACCTCGTCTGTACTAAAAATACAAAATTAGCCAGGTGTGGGGGGGTGCACCTGTAATCCCAGCTACTTGGGAGGTTGAGACTGAAGAATTGCTTGAACCTGGGAGGTGGAGGTTGCAGTGAGCCAAGATCACGCCACTGCACTCCAGCCTAGGCAACAAGAGTGAAACTCTGTGTCAAAAAAAAAAAAAAAAGAAAAAGAAAAAGAAAAAAAAGGCCGGGCATGGTGGCTCATGCCTGTAATCCCAACGCTTTGGGAGGCTGAGGTGGGCGGATCCCGAGGTCAAGAGATCAAGACCATCCTGGCCAACATGGTGAAACACCATCTCTACTAAAAATACAAAAACTAGCTGGGCATGGTGGCATGCACCTGTAGTCCCAGCTACTCGAGAGGCTGAGACAGGAGAATTTCTTGAACCTGGGAACGCGGAGGTTGCAGTGAGCTGAGATTGTGCCACTGCACTCCAGCCTGGTGACAGAGAGAGACTCCGTCCCCCCCCCCCAAAAAAAATAGTGAACTTGGAACATTTTAATGACTCGTAGGAAGAATTAAAAAAATATGGGAATTCAGATAATCAGGGAAGAACTGGAGTACTTGGCTGCAATCCAAGATATGGGTGAAGATAGTATATTACATATATATATATATATATATATATATATTTTTTTTTTTTTTTTTTTTTGAGATGGAATTTTGCTTTTGTTGCCCAGGCTGGAGTGCAGTGGCATAATCTCAGCTCACTGCAACCTCTGCCTCCTGGGTTCAAGCAATTCTCCTGCCTCAGCCTCCCAAGTAGCTGGGATTACAGGCACCTGCCACCACCGCTGGCTAATTTTTTGTCTTTTTAGTAGAGACAAGGTTTCACCATATTGTCCTGGCTGGCCTTGAACTCCTGACCTCAGGTGATCCGCCTACCTCTGCCTCCCAAAGTGCTGGGATTACAAGAGTGAGCCACCACACCCAGCCAGATAATATATTATATATTAAATATGGTTGTTTAAACATGAACTCTGGAGTCCAACAGATCTGGGTTTATTTTTTATTTTTTATTTTTATTTTTTGAGACAAAGGTCTTGAAACATGTGCCACCACACCTGGTCCAATGGATCTGTGTTTAAATCCTCCTCTGCTACTGACTAGCAGTGTGACCTAAGCTGTAGAAGAAAATAAGGTTAATAATCTCAACCCTCAATGGGGCCAGAGAGTGGTCCTTGAGTCTGCAGTAAGATCACAGGATGCTGATGTGGCAAAGGGGTCAGGCTAGGTTCTCCGTTTGAAAAGTCTCACCTCCTGTCTCATTTTCATAACAATCCCCAGCTCAATACATCCTAATAAGTGAAAAAAACTGTTGGAAGGAAGAACCCACCGCCCCTTTCTCTGGCTGAGCGTCTTTTAAATTCACAGCTATTTGCATTACAGCAATTGGATGTTAATTTTTCAAGACCATGTCTCCAAACCTCCAGTGGCACTTATACTCGCTCATTGCTCCTACTTGTAGAGCCCATGTATGAGATTCATGGATAAAGCTTGCCACTCAAGTGGAGATGGAGCTACATTAGAGAGGGGGCATAATAAAGTCCTTCTACCAGATTAAATACATGCTCAACATTTACAAACTCCTCTAATCTTCCAGTTTTCTCATCTATAAAGTGGGAATAATAATAGCACCCGCTTTTTATGGACTGTATTGTCATTCAAATTAGATAATATACATAAAGCGCTTAGCATACCACCTGGCATATAGCTAGCACAAACAATGATAACTATAATCTAAAACAAGCAGTTCTAGGCTGGGCATGGTGGCTCACACCTGTAATCCCAGCACTTTGGGAGGCTGAGGCAGGTGGATCACCTGAGGTCGGGAGTTCAAGACTAGCTTGGACAAGATGGTAAAATCCCATCTCTACTAAAAATACAAAAATTAGCCAGGCATAGTGGCAGACTTCTGTAATCCCAGCTACTCTGGAGGCTGAGGCAGGAGAATCACTTGAATCTGGGAGGCGGAGGTTGCAGTGAGCCAAGATCGCACCACTGCACTCCAGCCTGGGCGACAGAGTGAGACTCTGTCTCAAAAAAATAAAAAATAAAACAAGCAGTTCTTACTCTGTAATGAAAGAGTTGGCTTTCATCAGTGACAGCTTGCTTGAAAAGTGTGTATTGGGGCTCAGATTGCCTACCTGGCAATTAGTCAAACTGATATATAGGCCGGGTGCGGTGGCTCACTCTTGTAATCCCAGCACTTTGGGAGGCTGAGGTGGGCAGATCACTTGAGGTCAGGAGTTCAAGACCAGCCTGGCCAACATGATGAAACCCTGTCTCTACTAAAAATACAAAAATTAGCCAGGCATGTGCCTATAATCCCAGCTACTCGGGAGGCTGAGGTAGGAGAATCGCTTGAACCCGGAAAGTGGAGTTTGCAGTGAGAGGAGACTGCGCCACTGCACTCCAGCCTGGGAGACAGAGCAAGACTCTGTCTCAAACAAAACAAAACAAAACAAAACAAAACACCAACTAACTGATACATAGCTCTCTAACTATATGCCTTGGCCTCATTTGGAATCCAGATGAATCTGCTTGCCTGTCTCAGGAGTACATCAGGCTGGAGTAGCTTATAACCTTGTGTACGGTACTCATGGCCTCAGGAGCCTGTCACTACAGTACACTGGCCTCCTTGTTTGGCATCATTTAGCTCTCTGATCTAAAAGGATATGTCCTAGGAACTTGATTTATAGATTACCAAGGCACACTTTTCCAAATGTGCCTAGAGGTCCTTAGGACTGTCCCAAGCTCTGGGGTTCATGAGCTATAATGACACTGTGGTGTTTACAATACCATTATGGTGCTTATTGTATGGGGTACGAACTTGGAATTCAAACTGGTTAAAGGACTTACTCATAATTACCAAAGCAACAATTGAATTGAAACTTGAAGCCAAGTTACTGAATCTAGCTCAGTACACTTTCAAGGCTATACTTTTTTTCATCATTCTTCTAATACTGTATTTGTCTGTTCTCACATTACTATAAAGAAATACCCGAGACTGGGTAATTTATAAAGAAAAGAGGTTTAATTGTCTCATGGTTCTGCAGGCTATACAGGAAGCATGGCAGCATCTGCTTCTGGGGAGGCCTCAGGAAGTCTCCAATTATGGCAGAAGGCAAAGGAGGCGTGAAACGTCTTACATGGCAGGAGCAGGAGCAAGAAAGAGAGCGAGGCAGAAGGTGCTACACACTTGTAAACAACAAGATCTCACGAAAACTCACTACCAGAAGAACACCACCAAGGGAATGGGGCTAAACCCGCCATGGAAACCACTCCCATGACCCATCACCGCCCACCAGGCCCCACCTCTGACACTGGGGATTACAATTTGACATGAGATATGTGCAGGGACACAGATCCAAAACATATCAAACACGAAATATAGATTATTATATTCTGAATCAGCTACAGTAATAATACCATGATCATTTCTCTCTCAGAGAAAACAGACTATAATCTCACCACTAATGATATATATGTATGTATGTATGTGTATACACATAAATATCTATCTATCTATAATTTTTTTGGTAGGTGTTTTACCAGAAGCTGTGATGAATTCACACGTTTTCACTTAGGGCTCCTTGATCTCAAGGGCTAGACAGGATTTAGGATATAGTCTATGATGCTGAAAGAGTAATTATGACTGTCCTGTCTATAGACCTCGTCTGTGATGTTTGTCTTAGCCTGCCTGTTGGTCCTAATGTATGTGAGAGACTAGTTTCATGAAAAGCCTTCCTCTTCATTATCTAGACTGTGTACCACATAACTTTATTTCCTAAGCTGTGTAACAAAAGGTTTGAATTACGTGATCTCTGAAACCTCTCCATTCTATAATTCTATTAAATAATCTTTCTATGCATTTTTTCTTTTATTCCTTTTTTTTTCAAGATGGGGTCTCACTATGTTATCCAGGCTGGACTCGAACTCCTGAGCTAAAGCGATCCTCCCACCTCAGCCTTCTGAGGAGCTGGAACTATGGGCATGTAGCACAGTGCCTGGCAGTTTTTCATTCTTTTGATTGAACGTTGTTGCTGCTACAATCCAGAGTGTCTGTCTGGGTAAGTAATAATTCTTGGTTTCACAGCTAGTGAAATTTTCATATAAATTTGCTCTTCTATTTTTTTAAACCTTCCTTGCTATCAATTTTCCATATATTATTATTATTAATTTGAGACAGAGTCTCACTCTGTCACCCAGGCTGGAGTGCAGTGGTGCAATCTCAGCTCACTGCAACCTCCGTCTCCCGGGTTCAAACAATTCTCGTGCCTCAGCCTCCCATGTAGCTGGGATTACAGGTATGTGTCACCACACCTGGCTAAAAATTTTCCGTATATATTATATTCAACATAGAAAAGATTGGGAGAAGACACTAAGTCAGTTTTTCTTTGGGTAGTCCAGTATTACATGATGAGTCAAGTAAAGAAGAAAAGATAAAGGAAAATAAGCTCAAGAGGATTCCAAAGGTTCAGGTCCAGGAAATAGGAGAAATGATAGTGCCAATAAAGCATGAGGAATCTGAACTAATGATGCTGGCACATCTAAATGGAGGTGAGAATCACTGAAAAAAATCAGACTAGAACCCAGGCGAACCATCAAGGTTGGAGACAGAGGAGAGGTGAGCTTCCTGACAGGGAGCATAAAACAAAGGAAAGGAAGAACGTGAGCAACCCAGCCAGGACTAGGCACAGGAGACAAGTGATACCTAGAGTCCCACACACTTACTTGTACTAAACATTAACCTGCATGTCCAGTCCTACCCAGTACCTGAGTCAACCTTGGAAAGATAAGAGAGATATCAGAAATTTCACCCTCACCAGCAAAGGGGGTGGAGGGAAGACTGTTGGGGGAGCTATTAGAGAGCATCTAGAACACCTTGGCTTATCATCTGATTCACCAAAGGTAAGAATCCCAGGCCTCTACAGTCATCAAACTAGTCTTGCCAGGTCACCACCATGGTTGCCCAATCTGTATGCATAGTTTCTATCCCAATTCCTACTTCTCACTCCACTTACCTTCTGGGGTTGAAATGTTACCCTGATATTACCCTATTCTTAGTCTGCCTGGCTGAAGACCCAGGCTGTTACCTTGCCTATATTCAGTCCCTTCTCACTGATGAATGGACTATTGACTAGGGTCCTCCTTCAAGTCAGAGGTCTCCTCTCTCCTCACTCTTCCCTCAGTTTTAAAGATAAATAATGAAAGTCAGAACTTTCTGCAATGAACCGCCCTCATCCACATACCTGTGGATCCTTGGCTATCAGCTCCAAGGATGAAGCCACACCCCCCTGGACACTTTGATCTGGCTTACTGAATTTTGGATTGGAGAAACAAGAGAAGGTCCATCCAGGAGAGTGTGCTATCTCTAAAGCCAGAAGAAGAGAAATTTTTAGGGTAAGAGCCAGTTTTCACGCCAATCATTTCCTGTAGAAAGATGAAAGAGAATGAAGATGGCCACAGATTGTTAGATTTGGTAAGAAGCAGGTCACGGTAACAGTGGAGGGAGATGATTTCAATCATGTGGCAGACCTAGAAGGCAGAATACAGGGAATTTTATTTTGAATGCTTTTTATAGTAGAGAAACTCAGATAAGAAAGATTCAGTCACTATGAAACCTTTATTTAAGTCTGCCTTTAGGTACAAATCACAAAAAATGTTCATAGAAGTTCATCCAATATTTATAGCTTGTCATCTCCTTCAATTTCCTTCTTCCCGTTCTTTATTCTTCCTTCTCTTTTCTCTTATACATCCTACTTACCCCTTCTCATTTTCACTTACATTCCTAGTCTATCTTAAATAGAGATACAGAAAAAGATACAGAAAAAGATCTTATTAAAATAACGAAATCTAAAAATAAATAAAATACACGCCAAGTACTTCTGGGGCCAGAATGAAGAAGGGTGCAAGGGAGACTCCATCATCACCCTTAGAAACATGAAAATCTTAATAAACAATGGTAATAGAAAACTGACCTACACAGGCCAGGCATTGTGGCTCACGCCTGTAATCCCAGCACTTTCGGAGGTCGAGGTGGGTGGATCACCTGAGGTCGGGAGTTCAAGACCAGCCTGACCAACATGGAGAAACCCCGTCTCTACTAAAAATATAAAATTAGCCAGATGTAATAGCTGTAATCCCAGCAACTCAGGGAGGCTGAGGCAGGAGAATCACTTGAACTCAGGAGGAAGAGGTTGCAGTGAGCTGAGATCACGCCATTGCACTCCAGCCTGGGCAACAGAGTAAAACTCTGTCTCAAAAAAAAAAAAAAAAAAAAAAAAGAGAAAGAAAAGAAAAGAAAAAGAAAATTGACAACAGGTGCTGGAGAGGATGTGGAGAAATAGGAACACTTTTACACTGTTAGTGGGACTGTAAACTAGTTCAACCATTGTGGAAGTCAGTGTGGCGATTCCTCAGGGATCTAGAACTAGAAATACCATTTGACCCAGCCATCCCATTACTGGGTATATGCCCAAAGGAATATAAATCATGCCGCTATAAAGACACATGCACACATATGTTTATTGCATCACTATTCACAATAGCAAAGACTTGGAACCAACCCAAATGTCCAACAATGATAGACCGGATTAAGAAAATGTGGCACATATACACCATGGAATACTATGCAGCCATAAAAAATGATGAGTTCATGTCCTTTGTAGGGACATGGATGAGATTGGAAATCATCATTCTCAGTAAACTATTGCAAGGACAAAAAAACCAAACACCGCATGTTCTCACTCATAGGTGGGAATTGAACAATGAGAACACGTGGACACAGGAAGGGGAACATCACACTCTGGGGACTGTTGTGGGGTGGGGGGAGGGGGGAGGGATAGCATTAGGAGATATACCTAATGCTAAATGACGAGTTAATGGGTGCAGCACACCAGCATGGCACATGTATACATATGTAACTAACCTGCACATTGTGCACATGTACCCTAAAACTTAAAGTATAATAATAATAAAATAAAAAAATTTTTAAAAAAAAAGAAAAAGAAAATTGACCTAAACACACACAAAAAAACTGACCCTTTTTTGCTCTCAGCTGTCCAGTAGGCAGAAATGGAAAGAGCAGACAGGAAGTATAGACGTGAGTTATAGAGGGCAGGAATACACAATCATTAAGTGAAAGCCATTATCCTCAGGAAGTCTCCAGAGAAGAGAGTAGGTGGCAAGAGCAGCAGAATTATCTGAAAAGCCTCTGGAATACCCACTTCCTCTTTGCTATGGAGAAACAGGGCATGGCATGCCCCACTTCTTTCTGTTTCAAATGCATTCCCCCTTCTCTAATGGGTGAGACTCTAGGCAGCCTTTAAGATCCAGTTCAAAATACACCCATCGGATGACACCTTTCCTAACAGAAGCCTTCCTGAGCAGAGTTCACTGCTCTATCCTCTGGGCTCTCGCAAGACTTGTCCATACATCTAAGTCCACTCAAAACTTGTATTTGTTTATGTCTATCTGCTGGTCAGGAGCTCTCTGACCTCTGTATCCTTGGTGCTTCCTACAGTGCCTGCCACAAAGTAGGTAATTAATAACTGTGTGAGGGAGAAAGAAGAGAAAGAAAAAAGAGAGGCAGTGGGGAGAGCAGGATGGGGGGAGAGAGAAAGAGGAAGCACCTGACTACCTTCCCTGGCCAAGATAAAGGGAAATGGATTTAAAAATAACTCTGGGGGAAAGGAACTGAAAGGGGGAAATGACTTTTCTGAGTCTTGTCTGCTTCTCACTCTTCTCTCCACCACATCCTCTCACCACTTGAGACCTCAGGCAACAACGGTCTCATTTTCACTCCTGATTCCTCAGTTTGCCCAAAAGAAAGAAGCCACACAGGCTTCTGACTTCTTCCACCCCATCTCCTTAAACCTCAGATCATCTGCTTTTCCACTGTGGGCCTCTCCCTCCTTGGCCTCTGCCCCCATCATCTTTCCCACACAACACTCCTGCCACATGGCCCTGGGGGGGCCCGTCAGGCCTCTCAGGCCCCTGTGCCGTGCATGTCCATGTGGGAGCTTCTGCCTCAGAAGGGGCAGCCTGTGGTGTCTCGCTGGGAAACGCTAGACCAGGCCTACAAAATTACCTGAGAAAAATACTGTTAAGAAGGTTTAGGCACCCCAGGGATGGGAGAGGAGAAAGGAGCAAGTTCCAGGAAAAAAAGGGCTGAACGATTTACAGTCCTTACTCCTACACTCCTCAAACTCTTTCATGGATGGCCATTCCACATTTTTCCCAGGATCCATGGGTCAGAACCATTTTTCCAACTGTCCTCCCATGGTCTCTACACTTTGGCTACTGAAGCTTCTTAACTCTCTTTCAAACTAGATGCCCTTTCCCTAAGAATCCCTAAGCCTTGTGGAGTTGCTCCCGAGTCTCCTTTCCTTACCTGGGTATTCAGCTGCCTCCCCTTTCCCTGTATGTTTTCCCCAGGAGTTCTGGAACCACCGTTTCCTCAATGGAGATCATACGTACAAAAGCAGTTTACAATGCACAGTGTGAGAATAAAATACTACCAAGAATAAAGCCTCTTTTCACTCCCCACAATCTCTGTCCTTCTCTCAGGCTATTTCTTATGCCCTCCTCTCCCCATACACTGTTGCTCCCTCTTCACCCAGCAGGTTTGGTTTGGTGTGGGGTGGGAACCAAAGCTATGTGCTGCACAGTGGGCAGTGTCAGGATGCAGGCAGGCATCTCAGCCCGAGGCCTTGGCAGAGTTCCCAGGCAGAGCCATCGGCCCAGGCCAGGACAGTAGGCATGGATAAGGTGAGAGAGGGCATAAGTACGGTGACTGTAGCCCCCCAGCACCAGTAGCTCCCCCTGCAGCACAGCACTTGCAGCCCCCACATGGGGGGAGGGTAGGGGTGCCAGGTGAGTCCAGCTATCAGTCCTTAGTTCATAGGCCTCAAAGCTTAACAGGTCCCCAGTCTCACCCAGCCCACCTGCCACATACAACCTCCCACCCAATGCAGCCATGACATGGCCAGCCCGAGGTACCCCCATAGGGCTCAGAAATGTCCCTGGCTTCTCAAGTTTGGGGTCATAGTGCATCAATGAGGCCAGGTATTGGCCAGTCCCACCACAGCCACCGCTCACGTACAATTGGCCCTCCAAAATCGCAGCTGCGTGGGCAAAACATGGTGCTGGAAGTGCAGGTGCTGGCCTAAGGGAGAACAGGACACAAGATAAGGCAACTAGCATCTTCAACTCTCCTTCTATTCCAAGTCTCCTAATCTCTCCCAGATGCCCCCTTGCCTGCTTACCTCCAGACATTGAGCTCAGGGTTGTAGGTCTCCACAGAGTCCAGGGCAACATCATTGTGTCTTCCACCCAGGGCATAAAGTTTTCCATCCAGTGCCACCAAGGAGAAAAGGCTTCGAGCCTGGGACAAAGGAGCCATCTCCTCCCAGTCCTCTTGACTGGGCTCCCACCTGGACACAGTAGGACAAGAGATTGGAAGAGGGACTCTGGGCATCTGTGGTTGTCTAGGCCAGCAATTTCTCTCCCTGCCCACCTTAGGGCCTGCCACACCCTGCCCACTCCTAGAAGCTTATACCTGAGAGTTGAAGCCAGGGTGTTGGAGTGACTGTAGAAATCTTGTCCCCCACACACATAGAGTTCACTTCCTGCCAGGCTTGCAGCCCCATGCCGGAAGCGTCCGGGGGCAGGCAGGGCAGGCAGCTGCCCCCACTCAACAGTTCGTACCAGTCCCACGCCACAGCGGAAGGCCCGGGCCCACCACACTGCTCGGGATGGTTGTCTTAGGGCCATGTCTGGTCTGAGCCCATCCCCGCCAATCACTACCAGTGCCCGGTCAGGCTCCCTCCGTCTCTCTTGGCCTGGAACATCAGCCTCTACCATCAGCTGGTGCAACAGATCTGGGGTCAGGGGTGGAAGTAGCCCAGCTGCCCGCACCCTCCGCAACTCCCTGGTGGACATGCGGCCAAAGCGGACACATCGCAGCAGGGCCTTGGCTTCTGACTCCTGGGTCTCGGGGTTGGCAGCCAGCCAACACCGTGCAGCCACAAAGGCCTCAAACTCCTCCTGCACATGGAGCTCATCACTATCCAGGAGCTCAGCCAAGCAGGCAGCTGGTAAAGAAGGGAAAGCAGGACACAAGGCTACAGCAGGCAGGTGGGTGAGGAGGTAGTGACGGGCTTTGCTCCAGAGCCTCTCCAACCCGGGGGCTTCCGCCATGGGGAACAGGGCCAGGCAACGGGCAGGGCTGAGGCCCCGTGCCAAGCCTTTCTGACACAAATCCAAGCAGGAAGAGCTCTGATACTGCAGAGCAGCCTGGGCAGCTCTCAGTAGCCCTGGCCACCTTGCCCGCACAACTCCGGAGTAAGCAAAAGAGACGAGGAGTCGCAGGTCCTGGGTGGAGATCGTCCGCAGAGATACCTCTGTGCCCTGGGATTCCCTCATCCCGCTCAGGAGCATGGCCCCAAAGAACTCACTGCCACAGGCCAGGGCTGCTCGGTGCACTGCAGGACGGGAGAAGGAATAGAGGAGGACTCAAAGTGTTGCAAGACCGATAGGCACTACCCCAACTTGGTACTCTAAGTTTGGCCCAACTCTAAGTTTGGCCCTCCAAGCCACCCACTGCTACAGACCAAACTGTGGTGTGCATCAGAATACCATGGGGTAGTTGTTAAAATGCAGGTTTCAGCAGTCCACTCCCAGAGATTCTGATTCAGCAGTTCTGGACGGAGACCCTAGAAATTTGTATTGTAACACTTCAAGTAACCCTATGTGATTCTCATGTTAGTGGCCTGAAGACACTTAGATAAACATTGCTTTAGTCTTTTTGGTCAGATGAGTCAGAAAAAGAGTCTTCATGGATCAGGTTGAGAGGAAAGCATTTGCTAAGAGGAGCACAAAATAAATGGAAAAGACCAACAAGCAACTTATATAGGTCTGTCTATATTGTGCACAAAATAAAATTCTTTACAATCAAGAGCCAAAACTGTCAGCCATTCTGTTAGATTTTGCTGGGAAAGTGGCACCACTCGGGAATGGCTGTAATCCAACCTCATCGGATTGCTGTCTCCTCTTGCCTAAGAATTAGTGTTTAATGTTTTCCGTGTGTCCCAGCTTTTCTCTGCATAACCCTCTCCTGTTCTTGGTATAATTTGTAGAATCATGAGATCTGAAACTTGAGAACTTCAAAATAATCTAATTCAATTATTCCCTTTAAAATAAGGAAACTGGTTGGGTGTCGTGGCACACACCTGTAATCCCAGCACTTTGGGAGGCTGAGGTGGGTGGATCACTTGAGGTCAGGAGTTCAAGGCCAGCCTGGCCAACATGGTGAAACTCCATCTCTACCAAAAATACAAACATTAGCCGGGCATGGTGGCAGGCACCTGTAATCCCAGCTACTTGGAGACTGAGGCAGTAGAATAGCTTGAACCTGGGAGGCGAGGGTTGCAATGAGCTGAGACTGCGCCGCTGCACCCAGCCTGGGTGACAGAGCGAGACTCCAACTCAAAATAAATAAATAAATAAAATGTGGAAACTGAGTTAGGTCCCAAAGAAAGCATGTGATTTATTTTTCATTTCCATGCAGGGGCCGTGAGGGCAGATCATCTCCATCCACTGCCACTGATGTCAGGCTGCAATAAGCATGCTTGTGTACCAATACCTTGGTTATCTGCATGGTCCTCATGACAATGAAACTGTCCTATTAACCTATGCTGTTAAACAATTAGACCTCATACTCAGCATCACTTATGGATTATTCTGGCCAAAATATTTAACTTGAATCTGTTCAACTCTTTAGATCTAAAGTCAAGTTTATAGGAAGTTGAAAGGCTAAAGGAACAATTTAGAGGGGAAAAACCACACAAATCAAGAAAATGGAGCATTTTATAGGATAACCAATTTTTTTTTTTTTTTTTTTTTTGAGATAGGGTCTTACTCTGTCACCCTGCCTGGAGTGCAGTGGTACAATCTCGGCTCACTGCAACCTCCACCCTCCAGGTTCAAGTGATTCTCGTGCCTCAGCTTCCAGATTAGCTGGGACTACAGGTGCACGCTACCATGCCTGGCTAATTTTTGTATTTTTAGTAGAGACGGTTTCGTCATGTTGGACAGGCTAACCTTGAACTCCTGGCCTCAAGTGATCTGCCTGCCTCGGCCTCCCAAAGTGTTGGGATTACAGGCGTGAGCCACCATGCCTGGCCCAGGGTAACGAATCTTACATGTTATTGTCTTTACCAATCAATATATAAAGTAATAAAAAAAAAAGGAGGGAGGACTGTACTAGATTAAAGGAAGCTTAAGAGACATGCAGCTGAGAATAGCATAGTCCTTGATTAATTCCTGGGTTGAACAAACTCACTTTAAAAAATGTTTTTTGGACAACTGGGAAAATATAAATGTGGACTAGGTGATATTAAAAAATTACTGGCCAGGCGCGGTGGCTCATGCCTGTAAACCCAGCATTTTGGGAGGCTAAGGCAGGTGGATCACCTGATGTCAGGAGTTCAAGACCAGACCAGCCAACATGGTGAAACCCTGTCTCTACAAAAAAATACAAAAATTAGCTGGGCGTGGTGGTGCACGCCTGTAATCCCAGTTACTTGGGAGGCTGAGGCAGGAGAATCACTTGAACCTGGGAGGTGAAGGCTGCAGTGAGCCGAGATCGTGCCATTGTACTCCAGCCTGGGTGACAGAGCAAGATTCCATCTCAAAATAAATAAATAAATAAATAAATAAATAAATAAATAAATAAATAAATTACTATTAATTTTGTCGTGCATGATAAAGGTATTATGGTTATGAGAAGATGTCCTCTTTGATTTATTTTTTCCTTTCACACCTAGTCCCACAGAATTGTCTTCTTTTAAAAAGATACATACCCAAATACTTATGAGTAAAATGTCACGAATTTCCTTTAAACTTCAGTAAAAAATAAAATGAACAGATGAAATAAATATAGTAAAATATTAGTTGTTAAATCTGGGTGATGGGTGTTTGAATGTTCATCTTAATATTCTTGGCTTTGTAAAATGCTTCATAATAAAAAGGTGGGGGGTAATGCTCCTAGAAGTCCTTTTAGGCAGGTCACAGAGGGCCAAGCTGTTTAAGAACTCCATGCTGCTTTGACCAACTGAGGCATGTGTGCCTTTCCCAAAGGGCAGGTGTTGTTCATATGACTTTCCACTGTCTTTTAAGCAGTAGGTAGTGGCCTGGTGCTTCCCAAGTAGTAAACATCAATGACAGATTTCAAATATACATTGTCTGAGAAAATCTGCATTCCTCAAAACAAGCTAAGCCATCTCAGCTCCCATATCATCAATCAACCTATAGTTCAGAGCCAACCCTGAAAGGGCTCACCACCACTTGTATTCACCTCTTACTCATTACTATACCCTAGGATTTTAAGTGACAGATTCGCAACCATTAAGTAGGAATATTTCCTAGGGAAATAAAAGCAGTGATATGAGTATGCTTAAATTCAAAAGCCTAGTGAGAATTTTATGATTATGAAAAATTTAAATCCCCTCTCCATCTAGTGCTATCATAAATGAAAATAGACTTTTGGAGTGGTTTTCCTTCTAGGAGTCCCAGAAGCACTTCAGTTCCCAGTCACTCCTCTAATGGGCAGTAGCTATGTGACTTTGGACAAGTCTTGGATTCTGATTTCGTCATCATCAAAGTGTAACAGCCCAACTAGATAATCTCTAAACTAATCCCTTGTAATTTTAAACTTTCAATGTGTCCACATGGCCTAGTGGAAGCAGACTGGACTAGTGATGTAGGCTTGTATCCTGGGGTTGTCCCAAGTCAACATCTCCAAATTTAATGTTCCTTATGTGCACCTGTAGATAATGATATTGACCTCACCAGCTTTCAGTAAAATTTAAAAAGAGATGTCATGTGTAAAAATTTCAGGTACCCAGTGCCTCACCAAATGTTAGTAGACTCCGAATAATACTCAACTTATGCAACCCTACTTAGCTTTCCTGGTGATGAGCAGAGTTAACTTCAAAGTGCCATGGCCAGGCTGGGTGCAGTGACTCATGCCTGTAATCCCAGCATGAGACAGGTGGATCACCTGAGGTTAGGAGTTCAAGACAAGCCTGGCCAACCTGGTGAAACCCCATCTCTACTAAAAAATACCAAAAAAATTAGCCAGGCATGGTGGCAGGTGCCTGTAATCCCAGCTACTCGGGAGGCTGAGGCAGGAGAATCACTTGAACCCAGGAGGTGCAGGTTGCAGTGAGCCAAGATTGTGCCACTGCACTCCAGCCCGGGCAACAGAGTGAGATGCTGTCTCAGAAAAAAAAAAAAAGTGCCACGGCCTGGTAACCTTAAACAGTACCAGACCTTGCTCATTAGCTGCAGGGCCCATAAGTCAGCCATGGTGTCAAGCACAACAAGGTGAAAGCACACATTGAGTTTTCCACCATGTTCCCCTGGCTTTCCTGTGTCCTGAATGGAGGATGCCAAGAAGGGCCTTTTGTTAATTTCTGCTTGAGTCAATCCACTTTCTGCTTGTTCTACTGCCATGGATTGTACCCTTAGCTCTAGCCAGCTGGCTGGAGATTCCTTGTTACTGGACACAGGAAAAGCCAGACAGAGGGTCAGTTTAAATCTGTCAGAGCGCCTAGAAAACAACTCGACTGCGCATGCCCCGCTCTCCGTGGGGCAGGAGAGGCACCAAAGGCCACCCCAGGGAAATTCTGACAGCAGCAGGGATCAAAACCATCATGGTGGGGATCAAACCACCTGCTGCTTGCACACACCATTCCGTTAGCATATGCACCTGCAGTAATTTAATGCCCCACAGGCCCTCACCCGACAGCTGGCAGCCGCCTGCCTCCAGCTTCAAGTCACACCCGACGCCCTCTCGGTAGAGGAGCTCGATTCCGCGCAGGTTCTCCCTCAGCTCCTCTGCCTGGCTGGGCTTCTTTACATCTTCCCCGGCATTTCCAGCCCTCTCGCATGTCTGCTGGGCAGCAGCCTTCACCCGGGGCGCTCCCAGCGCCTCGGCTGCGGCCAGCACATCCCCCTGCGAGGCGGGGCCCAGCACCCCCTCATAGGCAAAGGTCAGCACGGCCTCCCAGCCCCCTGGGGACACCTCGAGGCTGAAGGGGGGCCGCGGACCTCCGCCGCCCAGCAGCCTGTCTCGGAAGAGGCTGCTGACTGCGGCCAGGATCACCCGATGCACCCCGTATACCCGCCCCGCGACTAACACCTCTTCGTCCAGCAACAGTCTCTGCTCCCGCAGCCGCTGGGCCTCGGCGAAAAACTGGCTCGGATGCTCCTCGCTGCGCAGCCACTCGGGCTCTGCCGCATCTTCATCTTCTTCCTCTTCCTCTTCTTCCTCTAGGGACAAGGCTGGAAAGGGAAGGTTCCTTGGGACCAGGGGCCTGGAACCAGGCTCCTCCAGAGGAAAGGAAGGCAATCTGGGATCCTCGTCGGGGGAGGGAGGCCAGGAAGGGGTTCTCTGGGCGTGCACAGGGAGTCCAAGGCAGTCCTTCTGGACGGGATGAGAGACACTCTCCAGCTCAGGGGGATAATGTGGGGTGTCCGAGACGCTCATGCCGAGGTTTGCTGGATAGCTGCAGGTAAGCAGAGGCAAGACAGCCTGGCGTCAGAGCTGGGCCCAAAGAGGCCACAGCAACCATGTCTCCAGCCAGTTGAAATGTCAGTCTCTCCCCTGCTCCAACACCCTCCTCCTACCCTCAGCCACATCCCAGCACTGGAGTATCTGGGATATACAGGACAACTATAGGGTGCACGCGGTGCAGTGAAACATGCAAGAAGCCCTGTAAAGATCCGGTAACCGGGACCACACCCCTCCCCTATTGCCCCCATCCTTTTAGTCACCCTCAGGAGACACCAGTGTTCCACTTGCCCTCTCACTTGAGCGCCCGCTGTGCTTGGGGCTGCGTGGCAGAGGGAACTTGCCCACATGGCATCCCAGTCAGCCAGTGGCCCCATGGGGCTAATTATAGCCGGTCCTGGCTGGCTAGGCACTTGGCACCTGGTGTCCTAACTCTGACACCCAATCCCCTGGGCTCCCTCCCAGACTGACACCCCCACCCTTCCACCTGTAGGTCATACAGGGGTGTGCTGAGCTAGGCAAATTAGGAAACCAAGGAGAATGAGGGGATCTGGTGGAATGAGCCCAAGGCCAGAAGGGCTGGGCCACTAGAGTGGGCTGGAAGGATCAGGCAAAGAGTCTGGACCAGGCTTTGGCTGTTGACTTTTCTGTGCATGATAAAGCAGGGACCCCGCCGGGCATGGTGGTTCTTGCCTGTAATCCTAGCACTTTGGGAGGCCAAGGTGGGTGAGTCACTGGAGCCCAGGAATTTGAGACCAGCCTGGGTAATATGATGAAACTCCATATTTTTTATATCTACCAAAAATTACAAAAATTAGCTGGACGTGGTGTCTCATGCCTGTAGTCATAGCACTGTGGGAGGCCAAGGCGGATGGATCACTTGAGGCCAGCAGTTTGAGACCAAACTGGGCAACATGGTGAAACCCCATCTCTACAAAAAAATACAAAAATGAGCCAGGCATGGTGGGGCACATCTTTAGTCCCAGCTTCTTAGGAGGCTGAGGTGGGAGGATCACTTGAGCCCAGGAGGCAGAGGTTGCAGTGAGCTGAGGTCGCACCACACACTCCAGCTTGGGTGACAGAGCAAAACCCTGTCTCAAAAAACAAAAAAGCTGGGACCCAGGAGCGAACAGCTGGGACCCAGTAGCGAATATAGCCCAGCTTTATCCATGGAGGGCAGAAGAGTGGGGAAAGTGAAGGGCCAGGGGGCAGGGCTACGGACCTAGGTGGCTCACCCCACACAGGGATTACTATCTGTCCAGAGGTGGGGTCCAGGGTAAGAGCCTGAAATCCAACCCTGTGTCTTTGGAAAAGTGTGGGGAATTCTAACTCTCATCTTGGCACTGGGATAAGAACCAGACAGTGGAAGGTGTGCTTGATCTGCATGCTGTGAGGACCAGAGTCCTGGACTAGATGGGCTATGGACATGCAAGTATTCCGTTTGAGCCAGACGGTAACAGTCACTCCTTCTCCCTCCAGGACAACACTTCCTTTCTCATCCTGAGGCCAAGTGCTAGACTAAAGCCCCTAAAAGCCAGGCAATCACTTTTTGCCGCAGTTTTGAGTGTCATCTTGCAGAAAGGATTTAGGGAAAGGAGCAGTGACACACTTCCTCTCCCTTCTCTGGGGGAGGTAGGACAGGCCAAGGACTCCTACTTCCTGGCCTATAAAATGTCTGGTCCAGGCTGGATAGGTTGACTCCACAGGCAGACTTAATAAGGGAAGGAGGAATGATTGCTCCTTGTGATTCAGATGAAAGGGCTCATGTGGAGGGCGGGGTAGGGTGGGAAGTGGGCTGACCTGCACAGCACCCCCTCCTACTTTCAGAGTTGTCTCCATTTCCCCATTTGTGGCCTGGGTACCCCTGGCAACTCTGAGTAGCTAGCATTCCCTGGGTGAGCCTAGCCAGCAGGTGCACTCCCCAAAATGGTTCGACTGAGAGGCAGTTTATGGTTATCCTGGCCAGCAAATGGGGAGATAGTGTCCAGGCTCTGCACCCTGTTTCCCAGTTCAGACATTTCGAATGCCTCTCATGTCCTCCCCAGAGCAAGACAATGTGGCCAGCATCTTGACCCCCAACCAGGAGTTGGAGGAACTGCAATCTGGTGGAGACATACCCCGAGCCAGCCTCTGTTCACCAACTGCTTACAAGGATGAGGACACTGGACCCTGCTGCGAGTTCTATGCCAACTCCGTAGTCCTGGGATGGCTCCATACAGCTTGGTAAGACCCAGGCCCCACAGTGAACTTCTGAAGGTAGGATAACATCTGCCTGTGGGCTACCACCACCCTTCATGTAGCTCTGGGACTGCCCTCCAGGTCCATTAGCTGTCCTCCTGGTTGCAGACGCGCTGGCTAGCAAGGGGTCTTGGCATTTCAGTTATGTATGTGCTGTCCCAGCCAAGAAATAGTGCCACGTCCACCTCGAGAGGAAACCCACACCCAGCCACACTCCCAAGATGATCTGGAGAATTCTGGGGCCAAAACCGGCAAGGCCCCAGTGCACTTCAGCTGGGTCATAGGAGTCATGGTAATGGATTGGCGCTCATGGTTCCCTAAGTCTGGGGATCTAGGCAGGCGAGAACTTTTTGCTCCAGGGGAGTTCTTGGGAGGTACCTTTGAAGAAGGGGGCAAGGGGTGGGACTCACACTGGAGACTGCAACCCCTCCCTTACCACCCTGCTCCCCAGATTTGCTGTATGCTCAATATCTGGGGCATCATTCTCTCCCTGCAGCTGCCTTGGATCGCTGCTCAGGCAGGCACAGGTATGAGCTCAGAGCTCTCCTGGGCAGTAGGAAGGGATGTGCATGTATGAATAAATTCCCATCCTCACCCCAGGGCTCACATGGCTCATCATCCTGTTCTTGGCCTCAGTCATACTGTCACTGGATTGTCTATCTCAGCCATCTCCAGCAATGGCAAAATCAAGGCTGGTGAGTCTGTAGTGACTCCCGCTCCTCCCTTCATGTTTCCCCATCCCTCATATCTGTTAATGAATTGTATGGTGTTCTTCGATGATCACATTTGGTCATTTCCTCACTCCCCCAACCCCTGCCACACAAACATTTTCATTTCCCCTTTTGGTACTGGTGGTACCTAGATAGCCCTACTGCTTTGGGATGGGGTTTTCCTCCCATGAAGAAATGTGTATCCTCAATCTCATTTCCAGGCTCCTGTATGATTCAACGTGCTTCAGAAAATAGGACTGACATGGGTGTGCAGAATGGGAGCAGCCTGGGCGCAAAGTGCCAGTATGGCTGGGATTTCAGCAATTGTCGAGAGCAAGGGTCCTGCCTCTATGGGCTCTCTAATCACTATGAGGTGAGTGAACCAGAGCGGAAGTGTAGAGAGAGAAACCTTGCCCATTGCCTGGCATAGCATAGATGTTTAAGTTGATTAATTTGGGGCAAAACCTTCAAAGATGCAAATAAATTTTAATAAGTCTGGGAAAACTAGGTGAAAATACGGGTGGAATGCATTACTTTGGAAATGCATTGATTTTTGCCTCTGTCTGCCCTTTTCCTCAGACCATGAACATGGTGTCTGCCTTTAGCCCTCTGATGTCTGCTGGAATCTTGAGTGCCATTCTGTTCTGTACCCTTTCCTGCTTTGTTTCAGCCCCTAATATCTTCCAGGCTAGTTGAGATCTTAGCAAGAGGCTTGCAAGAGAAAGGCAAGAATGTTAGTAGACACGGTCATCCCAAGTGTATAATTTTTGAGGAGGGGCAAAAGAGGGCTCAGTTCTCAGCAACTGGGAGTTAGAAGGTAACTTTGGGAGATGGAGATGACTGTGGCTGGCTAGCGTTTAAAGAGATAATCCAAGCCCACATAGCAACATTCAAAGTCTGCCTGTAAATCAAGGGAAGGTGTCACTGTTTTTTTTTGTTTGTTTTTTGTTTTGTTTTTGAGACAGAGTCTCACTTTGTCACCCAGGCTGGAGTGCCATGGCATGGTCTCGGCTCACTGCAACCTCCGCCTCCCAGGTTCAAGTGATTCTCTCGCCTCAGCCTCCCAAGTACAGGCACGTGCCACCACATCCGGTTAATTTTTATATTTTTAGTAGAGATGGGGTTTCACTATGTTGGCCAGGTTGGTCTCGAACTCCTGACTTGTGATTCACCCGCCTTAGCCTCCCAAAGTGCTGGGATTACAGGCATGAGCCCCCAGGCCTGGCCCGGTGTCACTCATCTATCTACCTCCCCACTCTCAGTTTTTCCCATCCCTCATTCCCAGGGATCTTACCACCCCCTACTCCCCCTACTCCTATCCTTTCTGCCTCTGACCCCTAAACTCCCTTGACTTCTGTCTATGCTTCCCACTCTCCTGCCTCTTTAGAGGGAGAGGGCTCTCATTCTCCTACTTCCTGGGACCCTCCCCTGTTGATCGCCAAGACCTCTTGCAGCAGCTGTGCCAGGATAAACCATACACAATCACTGGCTTTTTTGGGGGGAAAGGCCATGGCAAGAACCACGAGCCTCTGTGGGGCTATCTGCTCACCTTCCTCACTGCTGTAGGTTTCATCCTTATCGGTGACTACTCCCCACCCCACCCTCCACACTGGGTGTGGAATTAATCACCATTCCTCTCAGGCCCTTCCCAGCCCTACCTCTGGCTTCTAGGACCTGATCCTAAAACCTCTTTTCTATCTCTCTTTTCCTGAAAGTGGACGAAAAATGTCTCCTAACCTTGCACTGGTAGGGGTGGTATGTGTGTGGGGGTGGAGTGAGGAGTAAGAAGGGAATAGAGAGAATGGAGAAAGCCATAAAATGATGTCCCGGACTTCTAGACCTGGATCTTATGACACTAGTGTGGAGACTCACTCCTGACCTTTCATCTCCCCCAAAGCCGAGCTGAGTATCATTGCCCCCATCATCGCCAACTTCCTCCTCTGTTCCTGTGCCCTCAACTTCGGCTGTTTCTACGCCTCCCTTACCTGGTTGTCTGGTTAGTGTGGGCAGGTGTTCAGGTAAGCTCTAGGGCTGGAAAGACCTGGGGAGTTGGGAGAGCATCCTTGCGGTACATGAGTGGGTGGTGCTGAGGCTAAGACAAGGGCCTACATTTGCTGTCCCCTGCAGGCTGGTGCCTTTCCTTCTGCAGGTAAAGTCCCTGGGTCTCTCTCCTGGGCTCTCTGCTCTGCCTGCTCATCACATTCCTCCTCACATGGCGGGCAACACTGATTACTGTGTTGCTTACCCTTCTGCTGTTATATGATCTACAAAACCTGGTGAGTGAGTAGGCGGGTGGGCAGGGAGTCAGGAAGTGAGTTACAACAGGAGGCTGACCCCTACAAGAAGCCCAGAACTACGAACAGTGTTTCCTCTTCTACCTCACCATTGATGCACCACCCCAATCATTTTGCACCACCCCTTTCTCTGCACAGTTGTGAACTGGGGCTCTTCAGCCCAGGCAGACATCTACCAAATGGCACTGTCCTACTCAGTGAGCCTCACCAATGTGTAAGATCACATGAAGAACTTCCAGTAAGGAAGTCTGTAGATGAGAGATTGAAAACGGTGGCCTATGGATGGAATGTTGCCTGGAAATGAGTTTTTTGATTGCACAGCATTTACAATTTTTAAAATAAACTACCAATGTTTAAGATCCAGGCATCTGCTAATCCTGGGCCTCCAACCCACATGACACAGTTAGCTGGGGCTGAGTAGCTCCTGTCCCATGGGACAAGGCAGGTGCTCTCCAGTTTGCCACAGTTCCCACTTGGTCCACTTTATTCTTTAATACTACATGACTAGTTCTTGCAAACTTTTGGCTTTTTTGGGAAAGGCCATGGCAAGAACCATGAACCTCTGCAGGGTTATCTGCTCAGACACAGAAGGAAACTAGCTTCCTGAAATCTGGGCGGGGTAGTGGAGAAAAAGGAAGCCTTCTTGTCACCTCTCATCCAACATACCATATCCCCTTCTTTCCTCATTGCTTCTCCTTTCAGGTCTCATGTTTGAACCAACTGAAGTCCAATGTGCTGGTCTTGGGATATAAGCAAAATTGGGAGAAAGGGCCTGTATCTGCCATGGAGTACTACATAGGCATTCTAGTGTGAATGTGAGATAGGGAAGGGTAAGATGGACATAGAAATGGTCAGGAACTAGAAAGAAGAGGAAATATAATCGTGGTGAAGCCCTTGTTCCCAACAGCTGCCCAGCAGTGCCTGTGTCCCCAGGAAAGACACCCCCACCCCTTCATCTCTTCCTCCTATATCTCCTTTTCTCTCCTCTCCATAAAGTGATGACTTTGACTACAACTATGGCATAGGCCTCATAAGGATGCCAGGAGGGTTAAGCCTGGCTACTCAACACCAAGCTCAAGGTGAGTGAAAAGAGGTGGGCCTAAGAGAAGGATGTGGTGTGGGAGGTATAGAAATTGGCTCTCAAAGACAGTCTGGGAGGCAAATGAACTCATCTAGAGTTACCAAGACCTAAGACTGAATAGAATTGGGTACCAGGATGTGAGAGAAATGAATTTTGCTTGAGCTTTAGTTCTCCTGAAATTTTCAGGGTGGGGGAAAACTTTAAAGGTATCTTCTAAATTCAGGTGGGAGAAATTTGGATCAAAAGATACAACATAGCAGGGTAAGCTGGAGTGTGGTCAGGAAGGGCTATGGCCCAATTCTAGAGAAGGGTTTCTGGCACTACCCCAATTCTAATAATATTACACATCTTATCAGTTAAATTTTGGGCATCCTTAGCAAAAAGATAACATTATTTTATGTTATACCCCCACTTTTCCCAGTACACCCAGCATATTTGGATGTCATAGGGATGGATACTTAGCAGGCAGGAGACCAATTCTAAAACATGTCCTGTTTTTAGGAATAACAGAGTTGTAGAGTGGGTTAGAGAAGCAGACACCAAGGAAAATAAAAAGGAAATGTGGTTAGTCAATGCGGAGAGAAGCCACATGACGTTTCTCTAGGATAGCAATAATTCTCATAGGGGAGGAGAGGTATTATACTGAATTAGGAGCAACTGCTCAGCTGGAAAGGAGTTTGTCTCATTCTTTTCTTCTCTTTTCTCGGGCAGCATCCTTATTCCAGCAGCCTCAATGTTCCAATCCAAGCAAGGCCGGAGGGCAGTGGACGTGTACTGGCTCGGTGATGATGAAGGTAGGGACTCCATGGCTCCCCAGGAAGTCCCAAGTTCTCCAAGTTCCAGGGAGAATAGGAGAGGGAAGATAGTGACATATAAACCAGAAAGGACTAGAAAATGAACTCTGCATTTACCAAGTACCCAATACTCTCCTCCCACCTCAGAGGACAACTGTGGTGTTTAAAGGCCAACAGAAAAGCCCGTGTTGCTGGAGCAGCGCAAACAAGGAATTGAGTAGCAGATCAAAGTGGTAGGCAGGGAAGGGCAGAGTGGATCACAGAGGGTCTCACAGGCCTTTAAAAAGACTGGCCAGCCGCCCCGTCCGGGAGGGAGGTGGGGGCCAGCCCCCGGCCGGCCAGCCGCCCCATCCAGGAGGGAGGTGGGGGGCAGTCCCCGCCCGGCCAGCCGCCCCAGCCGGGAGGGAGGTGGGGGGCGCCTCTGCCTGGCCGCCCCTTCTGGGAAGTGAGGAGCCCCTCTGCCCGGCCGCCACCCCGTCTGGGAGGTGTACCCAACAGCTCATTGAGAACGGGCCATGATGACGATGGCGGTTTTGTCGAATAGAAAAGTGGGAAATGTGGGCAAAAGATAGAGAAATCAGATTGTTGCTGTGTCTGTGTAGAAAGAAGTAGACATGGGAGACTTCATTTTGTTCTGTACTAAGAAAAATTCTTCTGCCTTGGGATGCTGTTAATCTATAACCTTACCCCTAACCCCGTGCTCTCTGAAACATGTGCTGTGTCCACTCAGGGTTAAATGGATTAAGGGCGGTGCAAGATGTGCTTTGTTAAACAGACGCTTGAAGGCAGCATGCTCGTTAAGGGTCATCACCACTCCCTAATCTCAAGTACCCAGGGGCACAAACACTGCGGAAGGCCGCAGGGTCCTCTGCCTAGGAAAACCAGAGACCTTTGTTCACATGTTTATCTGCTGACCTTCCCTCCACTATTGTCCTATGACCCTGCCAAATCCCCCTCTCAGAGAAACACCCAAGAATGATCAATAAATACTAAAAAAATAAAAAATAAAAAGACTCTGGTTTTTCTTTTGATGTAAGAAAGCACTGAAGGTTTTGAGCAGAAGAGTAACATGATCTGGCTTCCACGCTAACACTATTCACTCTGGCTGCTATGTGGAGAATTGACTCTAAGTTGGCAATGGGGAAAGGAGAAGGAGCAGCTACTGCAATAATCTTGAAGACACATAATTCTGGCTTGATCTACAGTGGCAGCAGTGGAAGTGAGGAGAAATGGAATTCTGGATGTATTTTGAAGGTAGAGACAAGAGGATTTGATTAATTGGAGAAGAAAGAAAACTGACAAAGATACTTTGACATGAACAACTAGAATGGAGTTGTCGTTGACAGAAATAAGAAAGACTACAGGACTAAGTTGGGGAAAGAATAAGTGCAATTTTGAATATGTTAAATTTGAGACACCTATTAAGCATCCAAGTGGAGGTGCCAATGAGCAGCTAGGTATTTGGGATAGAAGTCCAGGTTGGAACTATAACTGGGAGTAACCCCCATCAAAATGATTTTAATGTATACAACTAGATGAAGTCACTGCAGGTGTATGTGTAAAGAGAGCAGTCTGAGGACTAAACTCTGTGGAGATGAGGAGAAACTAGCAAAGGAGATTAAGAAAGGGCAGTCAGTAAGCTAGGAGGCAGACCAGAGAATGCATCCTAAAGCCAAGTAAGGAAACTTTTCAAAGAGGGAGTGTCAAATGCTGCTGATAGCTTCTGAGGATGAAGAATACGCCATTAGATTTAGCTATGTGCAGGTCATCAGTGACCGTGATAAGAATAGTTTTGGTGGAGATTTAATAGGGAACTGGTGGAGAGAAATTGAAGACAAGTCTTTCTAAGTTTTGCTGTAAAGTGGAACAGAAAAATGGGAAGCAGCTGGAAGGGCAAATGGGGACAAGCAGGCATTATTTGTAAAATGAGGAAAACAGTGGCATATTTGTGTGCTGACGGCAGGATTCAGGAGAGAAGGAAATACTGACTCTCCAGGAAAAGAGGGAGAATTATCCCTTTTTTTGAGAAAGAGTCTTGCTCTGTCACTCAGGCTGGCATGCAGTGGCACAATCTTGGCTCACTGCAACCTCCGCCTCCTGGGTTCAAGTGATTCTCGTGCCCAAGTAGTTGGGATTACAGGCATGCAACACCACGCCAGCTGATTTTTTGTATTTTTAGTAGAGGGGTTTCACCATGCTGGTCAGGCTGGTCTTGAACTCCTGGCCTCAAGTGATCCACCCGCCTTGGCCTCCCAGTGCTGGGATTACAGGCGTGAGCCACTGCAACCAGCCCTGACTTCTAATCAGTAAAATATCCTCCTATCCACAGTGACAATCCAGTGTCCTCTGAGAAGCAAAATCAGCTCTGGTTGAGAACCACTGGTTTATGGTAACAGGAGGAAGGCAGAGTACATGGGTACAGATGCTGGAAGATGGTTAGTTTCAGGGGCAAAAGCTTGTAAATGTATACTGATTGTTTCTATTTTCTTACTGAAATAGGAACTAAGGTAAGAGTCAGAATAGGGGGAGATGTTAAGAGATTTGAGGGGTCAGAAGGTATGAAACAGTCACTAGAAAAGAGGGCAAGTGAAAGGACTAGAGAGATGGCATATTTCTGGGTGGCATAAAGGACCCATTTTAGTGTCATGGTCATAAGTTTGAAGTGAGATCAGTCAGCACGGCTATTTTTTACTAGCCCTTTCAGCTGCATGGGTCTAAAGTAGGTGATGAGTTGAATATGACAAAAGCAAAAGAGGGGAAGGGAAATGAGGTGGATTATGGGAATTTAGCTGAAGGAGGGAAATAAAAACACGTGGGGGATAAAATCTGCAGAAAGGAAGTATGATCAATGGACCGTAGGTCCTGGTGAAGGGATGAACTGTTGGGTTTAGCATACTAAAGAAAATGAACTGGAAAAACAGAGGTGGTGGTAGTCGAGAGTGGGACGTCTGAAACTGAGATGTGGAGGATCTGCAGCTCCAGAACATGACCAAGGAAATAAGTGGCTGAAGCGGGTGTTAGTATGATCTACCTGAATACTGAAATAAGATTTATGACAAACGTGGTGTTCGTATGGTAGTTTCTTTCAAAGCAGAAGGGTACTAGGGATGAGGGATAATGGTCTGGAAACAGTATGAGGACACGTGCACCACCTCCAGGCCCAGTGGTACAATGGGTGTGGAAGGGAAAATGCCACCACTACCGAGGTGGTAGGAGAAGCAGAGTCCTCATAAGAAACCAAGTCTGAAGAGCATAAATGTGAAGGGAACGTTCAGAGAAGAGGTTGAGGACACAGAGAATTTGACAAATGACTGGCCATCAGTTCCAGAGGGCACAGTGGAAGAGCTTCTAGAGTTGGAAAAGGTAGGTAGATGGAGACAAAACAGAGTGGAGATACATGGTTATTAAGTGTAAAAGATGAGATGACTCAGTAGTTTAGGTCTAATTGTGATGATTGATATCAACATCAATAAGATTAAGGGTATGAGATTCGTTCTGTTGTTTGTGGTACGGAGGGATGTGCATCTGCGGGCATTCCTCAAGCCTGCCAATGGATGTGCATGTAGGAGAAAGTATATGGAGTAGAGGCAGTTTTAGAGTTACAAATTAGACCAATCTCCAGGCTGTTTGTTTGTTTGTTTTTAAGAGACAAGGTTTTGTTTGTCACTCAGGCTGGAATGCAGTGGCTCAATCACAGCTCACTGCAACCTCAAACTCCTGGGCTCAAGCTATCTTCCCGCCTCAGCCTCCCTTGGAGCTGGGACTACAGATGTGCGCCACCATGCCCAGATAATTTTTACATTTTTCAAATAGATGGTGTCTTGCTATTTGCCCAGGCTGGGCTCAAACTCCTGGGCTCAAGGGATCCTCCTGACTTGGCCTCCCACAGCACTGGGATACGGGTGTGAGCCTCCAGGCTATTTTGAGAGAAGTCTTGCACACCTACTTCAAAGAATTTAAATGAGAGGATGAATGTAAAGCAGTTAGCACGGGACCCGATGCTGTAATAATAGTTATGATACTACTATTGTTGCCAGGCACAATGGCATCCTTACTCAGGAGGCTGAGGTGGTAAGACTGCTTGAGCCCAGTTCGAGACCAGCCTGGGAAACACAGCAAGATTCCGTTTCTTAAAAAAAATAAAAAAGATACCTCATTCTTGGTTCCACAGCAGCAAGCTCCAACAAGAATTTATCCAGCACCAAATCTACATTGGTCCTGAACAACACAATCCAATCACCAACATACAAAACCAAAAAACCAAAAATATTTTATTGCTGAGTCATCCTGGGGTTCCATAAAGGACCCCAAGCCTTGCTTGGAGTCTATAGCTTTGCTAGGACTCCCATGACATCAGGATAGAGATTGAGGCACGGGGTCCTTTGGGTTCCGATCAAGGAACTATCTACTCTGATTCTGTTCATCTTATTAGTCCCTCCAGGTCACCTCTACTTCATCTGTCCGATACCTGTGGAAAAACAGAAGAAACATGGTGGAGAGCGAGCCCTTAACATCCTTCATTCTTCTCTGCCCTCATGTTCCTGGACTCTTCCCTGTTGTTTTTGTCTATGTCCCAATAATCTACCCTCACCAAGAGGCGAATCACTCACCTCTGTGTAACCCCAGAATCACTGAGTGGGGTCCTGTGTCCAGCCCGAAACATCTCCCAGCCAGCCTGGGCTATCATCGCTCCATTGTCAATACAGAATCTGGGATGCAAGAGAGATGAAAATTGGGATCTAAGGGTGGAAAATCACTATAACAGGAGAAGTAAAAAAGAAACCAAAGGGAAAGTGTCTTTACCTCTCATCTGTAGCAAAAAGCCGGGCTCCACGTTCCTGGCACATTGTTGCCATCATCTCCTGTAGCCTCACATTACCTACAAAGAGGTAGGGAACAGGATTAGCTTAGTTTTAGCCATCTCTTCATGGTCCAGCAGAACACGTCATGTGCACTCACTTAGAACAATGACATAGAGGATTAGGGGCAAGGATTGGGAAGCCTACTCCAAAGGCTTAATGATTTAGAGTATCACGAGGAAGACACATAGTGTTAAGAATAGGAAAGAGGAACACTTTTCAATAATACATACACCCCACTCCTCCCACAATGAGGGCCTCCTGGGAGCCACAATGTGCCATGGCTCGCTCTGTGATCTCTACCAGCATTGCAAACACAGTTTCCTGTCAGGGACAGATAAGGAGAAAACATTAGAGGGGCATCCCAGATTAGTTCTGCTCTACAATATAAAACCTTCAGCCCCAACTTTCTGTCCCAGCTTTTTACTGCATTACCTGCAGGGAGAAACACAGATCCTCAGGAGTACACTCGCCTGTGGCCAGCATCCGATGGGCTACATCCTACCATTAAAGGGAAAAACAAAAGAATCAACAAATCATGGTTTTGGGATTACATGAGAGCAAAAATTAATGCATTCGGAGGGTCACCATGTTTCACCACAATTCAAGTTACCAGCACATCCTGTACCACATTCCCTTCACTGGCATCATGGCATAGAATGAGCAGCTTTCATTTAAGATGCAATCATTACTTTTTGAATGCTTGTCCTGACATCTCTCACCCCTTACTTATCCTGCTTAATTTTTCACCTGTACTCATCATCATCTGGCACTTCATTATTTTCCTCTTTCTTATCTCCCCCGCCCCCCATTTAGAATCTAAGCTCCATGTAGACTGGGATTTTTGTTTTGCTCCATGCTGCATCTCTACTATCTAGAACAGCATCTGGCACACAGAGATATTCAATGAATACCTTCTAAATGAATTTACCCAGCACATGATATGGACCAGTACTGTGCTACATGAATATACTGAGCTATACGAAATACAATCGTAAGTAAAACAGATATGCTTCATTTAAAAAGCATGAAAGTGCCCGTCTCATCACCTCTCTCACACTCACCTCAATGAAAGACAGGATCCCTGAGAATGAGACGTCCATCCCCTTTACAGTGTATGGCAGCTCAACTAGCTTCTTGCCTCTATGTGGGAATAAGCATACGAGGCACTAAGCCTACAGTCAGCTGGCTTCTCACCCTCCAAAGCCCGTCCCAAATTTTGTTAATATATACCGTATATGGGGAAATCCCTGAAGCCCCAGCAGCCAGCCTGCTTCCACCTTATGTCCCCTTACCGCTTTGCCATCTGTTCAATGTTGTATCCTGGACTTGGGTCGTTAGAAATCTAGCAGAAGAAAAAAATAAGGAAGGAGGGAATGGAAGAGGATGAAATCAGATATGAAGGAAGCATAAGAAGCTCATTTACTATTTCCTCCCTCCACCTCCATGGCTTCCCAAAAATTCACCCACATTTTATGTTCTCTGCAGCCCCACTGGCTTACCTTCAGCACTCGAGCAAAACGATCCAGACAATTACCCACTGCAATATCGATGGTTTCCCCAAAGATACGGTAACGATGTTCCGAGTATGCAATCACCTAAGGGTGATGAGGATGTCCATGAAACCCCAAGTCTGTAAAGAGGATTATTTGGCTTTGGGAGAAAAACATAGCAGAGGATCAACATGACCACCAGGGCTTCCAATAAGAAGTGGAAGAAAGGTGTTTCCCAAATGGTGAATGGGTAGTTTTTACAGCTCTGATTTGAGAAGAAATCTGTATACCCTGAGGATTCCAGGAACAGATTCCTAGACAGTGTAGGTTCAGGCAGAAATAAATTGTCATTTCAAATACATTGGTTTTCCGGCTTAGAAGTTCCTAATATATCCCTTAAATGCAGTCTTGATAGTAGGTAACCGGCTTTTCTGCTTGGAGGCAGAGAACATGAATCCTTCTAAATTATGACACAGTGGCAGTGGTATTTTTTTTGAGACAGGGTCTCGCTCTGTCTCCCAGGCTGGAGTGGAGTGGTGTGATCATAGCTCACTGTAGCCTCCACCTCCTAGGCTCAAAGGATCCTCCCACCTCAGCTTCCTGAGTAGCTGGGCTACCATGTGTGGCCTATTTTTATATTTTTGTAGAGATGGAGGTCTCACTATGTTGCCCAGCCTGGTCTCAAACTCCTGGTCTCAAGCAATCTACCTGCCTCAGCCTCTCAAAGTGCTGAGATTATAGGTGTGAACCACTGTATGCAGCTAGGCAGTGGTATTTGGAACCAAGAAGCAGAGCTGAAGAACTCAAAAATCTCATATGGAGTCAGACTAATGGCCCAGCCAAGTCAGCAATGGCAATTCACTTAAGGCCATTTTTCTTTTCTTTGTTTTTTTTTTTTCTGAGACAGAGTCTTGTTCTGTCGCCCAGGCTGGAGTGCAATGGCCTGATCTCAGCTCACTGCAACCTCTGCCTCCCAGGTTCAAGCAGTTCTCCTGCCTCAGCCTCCCAAGCAGCTGGAATTACAGGCACCCACCACCACTTTTTTGTATTAAGGCCGTTCTTCATATGTGACCAACTTTTAGCACAGAGAATATCTGTCCCTTACTGACACATATTCTGCAGACTTATAACACCGAGGGCTTCCTACGAACCTTAAGAAGTCCCTTTCCCTTCCCAGTGCTGTTAGGGATTTCTTCCCTTTCTGATACAGATCTTAATCTGCTGTCAAAAAGACAGTAACAAAGGCGAAGGAAAAATCCTGCCTTTCTGCTTCTGCTATCCACTCCTCTCCACCTAATCACCCTCCCTGTTTCTTACACCTAAGCAAACATTAAAAGAGAAGAGGAAGACAAAACCGTCACTGCTCCTTTTCATCAACTCTTGTAGCCTCCATTATACTTTCCACAACCCAAGTCTCTGACCTTGTATGTCATCCTTCAGGCCTCAACCAACTACTTGCCCTCTACCTGCTGAAGTTTCTGCATCATTTTCGTGGGAAACATGTGCCTCATCTTCTCGACACAACCCTTTCATGAGCTGGGGACAATGCTGAACTATTTCTAATGATAATCAAGTGTTCTGTTGGAAAAGAATCCAATCCCAACCTTAAAAAGGTCATATAAGGTACCCCAAACAACTTTAGCTTCACCTATAAATTTAAAATACCTTCTGGCCGGGCATGGTAGCTCACGCCTGTAATCCCAGCACTTAGGGAGGCCGAGGCAGGTGGATCACCTGAGGTCAGGAGTTCAAGACCAGCCTGACCAACAGGGTGAAACCCCGTCTCTACTAAAAACACAAAAAATTAGCCAGGTATGGTGGCGGGTGCCTGTAATCCCAGCTACTCGGGAGTAGAGAAGAATAGTTTGAACCTGGGAGGCAGAGGTTGCAATGAGCCAAGGTTGCATCATTGCACTCCAACCTGGACAATAAGAGCGAAACTCCATCTCAAATAAATAAATAAATAAATAAGATAAAATAAAATACCTTCTATAATTTACAAAGTATTTTTTAAAGTTATTTATATTTCTAAACTCTTAGAATAACAAAGTCTACATAATCATTCCCAGTAATATAAAAACAAAACATGTACTTGCCCCAAAATAATAAATCAGGTAGTGTCCTTTAGTTGTTTTTTTTTGTTTTTTGTTTGTTTGTTTGTTTGTTTGAGATAGAGTTTTGCTCTTGTTGCCCAGGCTGGAGTGCAATGGTGCGATCTCGGTTCACCGCAACTTCCGCCTCCTGGGTTCAAGTGATTCTCCTGCCCAGCCTCCGGAGTTGCTAGGATTACAGGCACCTGCCACCACACCAAATTAATTTTTGTTATTTTTAGTACAGATGGGGTTTTGCCATGTTGGCCAGGCTGGGCTCAAACTCCTGACCTCAGATGATCCACCCGCCTCGACCTCCCAAAGTGCTGGAATTACAGGCATGAGTTGCCATACCCAGCAACTGTTAGTTTCAATTGCTAAGATTTATAGAAAAAATAAGCTTCAAAATAATGCAAGAGCTTTCAGATATTCATTATTTTGAAGATTTCAATCCTTTTCAATCACATTCATTCCTTTCCTGAAGTAGAAATTCCTAATCTTTATAATCAGATATAAAGTCTGATAATGATAAGCCATCTAATGTTCTGATCATGCTGCCAAAATTTGCAATGTTACAAACTCTGTTGGGGGTTTTCTGGTCTACAGTATTTTAGGTTCAGATAAGTCCATCTTTGTTCCTGACATTCCCATGACTCAGATAGAACAAAGAAAATACTGGTTCAGTGCCTCAGAAATTGAGATGGAGTGGGTAGAGCCCTCTAAATACCTGCGTATTTCCTCCACTCACATACAACACGGTTGGGCTGGTGGCTCCAGTGATGAGGCGGCCCATCTCAATGTGGCCTATACAGTGGTTCACACCCACCAATGGCTTATTCCACAGTTGGGCCACAGTACGGGCCACAACAGCCACAGAAACCAGTGGGGCACCCATGCCAGGGCCTAGGGAGATAGAAATGGAAGTTATAATCCTAGAGATTGGAAAAAAACAATAGGTGGGGGACATAAGGGATGTGAGGTGGGGTAGGGGTAGTGATGGTGGCAGAGGTAAGGTGTTGGCTATTTTGACCTAGCCAGGTTGCAGGTATATTCCTCCATCGTTGACCACTCTCCCAGCCATACCCTTGGTGTATGCAATGCAGTCGATATCCTGGGAGGTTAATCCAGACTCTGTTAGTGCCTCCTGCAGCAGGTCTAGGATAACAGCTCGGTGATGCCTGGCTGTATCACCTGGAAGGAATCCTAGAAAATGAACATAGGTCAGAGATCACAGGGATTTTCTGTAGCAAAGGTAGGTAGGAAGTTAAAGAAAGCAACAGGAGTTTTAGTGATGTAGTAAGAGTCCTTTCACTTTCCCCAAGCATCCTATCTTCCACGTTTTCAGATCTACTCTTTCCGGCTTCTATATAGGCTATTCAACTTTCAGAAATGCTCTCCTTCTTACCCTACTCAGCCTTCAGGTCTCGATGCAAGCGGTATCTACCTCATACCCTTTCGTGATCTTTTTTTTTTTTTTCTTTTGAGACAGTCTCAGCTCTGTCACCCAGGCTGGAGTGCAGTGGCACAATCTCGGCTCACTGCAACCTCCACCTCCTGAGTTCAAGAGATTCTTCTGCCTCAGCCTTCTGAGTAGCTGGGACTACAGGCGACACCACCATGCTCAGCTAACTTTTGTATTTTTAGTAGAGACGGGGTTTCACCATATTGGCCAGGCTGGTCTCGAACTCCTGACCTCGTGATCCGTCTGCCTCAGCCTCCCAAAGTGCTGGGATTACAGGCCTGAGCCACCGTGCCCGGCCTTTGGTGATCTTCTTTCTCTGTGACCCTACAGAACTCTATGCATGATGATGTCGTTTATTTAACATAACAATTATAACATTATAATTTTCTGTGGTTTGCTCAGCTTAATCATGAATATCTCAAAGCATTATTTTATTTATCTTTGTATTCCCAGTGCCCAAGTGCCCAGAGGAGTGAATGCTAAACATACATATATATTTCTAATGAGTATCTGTCACAACATCACCTGTTCAGGGAGGCTTTTCAGATACATGCAAGTCAGCTGCCCTCTCCTATGTATGCAAGTGTTTGAGGGGAGAGTAGCAAGATATAATAGCTTATTTAAAATATCAATTAAAAGTTGTAATGTGTTTTGTACTTTTTTTTTTTTTTTTTGAGACAGAGTTTCACTCTTGATGCCCAGGTTGGAGTGCAATGGCACCATCTCGGCTCACCGCAACCTCTGTCTCCCGGGTTCAAGCAATTCTCCTGCCTCAGCCTCCCAAGTAGCTGGGTTTACAGGCATGCGCCACCACGCCCAGTTAATTTTTTGTATTTTTTAGTGGAGACATGGTTTCTCCATGTTGGTCAGGCTGATCTCGAACCCCGACCTCAGGTGATCTGCCTGCCTTGGCCTCCCAAAGTGCTGGGATTACAGGCGTGAGCCACCACGCCCAGCCGTGTTTGGTACTTTCATCTAATCTTCAAGACCTAATGATACAGGTATTATTCCCATTTTAAAAACAAAGACCAGGCCCGAGCGGTGGCTCATGCCTGTAATTTCCACACTTTGGGAGGCTGGGGTGGGCGGATCATCTGAGGTCAGGAGTTCGAGACCAGCTTGGCCTGGTGAAACCCCGACTCTACTAAAAATACAAAAATTAGCTGGGTGTGGTGGCACACACCTATAGTCCTAGCTACTTGGGAGGCTGGGATAGAAGAATCGCTTGAACCTGGAAGGCAGAGATTGCAGTGAGCCGATATCGTGCCACTGCATTCCAGCCTGGGCGACAGAGCAAGACTCTGTCTCAAAAAAATAAAATAAAATAAAAAATAAAGACCAAATGTCCAAAACAAAAATATTTAATATGAATATAGCAAAGCCAGCCAGTTCTGTCTGACATGTAAGCCGGGAGTCTTTCCACTCTCATCTCTCTACTCATCCTAGAATATTTCAAAAAATAAATTTTTTTAAAAAAGGGAGTGTATATTCAGGGCAACTGGAATCTACACTCCTGCTAAGCGTTTTTTAAACAGAATATTTCGAGTCCATCTCTATTATACTGTTTATCATGCTGTAGTATAAACATCTATTTATATGTCTGACTCCACAGCAGTATAACATCTATTTCTGAATACTTAGCACATAAAATGCGCTCAGTAAAAGGTAAATGAACTCATCAGATCCACGTCCAAGTGCCTGTAACTCTTCTAGTCATCAGCCTTGTGACGTTAATAATGTCACATAATTTCAATGAGACTCGGATCGAAAGCTGCACCTCACTAGTATTTAGGAAGATGGAAGGCTGATTCTGCGCGGGGAAGTGCGCGGAAAACTCTTAAGTCCCCTACTCACCAACCTGTGCCAGGAGGCGTGACGTAAGTCCGCCGCGGGTTCGCCAGCACCTTGCCATCCCGCACCACGCCCACGCCAATCTTATTGGCGCTGCCTTCAAAACCCAGCACCGCCGGCATGGCGGAGGCTGGGAGAAAACGCCGACAGGACTCCTAGCAATGTCAGGAGCTGTGGAGGTCCTCACTAGTCCGCGCTGGGCCGCAGCTTTCAGGAGCGCAGAGGAAGCTGGCCAGCCTGCAGATAGCACTGGGAAAGACACCGCAGAACTCCCGCGAGCGGAGACCCGCCAAGGCCCCTCCAGGGGCCTGTCTTCCTAACTGCCAGGGACGCCGAGCCAACTCTGTGCCTTACATTCGTATCCGTTTTCCTATCTCTTTCCCGTGGTCCAGCCCAGCCTTCTCCACTGTTTTTTTTTTTTCTCTTGCACAGAGTTAGAATCTTAAGTCAGTGTCACACAATGTGCTGTGCATCTGGCACAACGATAAACAGCCCGAGGGAGGGTTGGGGACCTAAGTGTCCTAGAGAATTAGAGGAGGGAGGCGAGGCTAAGCGTCTCCGTCACGTGGTGTCAGACAGACCAATCACGCGCATTCTTCGGCCACGAGAAGCGCGCCTCTGATCACGTGACCAGGTCCGCTACCCACGTGGGGGCTCAGCGTGCACCCTTCTTTGTGTTCGGGTTAGGAGGAGCTAGGCTGCCATCGGGCCGGTGCAGATACGGGGTTGCTCTTTTGCTCATAAGAGGGGCTTCGCTGGCAGTCTGAACGGCAAGCTTGAGTCAGGACCCTTAATTAAGATCCTCAATTGGCTGGAGGGCAGATCTCGCGAGTAGGGTACAAGGCACTATGAAATGATCTAGTTTCGTGGGTGAGGGGCTGAAGGGCCTATGATGCACGGAGGCGGGGAAAGGATTTAGAGATAACATGGTTTGAAAGGCGGGACCTGGTGCGGGGACGCTCTTGGGAGGAGTCTTCTCCCCAGCCTTAGCTGGTTTCATGATTTCTTTGCGTCTGTAGGCAACGCGGTAAAAATATTGCTTCGGTGGGTGACGCGGTACAGCTGCCCAAGGGCGTTCGTAACGGGAATGCCGAAGCGTGGGAAAAAGGGAGCGGTGGCAGAAGACGGGGATGAGCTCAGGACAGGTAAGGGAATGAAATCAGCCCTTCTTCCTAGAAGCTGCGGCGGGGGTGTTTGTCATTCCCTTGATGTACGGCAAGTAGGGGCCGACTCATTTTTGCAGGGGTTTGTGAAGAAGTCGCAGGAACCGTAGGCTTTCGTTGGGTCTATAGTTAACGCCGGATCGCAGTTGGAAACCACCAGCTTTTTGTCAGTATATATTACTCATTTTATAGAGCCAGAGGCCAAGAAGAGTAAGACGGCCGCAAAGAAAAATGACAAAGAGGCAGCAGGAGAGGGCCCAGCCCTGTATGAGGACCCCCCAGATCAGAAAACCTCACCCAGTGGCAAACCTGCCACACTCAAGATCTGCTCTTGGAATGTGGATGGGCTTCGAGCCTGGATTAAGAAGAAAGGATTAGATGTGAGTGGAATTTGAGGGGAAGAGACATTTTTTAGTATTGAATGGTCTTAGGGTTTAGTCACCCCTTTTCTCCGTTTAGCCTTCAGGCTGTTTTTTCTCCGGCCCGCAGTTTTCTGTGGGGCTTCCCCAGTCTTGCCAGTTGTAGTTCCTAAATGTCTGTTCCTTCACTTCCATTGCCATTTTCTTTTTTAATGTTCTCTCCTCTTCCCAGAATGTTGCAAAAACCTCTTCACTATACTTCCTCCATTTTATCTTCCTGCATTCCATTCCATATGAAGCATGTCCTCCATTCCATTAACCGTAGCTTAAAAATCTTAGCTTGCTATCCACTGTCTATAGAAAAAACACATCTCCTTAGCATAGCATGTAAGACTTTCTTACCTCTATATTTGTTTTCATTTATCTAGCTTAGAATTGTTTGAATATTGTGCTGCTTGACTCGAACTCCTTAGGCCAAGAGACTGTTTAACCCGTGCGTATCTATGACTTAGCATATAGATTATTCAATAAATGTTCTGCTGAATTGATAATACGTTTTCCACCTTTCTTTTCACTTACAGTGGGTAAAGGAAGAAGCCCCAGATATACTGTGCCTTCAAGAGACCAAATGTTCAGAGAACAAACTACCAGCTGAACTTCAGGAGCTGCCTGGACTCTCTCATCAATACTGGTCAGCTCCTTCGGACAAGGAAGGGTACAGTGGCGTGGGCCTGCTTTCCCGCCAGTGCCCACTCAAAGTTTCTTACGGCATAGGTGAGACCCTATTGATGCCTAATGCCTGAACTCTTCAAAACCAATTGCTAATTCTCTATCTCTGCCCCACCTCTTGATTGCTTTCCCTTTTCTTATAGTTTTTTATGCTAATTCTGTTTCATTTCTGTAGGCGAGGAGGAGCATGATCAGGAAGGCCGGGTGATTGTGGCTGAATTTGACTCGTTTGTGCTGGTAACAGCATATGTACCTAATGCAGGCCGAGGTCTGGTACGACTGGAGTACCGGCAGCGCTGGGATGAAGCCTTTCGCAAGTTCCTGAAGGGCCTGGCTTCCCGAAAGCCCCTTGTGCTGTGTGGAGACCTCAATGTGGCACATGAAGAAATTGACCTTCGCAACCCCAAGGGGAACAAAAAGAATGCTGGCTTCACGCCACAAGAGCGCCAAGGCTTCGGGGAATTACTGCAGGCTGTGCCACTGGCTGACAGCTTTAGGCACCTCTACCCCAACACACCCTATGCCTACACCTTTTGGACTTATATGATGAATGCTCGATCCAAGAATGTTGGTTGGCGCCTTGATTACTTTTTGTTGTCCCACTCTCTGTTACCTGCATTGTGTGACAGCAAGATCCGTTCCAAGGCCCTCGGCAGTGATCACTGTCCCATCACCCTATACCTAGCACTGTGACACCACCCCTAAATCACTTTGAGCCTGGGAAATAAGCCCCCTCAACTACCATTCCTTCTTTAAACACTCTTCAGAGAAATCTGCATTCTATTTCTCATGTATAAAACTAGGAATCCTCCAACCAGGCTCCTGTGATAGAATTCTTTTAAGCCCAAGATTTTTTATTTGAGGGTTTTTTGTTTTTAAAAAAAAATTGAACAAAGACTACTAATGACTTTGTTTGAATTATCCACATGAAAATAAAGAGCCATAGTTTCAGCCTTGCTGTCTTCGTGTCTTACCCCTTCGTGGGGCTACACATTCTCTTCCTCCTTATATTTTCATGCACACAAGTTAACAACTGAAAAAGCGTAGAGTCATGACCTTATTTATTTACAAGCACAGGATAAGTCCCTAACCTCCCCCAAAGACTGAGCAACCCTACCCAGCCCAGTTAAATACTGCAACTGGGGGGGTAAAAAAGGTCGGGAGGAGGAATTAAGGGAAATACAGGAATAGGGGAACATATCCCACATTAAATAGTTATATACACATCAGTTCCTGTGGTTCTGTACAGAGCAGCGGCTGACCCCACCCCCACAGGACACAATGTGGGGAGAGGAGACTGAGGGTACTGAGGCCAGAGCCAACCTCTGGTGAAGTGCAATAGCAGCAGCAAAGTCCTAATGGTGCACAAGAGGGAGGGGAACCCCCAGGGCTACCCACCCCCACCCTGCCCTGGAATGTGTAAGGGACAGGAATGGCTCTCAGGGAGCACACAGGAAGGACAAGCCTGGAACCGTCTTTAGGGCCCAGTTTTAAGGGCAACGTTTTGCCTACTTCACCCTAGACACAGCAACCCTTGGAGGAAAGCAGATGGTCAGCAGTGCTCTTATCTGCCCCTCCAAACCTAAGTGAGGGCCTGGTTCCTTCCTACCTCTCCCCAGGGAAAAGGAAGGCAGCTGCTTGGCTTCCTTCTAGAAGCCCCGGGAGCCTTTAACTACCCCAGCTCCCTTCGTAGTGTCACTGTCTCCACCAGGGAGGGGCCAGGCACAGTCTGTGGGTCATCAGGCTCAGGAGAAGTTCTGGACAGGGTGGCTGACCTTCATACAGGCCCAATAAAGGGCCCGGCCCAAACACAGCACAGCCAACAGGATGACAAATGCCCAGGCTGCATAGATGCCTCCATATCGCCGTGCATGCTTCCATGTGCCAAACTGATGAAGATAAGGAGGGAGAAGAAAAGAAAGATGGGGTTAATGTTGGTCTCCACTACCTCCTATTAGTTCTAAGAAGAGTAATAACTCACGCTTCAGTCCTTGTTCCTTATCCACATGTAGCCACCCTCAGGGACCTTCGTAAAGGCAGAGCTGATCAGCTTCCTTCCCTTAGGCGTAACATACTCATCCCATCCCACACTGTATCTCAGTTTTTCTTAATATCTGACAACTGAGCCAGGTTTGCAAATAGCAACTCTTAAATTAAGAATTTCACTGTCCTATCCTCATCCTACAGAGAAAGGAAGGCTGTTTTGCAGTCTTGTAGTAGTAATAAAGTCTGTTTCATCAGCCACTTTGCACTTTAGCTCATCCATATCTTAAAACAAAACAAACTAGTCCCCCAAGTTTCTTCCACTTTTTTTTAGGGTAGCAGTTTCCCAAATCTTAGCCTATGGAGATGAGGCTGCAGAATGAAAGAGGTTGGGGCAAGGGTACTCACGGCAAGGCCAGTGGCAGTGACTGCCAAAAGCAAGCCAAGCAAGAAGCAGCAGATACATCTCTTACGTGGGTATCTGCGCCCAATAGATGACCTGTGGGGAGGCAAATAGAAATGGATGCTTTCTATGGCCTTGTAGTTTTTACTCCATACATCAATAACCAGCTCAATCCCTAATCACTTACACTTTCCTGCAGTGAGGACAACGTGCCAAGGTGCGGTCTGTGAACTCTGTCCACTATGGAGAAAGAAAACGAAAATAATAGCACAAGCAGGGTCCCCCTCAATGAGAACCTTGGGGTGGGGATGCAGAACATGTTCCCATAGGACAGACCTTTCAGGGGTCATTACCATTACTCTAAGAAATATACTCGAAATGACTCTTAGTCTCCTTTCCCCTCCCCTTCCCAATACCCCTTCCTCACCAGAAAAGTATTCTTGCAATGTCCACAGATAACCCTGACACCCATGGGTTGGGGTTCTGGACTCAGAGGTCCGGGATGCACAGGCCCCAGGTTGATGATTCTTTTGCTACACAAAAGAAAAAGACTTGTATTTTCAAACTTGTGTTTGAAAAATTTTTAATCCTAAAAATCTTCACAGTCCCTGTTTCACATCCCCCACTCCCTGTCTATTAAGTCACTCGACTTCTCTGTACTTAAGATACTCTGTCCCCTAACTTTATACCCTCAAGAATCCTTGAGAAAGAAAGAGCACTGTTTAAACTTCAGGTCCCCAATTCCCCTCCGACCTCAGGATAACACACCCAGTCCCCAAGGCTCTCTATTCTCCGAAACGACATCATTTCATCTCAATATTTTTATTGAGAAACGAGAAAGACAGCTATAACATTCCTGAGGCACATGCTTCAAAGCCTTTTCTCCTAAATAAACACTAGGCTCTCTCACCTTTACATTCTCTGTATACGCTCATCCTTTTTTGACTTTCCAGTTCCCCACTTAGGCCCTTCCCCACCTTATGCCTCTTACCAGTAGGGCCGAGGGCATGCAATCCGTTGGGATGTCACTTTGCAGATAAGGAGACAGTTACAGGGGCATCGAACATATTTTTTCCCTGGGGGTGCATTCTTGATTGGCTAGAGAATAATAGGGTCATCAGCAAGCAAACCTCTAATCCCAATCCCCTCCACTTCCCTCCAAAAACACTTTATGAGATCAGAAAAATAAGGTGCTAGCCAGGAAGGAGAAATAAAAGAAAGACTATATCATGAGATTTGCAAATAGGAACTAGGCTAGGTGTGAAAGTGAGAGAAAGTGAACATTAGCTTTGGTGAGTGGCTTCTGGGGAAATGGCTGTGTGAGACACCTGGGAACTGAAACCTGGGTATCATCAAGAGCACTTGGCTAACAGCCGGAAGGTCAGGGTCTAGAACCAAGACATCAGAAAGAGGATCCAGGAAACAGGGCCCATTTCATAGATATGTATAACTCACGGTGGCTTCATTGCAGACACCACATTTGACTACATGCTGATGCATCTTGCCTTCCACGTTGATGAGAGATTGGCAGACTCGGCAGGTGATCATAGGGGCACTCCCACTGTCCGGGCTAGTTAAGGGTGAATAGGGGGGTGGGTCCTCCCCAGGCAACACGGCTGGATGCCCCTCGGGAAACGGGGGAAATGCTGGAGAGGAAGCAAATAGAAGGGCTGGGATCACTTACACCCCCACTGATGCTCCACGGTGGTAGGGAAGTCTTTCTGATCTTCAACCCTCTGACCAAGCTCGGAGGGCTTCTCATAATTGGCACTTCTATCAGGTTGCTCAGAACCCCCTTCCGTCCCTAGGCTGTGGTCGCGATTACGGAGGGAAGGAAGCCTCGCCCAGTCACAGGTGCAGCAGTCCCGCACCTGGCGACTGGGACCCGCCTCCGCCCTCGGTCCCGCCCCCTCCCCGGCTTTCAGAGTACCCCGGGGAGCACCTCGGACCCGCCCCGGCTTACCCTGGGGCGGGGCATGTTTACCGGCTCCGTACGGTGGTGCGGAGGGGGTCAGGCCTCCCCCGGGCCCAGCCCCACTCCCGCCGGGCCCCACTAAACCGTTGCCGCCCGCGCCACCGTCGATGGGCTCAGACAGCAGCGGGGAACGCTCTCCATCTGCCGCCATGGCCGCCACCGCCGCCTCCCGCTCAGGTCGGCGATCCGGCTCCCTTCGCCTCTGCCGTCGCCGCAGCCACCGCCACCGCCGCCACCGCCACCGCCGCTACCGGGTCCCCAGGGCGCCTGCGCGCCGCGCGCCCAGCTCACTCCGCAACCAGTGGCCTGCCCCGCCCCGTTCCGTCTAGCAGCACGTGATAGGCTATCCCCGCCCGGGTCATGCTATTATTCGCGTAGATAAACCAATTCCTGGTCCTGTGAAGGCAGCTCTCCTTTTCCATTGGGGAGCGACGCACAAACGTCAACTGTCACATGACCTGCCAGATGCTGCTGGGCTTGCAAAACCTGCACGTGACTAGAGGTTCTGCAAGCTATTGGGAGCGACGCCCATCGCGCTACCTCCAGACCAGGAGGTAGGGCTAGGCTGCGTCTGCTCAACTGGTCACGTGTTTCTGGAAGCTGCACGGTCCCTGTTGCTCTGCTCCTCATTGGTTCAAAGACACCACTAAAACACTTTTCTCCGGCTTTGCGTTATAGCTGGTTTCCTATTGGCTGGTGACTTTCCTTCTTTCGTCCTGTGATCCTAGCGGCGCAACTGCATTGGCCCGAACTTAGCGCCAGAACATGGGGGGCGTGGCTTATGCATTTTAAAGGAGGCTGGGCGGGTGCAATAAAGCAGTGCGGAAGCTTGGGATCTTCTGAGCGGGGAGAAAATGGACGGTGGGGAACAGTAGACAAAGTTAGCTGTTCTACTCAAAGAAGTACCTTTAAAAAGTCAGAGTAATGAGGTACCAGAAGGAAATGGATTAAAAAGTTAAGATTATCACTCCAGCCTTTGTCGCTAGAGTCACTTTCAGGACAGGACACAAGACTGGGTTTTCCTGGAAGCTGTCCTTACAGAGCCCCGTCTTTCCCCATTGCTGATCAAATTGTTAAATTATCTTTTCATTAGTGTCTCCACTACTAGAAGATTTCATCGTTTTACTAAAAAAAAAAAAAAAAATTCAGTAGAGATGGGGTCTTGCCTATGCTGGACTCAAACTCCTGAGTTTGATCTCCCGCCTAAGCCTTCCCAGTAGCTGGGACTACAGGGACAAGCCACCGTGCCTTTACTCAATTTTATGACCGCCAACCTTTAACATACGCACAAGTCTGTAGATTGGATTAATCAAATACAAGGTTATTTTCGTCACCTTATTTGACAGATGGGACAGTCTTTAGACCTGTCTCAACTTTGCTTCCAGCAAAGGGGCAGTGCCTCCTCCCCTACCTGAAGTCTCGTGTGGTCTTTATGGGCGCCTGAACCACACCTGGATTTTTTCCCAAGTCATAGCCCAAACTGGGACTGCTTTAAATATGGGAAGCAACAAGGAATTGATAAAAACAATAAACCCCGAGGAGGTCCATTATCAATTTGGCTAGCAGACTCTCCACTAAGAAAGGAAGTGCATCAAAGAAAGTACAGCCAGCCCCAAATATGTAATAACAAAGGAACTGCAGATGTCCCAGCACTTGGCTGCTACAGGGGCTGGAGACTTCACCTAGGTCCTGATTTTTTTAGACAGGGTTTTCTCAGGCCAGCTTCTACTTGGAAGCTAGTAACCTTCGACCAGTTAGATAAGAGCCCCTAACAGACACTTAAAGAACTAAGGAAGCTCCAGATACAAAATAGGGAAGAGGTTGTAGCTCCATAGTGGGAGGCCAGTCTGCTGCTTTTTCTGCTGTTTGTGGCACACAGACGCTCAAGCATTGTCTGGGGTTGGAGTAGGATCCATTATTTGCGCCCTAGTTACACATATATTCCAAAAACTGTCCTAAAAATATTTTTAAAATATCTACACTTTGTGAAAGACACTCCTTAAAAAAGCTTACACTCTGGGTAGGGAGACAGAATAGTGTAAACATTGACAGTATAACATATCAGGTCAGGAGTGGTGGCTCATGCCTGTAATCCCGGTGTTTTGGGAGGCTGAGGTGGAGGATTGCTTGAGCCCAGGAGTTCAAGGTTACAATGAGCCATGATCTAAACCTGGGCAACAGAGCAAGATCCTGTCTCAAAAAAAAAAAAAATCAGCACTAGTATTTTATTACATGGAAAAATATCAATACTAGAAATTCATGATACAACACATGCTTCATAATAAAAGAATTAAACAATGTAATTCAAGTTCAAGAAAAGAAGAGATCACTTCTAGCTAGAGCAGCCAGAGAAAACTTCTAAAACATAAAGAAAAATGAGTATTGTGCATGGATAACTAGGATCTGAGCTCTGTGTTGAGTAGATCAATAGGCAGAAAAATGCAAAAAGTAATCATAATATTTGGAACTTGCTCACAGTTAATAAAGCTTTTTTTTTTTTTTTTTGAGACAGAGTCTCATTCTGTCGCCAGGCTGGAGTGCAGTGGTGTGATGTCTGCCCACCTCCCGGGATCAAGCGATTCTCCTGCCTCAGCCTCCCGAGTAGTTGGGATTACAAGTGTGTGCCACCACACCCAGCTAATTTTTGTATTTTTAGTAGAGATGGGGTTTCACCACGTTGGCCAGGATGGTCTCAATCTCTTGAACTCGTGATTCACCCGCCTCGGCCTCCCAAAGTGCTGGGATTACAGGCATGAGCCACTGTGCCCGGCCAATAAAGCACATTCATAGTTATATTCATTTTATTTCAGAACCCACTGTGATGTGGACAGGGAAGGCAAGACTATATCTTTATTTTACAGATGTGGAAACTGAGGCTGTGTAAACTGGAGTCATTTAAGCTAAGTGACAGATTGAAATGGAGCTCTAAATCCCCATCTTCTGACTTATGATCTAATATTTTACATTCAAATAATTTGATAGGTAGATTGAAAGGGGCAGAAGCACAGAAGTGGCAGAGAGAAGGTGCTTGGGATGAGCCCCCTTTTATGCTAAATGCCTGGAACATAGAAGCTGCTTGATAGATGGCTCTCTAATTAATTAATGAAGTAACTTAAGCCCCATCTTGGGATAAATTTGCTGGGTACTGAACAATATTGTTAGCTGCAGTTGCAAGCAGGGAGGATATTCAGCTGGGGCACTACAGGGTGGCTGGCATTGGTTGTTTATGGTGCCATTGGTTCTGATTGGTTGGTACCTGTATTATACAGATAAGTCATTTTAATATTATCTCTGGTAAATATTGAGTGTCTCAGGTATTGCCTGATTTTTACCTATGGGGTGGGATCTTCTCACTTAGATTGAGAACATTTGCTAGGACATAAAAAACACTACAGATAGCATAAACGACAAACATTTATTTTCTCACAGCTCTGGAGTCTGGAAGCCCAAGATCAAGATATTGGCAGGTTTGCTTTCTCCTGAGGCTTCTCTCCTTAGCTTACAGATGGCCACCTTCTCACTGTGGCATAAATGGCCTTTTCTCTACACACATTTTTGCTTTCTCTTCCTCTTTCTCTTCTTTTTCTGTGCTTTTAGAGACAGGGTCTCACTCTGTCACCCAGGCAGGAGTGCAGTGGTGCAGTCATAGTCTGTGGCGGCCTTGAACTCCTGGGCACAAGCAATCCTGCCACCTCAGTCTCCCAAGTAGCTGGGATGACAGGTGCATGCCACCATGCCTAGCTAATATTTTAATTTTTTGTAGAGACAGGGTTTCACTATGTTGCCCAGGCTGGTCATTGGTCTCTAACTCCTGGGCTCAAGTGATCCTCTTGCTTTGGTGTCCAAATGCTGGGATTACAGGTGAGCACCACCCTGCCTGGCCTCTCTTCTTCTTATGAGAACAACAGTCTTATTGGATTGTGTCCCCACCATTATGACCTCATTTAAACTTAATTACCTTTTTAAGGGACTTATCTCCAAATATAGTCACAATGAGGGTTAGAGCGTCAACATAAGAATTTGGGGGAACACACTTCAGTGTGTTATATAATAGAATATAAAGACACTGTGAAGATTTCAAAGCATTTTTTTCTTTAGATTTCCAACAAAGTGATAACTAGTACAGTGTGTACATGGCCAGAGGATGGGGTGGAAAACATCTGCTTGGCTTCTATGACCCAAAGTGTCCCAATCTGATTTCTTTTTTTTCACATATTCCACATGCCCTATTTCTTTTTTCCTCTTTCCTGAAGTGGTAATTTACCACCTGTGTGAAAACAACACAATCCCTTACTGCATTTCAAAGGCACAGAAAGTTTCTGGTAATGTGCAGAGTGAGTTAACTAAGACGAGGGGTAGTTTGCCGGGGGTTGGGTGGGATTGGGTAGGGTGTGACCTGGTTTTAAAGAATTAATTTACGTTAATTACATTGGGACTTTGCTCCCTTGTAATTTGCTCCTTGCTCTTCCTGGGCCTCAGTTCTTTGCTCTTTCCTTTAGGGAATTCCTGGCTTCCCTTTCTAGGAGCCAAGGTCTTTGGAATAGAGGATGGTAGGCCAGTCCTTTATCTCTGCTCTGTTCTTCCTGCCACTGAGTGAGGCACAGATGGAAGTCTCACTCTTAGAAAAGAGAAATACAAGTGATCCCTATAACAGAAAGAGAAGGGCTGGATGTGCTGGTTCATGCCCATAATCCCAGTACTTTGGGAGGCTGAGGTGGGAGGATCACTTGAGCCCAGGAGTTTGAGACCAGCCTGGGCAACATGAAGATACCCCATCTCTAAAAAAATAAAAATAAAAAATAGGCGAATGCGGTGGTGCGTGCCTGTAGTCCTAGCTACTTGGGAGGCAGAGGAAAGAGGATCGCTTGAGCCTAGGAGATTGAGGCTGCAGTGAGCTGAGGTTGAGCCACTACACTCCAGCCTGGGTGGCAGAGCGAGACCCTATCTAAAAACAAACAAACAAAAAACAACAACAACAAAAAAAAAACAGGGAAAAACCCTAAAATGTTTTAATTTCAGTAATTGGAGAAAATGGAAGACCAAAGATTATGGTGATAAGGGGAGTAGATATTTTATTTTATTTTTTGAGATAGGGTCTCACTCTGTCACTCAGACTGGAGTGCAGTGGCGCCATCACAGCTCACTGCAGCCTTGACTTCCTGGGCTCGGGTGATTCTCCTGCCTCAGCCTCCCTAGTAGCTGGGACCACAGATGCCACCACACCTGGCTAATTTTTGTATTTTTTGTAGAGATGGGACTTCACCATGTTGCTCAGGCTGGTCTCAAACTCCTGGGCTCAAGTAATCCTCCTGTCTTGGCCTCCCAAAGTGCTGGGATTACAGGTCTGAGGCACTGTGCCTGGCCAGGGATAGATATTTTTAAAACCGCATATTTAGCTTGTGATCTAGAGAGAATAAAAGATCTCAGCTGAGAGGGCAGGAATAAAATACGTTCCACAAGGCAATACTGAGTGACTTAGAACCTATTCCTGCCACTTTTTTTTAGTTTCCTTGATCTTGCGGGTGGAGGGTAAGTGTGTTACTAAGTATGTTCCTGGACAAGGAGTCCCTCTGAAGATAGAAGTGATGAGAAGATAGAAGAAAAGGTAATAAGGCATTAATGAACTCTAATCACCCTAAGATTGATGATTGTCTGGTTCCTGTCTATAGGAATGCTACAGGAACTCTTTTACCCTAAAAGTAAATAATAAAGCACAGTTCCAGTTTCTTTTATGTGGATACAAGGTAGCAGTGACTATAAAAGATAAGAGCAGTGCTGTGCTCTAGCATAAAAACGTAATTATGCTATGCAATATGGTAGCCACTAACCACATGTGGCTATCGAGAAGTTACAGTGTAATTAGTATGATTAGGTAACTGAATTATTTTTATTATATTTCATCTTAATTAATTTTATTACTTTTAAATAGCCACACATGGCTAGTGCCTTCTGTTTTGAACAGTGTGGGATTCATTGGTATTGATAGGCTGGATATACCTCTAGTTTTTATTTTGATTCAATTTATGGTTAGGAGAGTCTAGAAAGAACAAAAGAGAAAGAGACAATGGAGATTAATCATAATAGCCAGCATTTAATGTGTGCTTATTATATAGCCAGGCATTTACCTAAACATGTAAAAGGTATTCTGTATAATCCTTGCAAAAATAGTACGATTATTGCTATTTTACAGATGAAAAAATTGAAGCATAATAAGAATTTTACTTGCCTAGAATCACACAACGAGTAAATAAGGGGTGAAGATGGCATTCATACACAGGTAGTTTTATTAGAGCCCATTCATTTACACTACATAGATTCAGGAATGAGGTGGCATGGGGCCATGGTTCCCAAACTCTGTGCCAAAGTACAAGCTCACAAGGGTATTGTGGAATATTTTTAATTTTCAAAGGAAACACAGCAATATTTTATATTTCTTAAACACTGTGTGACCTATTAACCTGAGGTGATTCACAGTTGGAACATTAGATTGTGCTACATTCCTTTTGATGACAATATATCTGGCCGGGTGTGGTAGCTCGTGCCTATACTCTCAGCACTTTGAGAGGCCGAGGCGGGCAGATCAGTTGAAGTCAGGAGTTCAAGGCCAGCTTGGCCAATATGGCAAAACCCTGTCTCTACTAAAAATACAAAAATTAGCCAGGCATGGTGGCAGGCACCTGTAATCCCAGCTACTCGGGAGGCTGAGGCAAAAGAATGGCTCAAACCGAGGCGGCAGAGATTGCAGTGAGGCAAGATCGTGCCACTGTACTCCAGCCTGGGTTACAGAGTGAAACCTTGTCTCAAAAAATATATATATATATAAAGACAACATATCTTTACAAAAGATGGTTTTAGAAGGTCCCTCTGATAAAAATTAAGTATTAAGTAAAAAAAAAAAAGTACTGTGTAAAAATCAGCATGGAACAGAAAATGAGGGTGGCAGCATTGGATTCCTGCATGTGAGAAGTTGAGTAGCGCCAAACAGATGTACATATCCCGTAAGTAACTGTTTGTGGTTATTTAAGAACAAAAATTTTTTTTCAATTTGTGTGCATTGTTATTTTCAAAGTGCTAGTAAGTTCTCAGGAAACAGCTACTCACTCTGTTGCCCAGGCTGGAGTGCAATGGTGTGATCTCAGCTCACTGCAACCTCCACTTCCCGGGTTCAAGCCATTCTCCCTGCCTCAGCCTCCCAAGTAGCTGGGATTACAGGCGCCTGCCACCACGCCCAGCTAATTTTTTGTATTTTTAATACAGATGGGGTTTTGCCTTGTTGGCCAGGCTGGTCTCCGACACCTGACCTCAGGTGATCCACCCACCTCGGCCTCCCAAAGTGCTGGGATTACCGGCGTGAGCCACCGCGCCTGGCCTTTATATATAAATTTTTTTTAATTTTTTAAATTAAAAATTAAATGTAAATTTAATGTAAAAATGTAAATTTAATGTAAAAATTAAATTTTAAATGTGGGCAGAAGAAATAGTTGTATTCTACCAAAGACACGCTATTTATGTTATATTCTGGTACCCGTGTATTCCGATAACAGAATTTTCTTCGTGGGAGGAGTCCTCTAGTTACCTGAATTGCTTGGATCAATATTGCGCAGATCAAGGGATTATCTGTGTCCCTACCCACCAAATCCATCCTTATCCTTTCTCCTTTCTGTCGGCATCTAGGACCCCGGAATTCTTGCCTGAGAACTTTTTATTCTCCCTGTCTGGGCCTGGATGTGCTCTCCTAAACCCTGTATCCTCCAAGTTAGCACTGTTGCCGGGGGCGACCCAGCTTCCCTTGTCCAGGGAGCAACTCGGACACAGGCTCGCTTCATTTTTATTCTGGGGTTGTACAATCTAAGGTATGAAATTTTTCCTTTTTGAATCTCTCACGGTTTGCTATTGACACAGCAACAACATAATGTTGCAAGGAGAGGGCTGGGGGCTCTCCTCCCTACTTCTAGCCCTATTTCCGCATAGGCCTTCTTGCTGGGAACTCCTGCCCTGCGGACTGGAATGGGTACGGAGATGAAATGCTGGGTGCGCTCCGGCTCCCCCCGCCCGCCCCGGGGGAGAAGGTTTAGGGCTGGGAAGAACTCTGATTAGGTTTACAGCCCAGGTTCAGCCGATTGAATTAGGGTGTGTCACCATGGAGACAGGGCCGGCCCGCGTGCTCGCTTGCCATTGGCTGGGGACTCCAGGGCAAGGGATATAAGCCAGAGCTAGAACAGTGAGCCAACTGTGCGAACCAGACCCGGCAGTCTTGCTCAGTTCAGCATAGCGGAGCGGATCCGAGCGGATCGGAGCGGATAGGAGCACACCGGAGCAGGCTCATCGAGAGGGCGTCTGCGAGACCATGGAGAACGGGTGAGGAGGGCACCAGGCCCGCAGGACCCTTGGGGAGGGGCAGGTGCTGTGAGACCCGGGAACCTGGCACACTGGGCCCAGAGGGAGCTGGGGGAGGGAGCGAGCGCCCGGGGGATGCAGAGAGGCCTGGCACTGAGCCTAGTGTCGGGAGCAAGGCGGCAGAGTCATGCGGCAGCCAGCGCGGGCAGGGACGCACGCGGGAATCGAGCTGGGGTGGCGCCACCGGAGCAGGAAGGGGACAGGTTGGTGCGGTCTAAGCTACTCCGTAAAAGCAGCCGTTGTGTGTCTCCGTGTGTGTGTTAGGGGAACAAGTGGAGAGTGAGTATATGTATATATCCCTCACTCCATACCAGGAGGAGGTCTCCTCACCCCCTGCGCTCTTCATAAATTCCCATGCTAGGGTCTGGGTAAAGCTGCGAGGTACTTTTGGTGCTCAAATTCGGAGTTCCTCCTTTAGAGGCAAGATTACTCACCTCCTTTGCCAGTTGCACTCCTCCCTTCCTTCCAGACTGGAAGTATGATTAACTCGGTGGGAACTGACTGCTAAGTGGAGACGGAAATCAGTCACCGAAATGAGCAACAGTCCTCTGCTCACTTCCCCCACCCCACGCCTTTGAAAACTCTTCTCTCGGCTTGGGTCCTGGATATCCCAGTCCAAGTGACCTGCATTAGGCATCACAGTTGTTTTTGGATGCCCAGGGAGCCAGGGTGTTCTTGCGGGGACTGATAGCCAATGAGGAAGTGCTATGAGATGTAGCTAGACATGCCATGTGGCGGCAGCTTCACACATTCATTTCCTTTGCGCCTTTTGGGGATGCCATTTGATTAACATTTTACCAACTTAATTGCTTCTCTCCATTGTCCTGTGGCTCCGCTGACCAGCCCCCAACCTACCTGATCCAACTGCTTCCCTGAGGGTAGCCTGGTGTATTGTGCAATCATGTCTGGTTTCCCGGTCTCTGCTTTCGAAGTAAAAAATGTACTGTGAAAGCTTGGTTAGTTATGTTCAGCTCTGTCACACCTCATTGCCACCTCTGAAAGCAACGTTTGGTCTTCCCAGATGGATGTGAGAGAACTGGACTTGGAACTGGGAGAAAAGTAACACGGGTTGATTCTTGCTAGTGTAGGGGTTCTGGGTAAGTGCCCTGAGGTTTCTGAAGAGCAAAGATCCTCGGTGGAGAGAAAGGAAACTGGGAGGAGGCAGGGAGGGGGAAGGACAGGAAGAAGACCACAGGCAGGTGGAAAGCAGGAGAAAGGTTCAAATACTTTGTGTAACAGAGCCATAGGTCTTTGGAAGTTGTTAGCAAGTATTCAATTCATTTTCAGATTGAGCCTATAAGGTAGATGGAGCCAATTTACATCCCTTGTTTATACCTGAGAAAATAATTTAAAGCACAAATTACATGCCTAAAAAGACAATATTGGGACTAGAATCTAGGTCGAATTCTGCTTCCCTCCAGACCAGCAATTCCTAAACCTGGTTTTATTTTATTTTATTTTTATTTATTTATTTTGGAGTCGGAGTCTCGCTCTGTCTCCCAGGCTGGAGTTCAGTGGAGCGATCTTGGCTCACTGCAACCTCTGCCTCCCGGGTTCACACCATTCTCCTGCCTCAGCCTCCCGTGTAGCTAGGACTACAGGCGCCCGCCACCACGCCCGGCTAATTTTTTTTTTTTTTTTTTTTTTTTTGGTATTTTTAGTAGAGACGGGGTTTCATCATGTTAACCAGGATGGTCTCGATCTCCTGACCTCGTGATCCGCCCACCTCGGCCTCCCAAAGTGCTGGGATTACAGGCATGAGCCACCGTGCCCAGCCCCTAAACCTGGTTTTAAAATCAAAATTACATGAGCTTCAGAATCTGTTTTTTGTGGGTTTTTTTGTGTGTGTGTGTGTGTGTTTTGTTTTTTTTTTTTGTTTTTTTTTTTTTTTTATATATAGGGTCTCACTCTGTCACCAGGCTGGAGTGCCAGAATCTGTTTTTCTAACAAGCTTCTGCTGAGAATTTGTGTAGTCAGTCCTGGTTTAACCTTTGACAACCAGTACTGTGGACTGGGTCTGCTTTTTTGTACAGCAGTTTATCTAGTTTTTTGTCTGGAATTAACCCCCTTGTGATCCAGGGAGCTAAGAATGGCACGTAGACCTCTACCAGGGGTGGTCCCATTGTGTTTTATTGGTTAAAACAAAAAAGAAATGTAGCCCTTAAGTCTTTGGCTGAGGAAGGAACTGGACGGATGAGGGTTCAAAAGGAAATTTGAGTTTATCTCTGCCTTCATAGTAGTTGGTCTTAATTACATTTTGAATGTCTTTGGGGAATAGGTAAGGTAATAAGGGGGATTTTACTAGGTGGGCATCACCCTCAGGAAGGGCTTAATCCCATTTTGAGTACTCTTCTTGGGCTCTCTCCTGGCCAAGCCCTTTTACCCTCCCTAATTTGATTATTTCCTTGCACTTCCCTGTAGACTCTGGCCCCTTCCTCTCTAAACCTTTGTCATAAGGATAAGTATGCAGCTTGCCAGTGTTCAGTGGATCCAACACTGGAGTTGGGTCTGTTAGTAGAAACAGGCTTTATTAACTTTTGCCAGGCTCTAGAATGGAGGTAGTTTCATATCAGACTTGTAGTGGGCTTGATTCAGAAAGAAGGGTGGCTGAGTAGATGGGAGAGCATAGTATGGCCTTTCCCTCTGTGCCAGCTTCTCCGTCCCTGCTGCCTCAGTATACCTGCCAGCCTTTTTGCACCGAAGGTCATTTGTCTGTGATGCCCTTGGAATGGGAGCAGAATTCACCTTGATATTTTTTCTCCCCCAGATACACATATGAAGATTATAAGAACACTGCAGAATGGCTTCTGTCTCACACTAAGCACCGACCTCAAGTTGCAATAATCTGTGGTTCTGGATTAGGAGGTCTGACTGATAAATTAACTCAGGCCCAGATCTTTGACTACAGTGAAATCCCCAACTTTCCCCGAAGTACAGGTACTGGCAAGCGAAAGTGGGGAATGGGACTGAGGGATGTTCTTGGAATTCTGTGGAACACAACCAAGGAGGCCAATGTTTCTACTCCTTGACCTAGCATTTCACTGAAGACAAATGTTGTAAGAGAGGAGAAAAGCCCACCATGAGTCAGAGTGACTTTAGGAGATTCCTCTAGCAGACATCTCATAAGAGACAGGGCATGTGTGTGTCAGTGGACTGAGGCTAAGACTCAGAAGAGGGCCAGGTGACAGGGGCCAAGTAAAGGGCAAGGGTTGTTTACTTGGTTTACGTAATTTCTCAAATAACAAACTTCTGTTGGTTTATTTATTAATTTTTAAGATTTCTATCTTCTTTTCCCTGGAGAGTTAAGAATTTTTTTTTAAGACCTGTCAGCAGGAAAAGACCTTTAATAGCTATTTTTTTAAACTCTTTGACACAAGACTGGGAGAGCAGAGGGAGAAGGTGAGGGAAATATTAACAGAGGGTGTGTGAAGGGCATACTTCTCTAAGGGAGATAGTAGTGACGCTGGCTCCACTGGCCACTCCTACCCCCAGTGAGAAGGGCACTGCATTAAATGATAAGTGGGTTCGTTTTTTTAAGCTTATCAACATGTTTATTTTTTATACTCCACTTGGGTTTCCTTTGTCAACTTTATTACTGTTTTTGTTTTGTTTTGTTCTTTTGCATAAGCTCCTCTATCTTTGAGAATTTCTCAGCTCTTCCTCTTGGTTCTGGTCCCTCTCCCATTCCCTAAGGGATAGGTTGGCCGTCTATTAGAAGAGACTGCCAGATAAGAGAAATGGTAATAATGGCTGTTATGTCTGTGGGGAGTTATCTTTGCACTCCCACGCACCCCGCCATGGGCATGTGTTCCCATAGGACTGTTCCGTGGGTCATAAGGAAAGAGACTTGCATGCGTTCAAATTCTTTCCCCCTTGTTCAGTAGCCTCTTCTTTAAGAAGCCAGAGTAAGTATACTATGAGCTTGCTTGCTGGACTGAGGAGGCAGGTAATTAAGTTAGGGCAATAGATAAGAATACATGTTTTGAGAACTTTGAAAAATTTGAAGAGGTCTGTAATTACTGCATTCACTGTACTCACTTTATTTTGAAACAGAGTCTCGCTCTGTCACCCAGGCTCGAGTGTAGTGTTGTGATCTCGGCTCACTGCAACCTCCACCTCCCAAGTTCAAGAGATTCTCCCACCTCAGCCTCCCGAGTAGCTGGGATTACAGGCGTGCACCACCACACCTGGCTAATTTTTGTATTTTTAGTAGAGATGAGGTTTCACCATGTTGGCCAGGGTGGTCTTGAACTCCTGGCCTCTTGATCCGCCTGTCTTGGGCTCCCAAAGTGCTGGGACTACAGGTGTGAGGCACCGCACCTGGCCTATTTTTAATTTTAATTTTTATAGATTTACAGGGGTACAATGCAGTTTTGTTATATGGATATACTGCATGGTGGTGAAGTCTGTGCTTTAGTGTAACCATCACCTGAGCAGTGAACATTGTACTTCTTAGGTAATTTCTCATCCCTCATCCCCATCCCACTTTCTCACCTTTCCGAGTCCCCAGTGTCTATTATTTCACTCTGTAGGTCCATATGTACACATTTGGTTCCCACTTATAAGTGAGAACATGTAGTATTTAATCTTCAATTTCTGAGTATCTACTTTTTTTGCTCACTTTTTACTCTCTGGCAGTATGGCTTGTATTATCTTGAAATTTCTTTAAAAAGCCCTTCCTTCTTTGTGTGTTCATGCTGAACATGCTGAACACACCCCATATCTCTAATCTCGGGTTGTATTTGTATAATTATGAGTAATGCCTGGCTCTCTCACCAGACTTAAACTTTCTGAAAGCAGAGATAATAATGAGTCTTTTACTTAATTACAACCTAACATTTTGAGCAGAGCGAGTAACTCACAGTAGGTGCTCAATGGATATGTGTTGCATGAAAATATAATCCCATTCATTTCTCTTTCTGTTTTGTATACAGTGCCAGGTCATGCTGGCCGACTGGTGTTTGGATTCCTGAATGGCAGGGCCTGTGTGATGATGCAGGGCAGGTTCCACATGTATGAAGGGTACCCACTCTGGAAGGTAAGTCAGGGGGATAGGCCCGGTTGGATCTGGAAGAGGCAGGAGAGAACTATCTAGCCTCTTTCGCTACCTAGCTATCTGGGCTAGGGGGATTTTTGGTCCTCTCCTTCCTTTTCTTTCACGATGTATGTCATGCATTTCAGTGTAGCTGAATTAATGAAATTTTGTAAATTTTTTTCTGATCTTTTGCTTCGAAGGTGACATTCCCAGTGAGGGTTTTCCACCTCCTGGGTGTGGACACCCTGGTAGTCACCAATGCAGCAGGAGGGCTGAACCCCAAGTTTGAGGTTGGAGATATCATGCTGATCCGTGACCATATCAACCTACCTGGTTTCAGTGGTCAGAACCCTCTCAGAGGGCCCAATGATGAAAGGTATGTATGTTACTCCGTTTTTTTTAGGTGGGTAGGATTTAAAGACTTCTCTAGGAGCTGTGGGAGAATTTTTTAAATTCCGTTTATGTGAGATAATTCAACCTGTGTCCTAGGTTTGGAGATCGTTTCCCTGCCATGTCTGATGCCTACGACCGGACTATGAGGCAGAGGGCTCTCAGTACCTGGAAACAAATGGGGGAGCAACGTGAGCTACAGGAAGGCACCTATGTGATGGTGGCAGGCCCCAGCTTTGAGACTGTGGCAGAATGTCGTGTGCTGCAGAAGCTGGGAGCAGACGCTGTTGGTGAGAAAGGGAATTTGGCTGGAAGCTTGAAGAGGAAGGGGTTTAGCAAAATGGGAAGGGGAAGGAGTAGGAAATAACAGGCCTCATTGGACTGAGAGGATCTGATTTCAGGGAAGGGTGAATTAAACTGACTTATTGAAATACAAACTGGTGAGATTTGGTGTAGCATCAAATCTCCCTACGAAGCACCAAGGGGTTAACAGCTGCAGTGCTAATGAATGATCTATCCATGATTTGATGACTGTTTTTTGAGACGGAATGTCGCTGTGTTGCCCAGGCTGGAGTGCAGTGGCGTGATCTCGGCTCACTGCAACCTCCGCCTCCCGGGTTCAAGCAATTCTCATGCCTTAGCCTTCCGAGTAGCTGGGATTACAGATGTGTGCCACCACGCCCGGTTAATTTTTGTATTTTTAGTAGAGACAAGGTTTCACCATGTTGGCCAGGCTGGTCCTTGAACTCGCGACCTCAGGTAATCCGCCCATCTTGGCCTCCTAAAGTGCTGGCATTACAGGCACGACGCACTGTGCCTGGCCAATTTGATGACTGTTTCTAAGAATTCTAAAAAATTCACTATAGCCACCTTCTGTACCTCTAGCTGGAAGATGGAACTCTATCATTAGGATTGAGTTCAAAATTGCCACAAATATAGAAATGAAGGATTGTATTGGTAATTTTAAGAAATGTGTATTTATTTTAGGCAATACAGAAGATAATTTAGCTGCTTCTTTGGATTTGTTTTAGGTGGGGCCTTGCTCTGTTGCCAAGGTTGGAGTGCAGTGGCACCATCTCTAGCTCACTACAGTTCTGACTGCCTGGGCTCAAACAATCCTCCCACCTCAGCCTCCTGAGTAACGGGGACCACAGGCGTACACTACCACACCTGGCTAATTTTATTTATTTTTTGAGCCGAGGTCTCTTTATGTTGCCCAGGCTGGTCTCAAACTCCCGGGCTCAAGACATCCCCCTTCCTTGGCCTCCCAATGTACTGGGATTACAGGTGTGAACCACTGCACCCGGCCATCTTTGGATGTTTTTTGAGATTTTTAATTCTTGTTGAAAGTGAGGCTAAAGGGCAAGGAAAAGAGTTATTTGAGGATCCTGACAGTTGGTTTCCATCTTTCTCACTATCAGGCATGAGTACAGTACCAGAAGTTATCGTTGCACGGCACTGTGGACTTCGAGTCTTTGGCTTCTCACTCATCACTAACAAGGTCATCATGGATTATGAAAGCCTGGAGAAGGCCAACCATGAAGAAGTATTAGCAGCTGGCAAACAAGCTGCACAGAAATTGGAACAGTTTGTCTCCGTTCTTATGGCCAGCATTCCACTCCCTGACAAAGCCAGTTGACCTGCCTTGGAGTCGTCTGGCATCTCCCACACAAGATCCAAGTAGCTGCTACCTTCTTTGGCCCCTTGCTGGAGTCATGTGCCTCTGTCCTTAGGTTGTAGCAGAAAGGAAAAGATTCCTGTCCTTCACCTTTCCCACTTTCTTCTACCAGACCCTTCTGGTGCCAGATCCTCTTCTCAAAGCTGGGATTACAGGTGTGAGCATAGTGAGATCTTGGCGCTACAAAATAAAGCTGTTCTCATTCCTGTTCTTTCTTACACAAGAGCTGGAGCCCGTGCCCTACCACACATCTGTGGAGATGCCCAGGATTTGACTCGGGCCTTAGAACTTTGCATAGTAGCTGCTACTAGCTCTTTGAGATAATACATTCCGAGGTTCTCAGTTCTGCCTTATCTAAATCACCAGAGACCAAACAAGGACTAATCCAATACCTCTTGGATTTTATTTAATGTCATAATGTTGTCAGAATAAAGAGAAAGATGAAATAATTTCATTTTTTTGTGTAACTTGGTATGGGGCTGGGGCACAGACCAAGATTGACATGAAAGGATGTGAGATCGCATGTCTTGTGTGACTATCTGCTTCTCAGACAAGTAGTTAGGAACTGAGATGAGATAGTATGTGAGGGCAGCAAAGGATGAAGAAGGGCAAAATGATGAAAGGTGAGGTGGAAAGAGGTTATGAGATGGTAAGGAAAAGTTAACTTCTGGCACCTGATGGCCACTTCCGTCAGGCTGGTCCTGCCTCTCTCCCTTGCCTTCTGATTGTTGAATTTCCTGTTTATTTGATCATATCTGAATTAGTTCACTGATTAGCCTCTTCCTTAGTTCCCACTTCCTTACCAAAGCCCTAATTATATTTCCTCTTGTTTGCCTTTTCTCTCCTACTCTTCTCTAACATCTGCAGCCACACTCTCCATTCACTCCATGCTGACAAGGCAGTGGCAAACACTTTTCTCTGCTGCCAGCCACTCCACTGTTGACTGGATTGCTGCCAGCCCCAGGCAAACCTGTGAAGTTGATTCATACTCTGCTTCTCTTTGAGTGCCTCCTTCTCTCCTTCCTCTTCCTTTCTGGGCTCCAGTCTTTCTCTTCACTTGTGCTTGGTCAGAACCTCCCTGTGATACTGCCTCCAGGCATTTCCCCCCTGTTGGCTCACCGCACTATTATCTTTGCTTATCAACTTGCATTCAGCTGGCTGGCATGTTTCAAAACCACACTGCCCTTCCAGGCCTGTGTGCCTTTTGAGAAAGACCAGTGCTGGATGAGCCTCTAGTAATGACAACATTTTAGTTGTTAGTGGTATAATACGGAAGAGATATTTTGCACAGGCTGCTTTGGAGAACTTTCAAATTATCCTTTGTTTGGTAACTGACCTACTTAACTGCCCAACACAAAGAAAAAGCATCTTGGAGTGGCTCTGTCTCTTTTTTTTTTTTTTTTTTTTTTTTTTTTGATACAGGGTCTCACTGTCACCCAGGCTGTAGTGCAGTGGTGTGATCTCAGTTCACTGCAACCTCCGTCTCTCAGGCTAAAGTGATCCTCTCACCTCAGCCTCCAGAGTAGCTGGGACCACAGGTGTATGCAACCACACCTGGCTAATTTTTGTATTTTTTGGTAGAAATGGGGTTTCATCATGTTACTGAGGCTGGTCTTGAACTCCTGGCTTCAAGCAATCCTCCTGCTTCAGCCTACCAAGGTGCTAGGATTACAGGAGTAAGCCATTGTGCCTGGCCTTGCCCTACAATCTTAAGATTCGTTTACAAAGCCACTGTTGTATAAAGCTTGTACAAAATGAGTACAAGTCACATGTGGGAGCTCAAAGGAGGGATTGATTGTATACACCGAACAGTGAGAATTGGGTAGATTAGGGAAAGCTTTTTTTTCTTTTTTTCTTTTGCTTAAAGTGATGGATACTTAATATTAGGTAAAGTTTTATAGAAAACTGAGCCTAGTCTTGAAGGATGAAGCAGGGGAAGAGGATTTCACATCAGGATGAGGCAAAGCAGAGCTGCAAAAAGTACTAGGCATGTTCCTGAGTCGTTGTCAGAACTGGTGGGACTAGATCAGGACATGGAAGGCTCCGGTGAGACAGGCAGAAAGGTAATTGGTTTGAGGAGGGCTGCATTTGGCACTTGGCTTTCCTACCCCCGATCTCCCTCTTGGTCAGATTGACCAGGAATCACAATGGGGCCATCTGAAAAATACGTCCTAGAGATACTTGAGTGGAATATTTAAGAGTGGAATATGTAAGCTTTTTAGACTTAGTAAGTAGATTTACTAAATTCATATTTGTTTATATAAAGACATAATGTCTTCAGTTTCTTTTTTAAAAAACAGCTGTATTGAGATAAAATTTACGTACCATAGAATTCACCCATTTAAGGTGTGCGATTCAATGGTCTTTAGTGTATTCACAAATAAGTGCAATTATTACCAGTTAATCTGAGATCATTTCATCACTTCAAAGGGAAACCTTATCTGCTCCCCCATAGCCCCAAACAGCCATTGATCTACCTTCTGTGTCTATAGATTTAACTATGTTGGACTTTCACACAAATGGAATTGGACTTTTGTGGCTGGCTTCTTTCACTTAGCATAATGTTTTCAAGATTCATCCAAGTTGTAGCATGTATCAGTACTTAATTCTTTTTTGAGGCCAAATAATATTCTATTGCATGGATACACCACATTTTGTTTATCAATGTCTGATTTTAAAAAGCCAACCAGTCCAGCCAAAACTGAATGTATCAGTTTAGGATTGTAGGATACGAGCACAAAGTGAAGGGAAGTAGGTGTGGGAGGGCTTTCCAGAGAAAAGACATTCTTGAAAAAAACTGGTGATGATACCATTCATTTCTGGAGGGGTCTGCAGAATGCCTGCAAAATAAATTGATTTTAGTGAGTCTCATGGTAGGTGTCCAAACACATTGAAGTCAGGCTTGCTTTCTTGACCCTATCATGACCATCTTTATTAGCATCAATAAATATTCATTAATCATGTATTATGTAGAGAACATTGTCCTAAAAACCAAAATGTAAGTTGGTATAAGATGAAGTGTCTACAGTCTAGATGTGAGACAAGATGTATGCATAAAAAGAAATAACTAGGCTGAGTTATTTGAGCCCTTTACAGCTGCTAAAGACTTTTACTAGTCTCTTCATATGTTATATTGTCATTGTTTAGAATCAGCTTTTTCGACTGAACTGAGGAAGAGGGCCTAATTTTTTACGAAAGGAGTACAGTAATGTGTGAAAAGTAGCGTATGCTAAGTGTCAATGATGGTATGTGCTACAGGAATTGAGAGAAGAGGACCATCACCGGAGCTGGGGAGTAGGAAAGGATTGATGAGACATTATTTAGGCCTTACAGAAAGAATGCCAGGCACAGTGGCTCATGCCTATAATCACACATACTAGGTGGGAGATTCGCTTGAGCGCAGGAGTTTGAAGCTGCGGTGGGCTTTATGATTGCGGAACTGCACTCTAGCCTAAGTGAGAGAGTAAGACTCCATCTTTGAAAAAAAAAAAGATAGGTGAAGAGGACATGGCAGAAGGCATTACATACAGATGAATCCAGGAATGTTTAATCATTTAACAAACTGAAATGCTTAAAGTGAAGAAATAAATGGGAGGATGGGCAGTAAGCTGGAGAGGAGCTCTGATTCCAGGCTCAAGAGTAGGACCTTAGGGCCGGGTGTGGTGGCTCACGCCTGTATCCCAGCACTTTGGGAGGCCAAGGTGTGCGGATCACTTGAGCCCAGGAGTTCAAGACCGAGTTCGAGACCAGCCTGGGCAATATGGGGAAACCTCGTCTCTACAAAAATTACAAAAATTAGCTGAGCATGATGGTGGTTGCCTGTGGTCCCAGCTACTTGGGAGGCTGAGGTGGGAGGATTGCTTGAGTCGGGGAGGCTGAGCCTTCAGTGAGCCATGATGGAGCCACTGCAATCCAGCCTGAGCAACAGAGTGAGACCCTGTCTCTCAAAAGCAAAACAAAACGAAAGAGAAAGACCTTATTTTCTAGGCAAGATGGCCAGCCATTGACAGTTTTTAAACGAAGGACTGGTAGATAAAAATTGCACTGTAGTATTTTGGTGGCTAGAAGCCTGACTAAAAGAGAGGCTTGTTTTGATAGCAGAATTACTTTCACCCAAAATTAACTGTACAGAATAGCATAATGGTTGGTGTTAAGTATTCAATTTTTAGTCAGGTTGGGGTCTTCTGTAGTGTTTTAAAGAATAAATTAGCCGGGCACAGTGGCTCATGCCTGTAATCCCGGCACTTTGGGAGGCTGAGACAGGAGGACTGCTTGAGTTCAGGAGTTTGAGACCAGCCTAGGCAACATAGTGAGACCCTGTTTCTACAAAAAATTTAAAAATTAGCTGGGCATGGTGGTGCACACCTGTAGTCCCAGCTATTCAGGAGGCTGAGGTGGGAGGCTGGCTCAAGCCTGGGAGATCGAGGCTGTACTGACCCGTGATCATACCACTGCACTCCAGCCTAGGTGACAGAGCAAGACTCTGTCACACACACACACACACACACACACAAAAGGAATAAGCTGTTATAAAATAGAATGTAGAGGCAAAAGTGCAAACAACTTAGAGATAAAAATACACACTTAAGTCAATAGTTTCCCCTTCTTTTTAATATAAAATTGTGAATAGGTATATAATCACATAGTTCAAAAATTAAGCAACATAAAATGTGTATAGTGAGAACTCTCACCCCCATCCTGTCCTCATATGCCCTTCCTTCCCCACCCACTGGTGACCACTGTTATTAGTTTCTTTTGCATTCTTCCAGGATCTATACAAATATAAACAAATACAAATTCTATTTTTCTTCTCTTATTATAAACAGCAGTTAGTATGTTATATATATTTTCTGTATCTTGCTATTTTATTTTAACATATCTTGGAGATCTTTTCACATCAATGAATTAGTGTGCTTTCTTGATGACCTACATCAATGCTGCCAAGGATATATGTCTGTCACCTCCAGTTTTTTAGAAGCAAAGGGAGAACACGGTCTTAATTTTTTTTGCCACTTCTCAGTTCGTTTGTTGATTACTAATAGGAATAGACACAAAGAGATAATGCCACCTGCTCCTCCTTTAAAGCAAGAAGTTGGGAAGACGAGAGCTATTCATTCTGTGCTGTGCCTTCTGCCTAATTCAATTTGGCTTAGATTTGTGTGGCCTTTTTTTTCTTGTAAATAGGCCCCTGATTTTCATAATAATGTTTTGTTTCTCAGGGATGCCTTTGAACAAACACTGGTTATCTGCTTGGTTTTTCTGTTATTGTAAATTTGGATTTTAATAAAAATAAAATTTTCCTGTCTTTAATCATTTTGTCTAATTTTTAGTTTTGGCTTAAATTAGATGTGATATTCTTTTGGATTAATCTGAATTTGCTCTCTTGTTTTCGGGTCAAAGAACCCCTACTCCTCCATTGGGCTTTTACTTTCACGTCCATTCTGAGTTTGTTTGTTCATTCTAGAAAGCTTTTACTTTGTCTCACTTGCCAATCTGTTTTTTTTTTTTTCTTGTTCTCTTCTTCTTTTTGCTGTTACTCTTTTTAAAACACCATTTCACTTGTTAGCTACTTGATTTTGGCCTTGGTTTTCCCTTTTCCTCTTTATTTTGAACTGTTTCTATCTGAGCTCCTGTTGTAATTTATAATAAAAAGTTAGTAGAATATAGTACTTCTCTTGTGTAGCCTGACCTGATCTAGTTCTATCAACTGTTCTTTTACCAATCAGAGGTTGTTTAAGATCAATTCTGGTTCACAGTATTAATCTTTATTATTATCTGCTTTTGTCGTCTCCCCCAAAATAATAATACATAGCTACCATCATTGTTACTGTTCCACTAATGTCATCAAAGTACGAAAATTATTTAATTGCAGTAAGGGATAAGTAGTTGTTTTTCATATGGTTGTTTTCGCAGTGGGAAAGCTCTCACTCTGGACATCATAGATAAGATGTTATGGAGTCAGTAAAGTTCCTGAAAAGCAAAACTGAGTCATGCCTGAAATTTTTTAGGCAGGTGATGGATATTAGATTTCCTTGGATGCTTACTTTGCCAATTTCCTCTCCCCCTCACAAATAGAAACTACTAGTATTAAAAAAGACAGAATTATGGTAAGAGTAATTTTGGATATTTTCTGTCACTCTGCCATTCTTTATGGCTGTGCAGCTTCTTAACTATTTTTTATCTACTGACTCTTCACTTCAGGATACACCCTATGGCTGTTAGCTGGTCTGTCAAAGATCTAGGGCTTGTTAGCTGGTCTCTCAAAGATCCAGGAAACTGATCCCTGCTTCAATTCCACAATACTGAGTTCAGGAATGTTCTCAGACCAGGATATACTGTCTGAGAGAGATGCCTTAGAGAACCAAACTGTTCTCTAAGACCGGGCAATAGTGCTGTCATTATATAACCCTTACACACATGAGATACCTCTGCCCAAGGAGGGGCTCTTGGCAGATTCACACTTGTTTATGAGCACAGATAGGCTGGACCAAGAGAGACTAAATTTCTGCAGAGTCTTCTCACCCATTTAGGAGTTTTCAGTAATAACGCACACACTTTTAGTGAAGATGTTGGAGTGAAGATATGCTTCTGTCTGAATTGGAAAATGTGTTCACTTTTTTGACTGAGCTGAATTTATGCTGTGCTCTTTGGATAAATAACCTTGTTTGATTTATTCAAGTGACATTGTGTCAGGTCTTGCTATCAATCTGCACCTAGTATTGACATTTGTAAATGTAATGGCCATTCAGTTTCTAGATAACCGTAACATTTACTTGACAACTCTGTATTGCGCTTACTCATTCATTTTTTTTTTCTGCATTTGCTTTGAACTTTGTCCTTTTGATAATCAGATGTATTAAGCCTCATATAGAAATGCCAGGATGTGTGTGTGTGTGTGTGTGCGCATATACATCTGCAAACATATGTGTACATGTATACATGTATGCAAAATCCAAAGTTGACAACTTATAAACTGTCATCTGCCCATGCAACCTTGAAGAAGCTGAGCTTTTCAGCTTTTCAATATCCCAGACAGGGCACCTATCAAGTGTATCTTTCTAGCCTGCTGAACAAGAAGAGATGAATACATGAGAAGGATATGTTTATTTACTTACTCAACAAACGTTCTAGGGGTTAGGGATATGGAGAAAAACAAGACAATGTTTCTGCGTTCATGGTATTTACATTAAATTAGGGGAGTGCGACAACCAATAAACACAAATGTTTTTAAAAACCTAAGGTAATAATAAGTGTTAAGAAAAAAATAAAGAGGATAGAAGGTAATAGAGGAAGGAAAGGCAAATTAAAACTACAATGAGATACCACTTCACACTCACTAAAATGACTATAATAAAAAGACACACATTAACAAATGTTGGTAAGGAGGCAGAAAAACAAGAATCTTTTTAAATTGTGGAATTTCCATTTTCTGGTGGAAATGTAAAATAGTGTAGCCAGTTGGAAAACAGTTTGTCAGTTTCTCAGAAGGCAAAGCACAAAACTACCATATGACCCATCATTTCTACTTGTAGCCGTTTACCTAAGAGAAATAAGATCATAACCACACAAACACACACAAATGTCCACAGCAACTTTTAAAATAATAAAGACTGGAAACATCCTAAATGCCCATCAACTGGTAAATGGATTGTTTAAAAAATGTATATCTAGGCTGGGTGTGGTGGCTTGTGCCTGTTATCCCAGCACTTTGGGAGGCTGGGGCGGGTGGATGACTTGAGGCCAGGAGTACAAGACCAGCCTGGCCAACACAGAAAAACCCTGTCTCTACTAAAAATAAAAAATTAGCCAGGCATGGTGGCATGCACCTGTAATCCCAGCTACTCTGGGGCCGAAGCATGAGCATCACTTGAACCAGGGAGATGGAGGCTGCAGTGAGCTGAGATCATGCCACTGCACTCCAGCCTGGGCAATAGAATGAGACTCCTGTCTTAAAAAAAAAGAGAGAGAGAAAGAAAAAATGTAAATCTATACAATGGTATACTATTCATTAATAAAAAAGAACAAACTACTGACACATGCTATGTCATGGGTGAACCTCAAAAACATGCTAAATAAAATAATCCAGATACAAATCTGTATTATGTGATTCTATTTATATGAAATATCCAGAAAAATTTCTAGAGACAGAAAGTAGATTAATGGTTTTCTGGGGCTTATTGTTGAGATGGGGATTAATATAATGGGCATAGAGATCTTATTTAAGGGATAAAAATGTTCCAAAACTGATCTACGTGATTGTTGCAACACTAAATAAAATGATAACAATCATTGAATTTTGCACTTGAAACGAGTGAGTTTTATGATACGTGAAATACAGCTCACTAAGGCTGTTCTGTTTGTTTGTTTGTTTGGTTGGTTGGTTGGTTTTTTTTGAGATGGAATTTTGCTTTCGTTGCCCAGGCTGGAGTGCAATGGCGCTATCTCTGCTCACCGCAACCTCCGCCTCCTGGGTTTGAGCGGTTCTCCTGCCTCAGCCTCCCAAGTAGCTGGGATTACAAGCATGCACCACCATGCCTGGCTAATTTTGTATTTTTAGTAGAGACAGGGTTTCTCCATGTTGGTCAGGCTGGTGTTGAACTCTCGACCTTAGGTGATACACCCCCTTGGCCTCCCAAAGTGCTGGGATTACAGGCGTGAGCCACTGCGCCCAGCCAAGGCTGTTTTTTTTAAAAAAAGTGATAAAAGGGTGAGTGATTTCAAATAGGTTGGTTCAGGGAAGGCCTCTCCAAGGAGCTGTCAGTTGAGCAGAGACCTGAGTAAATGAGGGCGTGAACGATGCAGTGATTAGAGATGAGTGTGCAAGCAAACATACGAGTTCTTAGGGAACTTAACAATTTAGCAGTAACAGAAGGCCAGTGCTATTAGAGTAGACTGAACAAGGGGAATGGTGATGGTAGATAAGGCTGGAGATGAAGGCAGGTGTTGTAGGTCATGATAAGTTTAGGTTTTATTTTGAGCATGAAAGAAGGTCACTGAAACGATTTTTAACCAATTTACTTTAAAAAAAAAAAAAAAAAAAACACCTCACTGGCTGCTTTGTAGAAAATCAGTAGTATTAAGCAAAAATAGGGTGATTGGTTAGGAGACCTCAGAGGTAGATTAGGGTAAAAGGTGGTTTAGGCTGGAACCAGTGGTGGTAATGGAGGTGCTAACGATACAGGAACTAGAAGAAATTATTAGGTAGATGATGAGGGCAAGAGTCCTTAGCAAGGTTTCCCTTTTTAACTAAAAGCAGCCCCCAAGTCATTTCTTTTCTAACAAAGAGTGGCCTGAAAAATCGAGCTGCAGACAGAGATAAGCAAGCTGGAAGTTTGCACAGGTGAATGCCGGCCGCTGTGCCAACAGAAAAGGGCTGCCTGAGGGCCAGGCATGTTCAACATGGAGGCTCCATCTTCCCTTTTCTTAGTCACCACGTGCACAGTAAAGAACCAGGCAATATGGCAATGGCCAAGTAAAAAACCCATCCGCATAATAAAAGATTAGGGTGGGGCAGCCAGCTTCTTCGAGTGCTATGCAAATGGCATACCTGGTCCAACCAATCTTTCGAGCCCCGTGTAAATCAGACACTGCCTCCTCAAGCTTATCTATAAAACTTCCTGCATTTCACTGTGGAAGTGGCAATCCATTTTCCCCAGGACCCCTCTCTGCACAGAGAGCTCTTCTCTTTCTTTCGCCTATTAAACCTCCACTGTTAACCTCACTTCTTGTGTGTCCACATCCTTGATTTCCTTGGCATGAGGCAGCAAACCTCAGGTATTACCTTAGATGAATGATGCTGCTTCAGTAAGAAGAGGTTGGATTCTGGAGATATTTGAAGGTAGAGCAGATAGGACTTACCTATATTTATATAGATATATGGAAATATATATATATATATAGAGAGAGAGAGATAGAAATATATATATTTCTATATATCTATATATAGAAATATATATATATTTTATATATCTATATATATTTCTATATATCTATATATATAAAAAATATATATTTCTATATACCTATATATAGAGAATAAGACTTACCTTATTTCTATACATATATAGAAAATAAAATATGAGTAAAAAATAGGAATTTAGAAAGGTTCCTAAGTTTTCAGCTTGACCTGCTGGGTGAATGGAGTTGCCATCTACCAAGACACCGCTAACAGAGGAGCAGTTTTGGCATGGTAATCAAAAGTTTCTTTTAAGGCTGTCACGTTTGAAAAGCTAGACCTCCAGATGGACACGTGGATTACACAGTTGGGTATATGAGTTTGGAGTCCAAGGGAAGAGGTGTAAGCTAGATAAATACATTTGGAAGTCATTAGCACATAGGTGGCATTTAAACCAAATTATCTGGACGATATCACTTGGGGACAGAAGTCAGGAGAAGGAGAAGGATCTAGCAAATGTGTTTGAGGAGACATTAATGAGGTAGAAGGAAAACCAAGAAGTAGGATGCCTTGGAGAGCAAGTGAGGAAAGCGTTTTAACACAAGAGACTGATCGAGGTCACTGCTCACCTTGACGAGCAGTCTCAGCGGGGTAACAAAGATGATATCTTTATTAGAGCGGACACCAGAAAGAATGAGAGGTGAGGAAATAGAGGCAGCAAGTGCAAACAACGAAATTTTGCTATAAAGGGAAGTGGTAGCTGGGGGAAAGGATGTGGGTTCAGGAGAAGGTTTTTTCCTTTTTTTTAAATGATGGGAGGCATTTTGAACTGGAAAGAAGCCAACTGGGACTTGGGTGTGATCTGAAGAAGAGAAGATGGCCTATACCATAGTCTGAGAGTTAAATGGCACCTTTATTGATTATTGATATAATACCCTATGGCTTGCTTATAGTACAGTTACACCTGTGTTTTGTGATAGGGAGCCTTGCCAATGGAAGCAAATTGGTCTAAGATAGAAGCTTGGTTTTGACTTGATAGCTGCCCATAAGAGGGCAGCAGAGCAGAGCTAGGAAATTAAAAACAACAACAACAATAACAACAACAACAAAGAAAAACTCTGCAAGGTGATCCCTGCAGGGTAAAGACTTTTTAGCAAACTCTTTAAAGATATTAAAGAAAGTTCAGCCCTTCCTCCCCAGAGCCTCAGTGCTAAATTCTTGCTTAGAGACCCCAGAGGCTCCAGACTTGGGAATACAACTGGTAACATGGCAGACTATGAGCCCTGCAGGGGAGGGAGCAACTGTAAAGCTGATTGAGTGTAAAAGAATGGCTAGTACAGAAGGAAGATGTAGCTGTTATATTGAAGCATTAAAAACAAACAAACAAAAACTAGGCCAGGTGGGGGCCGGGCACAGTGGCTCACACCTGTAATCCCAGCACTTTGGGAGGCTGAGGTGGGAGGATCACTTGAGGCCAGGAGTTTGAGACCAACCTGGGCAACATGGCAAGACCCTGTTTCTAAAAAAAAAAAAAAAAATTTACAAGCTGATTGTGATGGCACACACCTGTAGTCTCAGCTACTTGGGAGTCTGAGGCAGGAGGATCACTTGAGCCCAGGAACTCCAGGTTACAGTGAGCAATGATCATGCCACTGCTCTCCAGCTTGGGTGATAAAGCGAGACCCTATCCCTCTCTAAAAAACAAGACAAAACAATAACAATAAAACAAATTAGTCTGGACCATTGTCGTTATGAACAGACTATTTTTCCAGAGTAATCACTGCAATTTACTATCATTCCATAAAAGCCATTGATGCTGAATTCCAATGTGTGTGGCTAAATTTTACCAAAAAAACCTAGTATAGAAGGACTTAATTTATGCTGGGAGGAAGGGAGACACTCATGCTGAGATTGGACCTTTAATGTGAATATTCACAGCAGGTAATATGTACATAGTGCTTTATAGTTTACAAAATATTTTACATTTTTTGGTCCTTTTTAGTTGTGATAATTATTGAGACCCTCGAGCAAGTATCATTGATATTATTCTCATTTTCATTTTTCTGATTTAAAAAGGCTTAGAGAAAGGTTATCTGACTTTTCCAACACCACAGAGCAAAGGAATAGCTAAGCTATTCCTTCAGGCTCAGAACTTTTGTCACCATACCATTAGATCTACATAAAGAGATGGGGATGGAGAATGTGTAAAAAGGCATCACGTTTAGGTTGAATGAAAAGTCAGAGACTAGTTAAGTTTGGTGGTAAACAGAAGATGAAAGGAGGTAGTGAAGAACTGTCTTCTATTAATATTATTATTATGATTTTTTTAAGAGATAGAATCTTGATCTGCTACTCAGGCTCCGTGGAATGCAGTAGTATGATCATAGCTCTCTGCATCCTTGAACTCCAAGGCTCAAGCAATCCTCTTGCCTCAAACTCCTGAGTAGCTGGGACTACAGGCACATATCACCACACCCAGCTGATTAAAAAAATTTTTTTTTGTAGAAACAAGGTCTTGCTGTGTTGCCCAGGCTGGTCTCGAATTCCTGGCCTCAAGTGACCCTAGCACCTCGGCCTCCTAAAGTATTGGGATTACAGGCATGAGCCAACGTACCTGGCCTTATATTATTTTTAAACTTATTTATATAGAAGAATCAAATTTACTCTGTGCAACTTTGGAGAGTTGACTAGGACAGGAGAGCCCACTCAATATTAGAAAAAGAGCTCTACAAAAAAGACATTGTTACGTTACATTCCTGAAATGTTGAAATAGGGGCTAGAGGAATATTTGACAAAGCTGTAGAGAGAAAGGGTTGACCTTATGACCTCTAAAATTCTTTTCAAGATATTTTATCTGCAAAAACCTGAATAGCAACAACTATAGTTCCACAACACTCTAGTTCTACAGAAGGAGGGTGGGATGTTACACTGTGCTTTCATGTTTCAATAATTATATATCTATCCATGCATGTCCACTTCTGCTTGATGCCACTGAAGTGGGACCTGAGGAGCTGGGGTGCTAGGGCAGAAAGAGTAAGGTCTGTGCCCGATCCTAGACAAAAGTGGAAGCAATTCACTGCTTCATCCATCATGGAAGGGCAACTCTTTAGCTTAGCAAACTGAGAAATTTTCAGGCTCAACACCAGCAGGAATTCAATTTGCAGCAAGATAGACCTCAGGGGATTGAGGCAATGATTCAGAGAGGATGGGTGGGGTAGGGTTACACAGGAACTTTAGAGAAAGAATCGTTTGTGGGTGGAAGCCTTGGGCAGAGGTGCACTCAGTAGAGAAGAAAGCCATTTGTTCCAGAACAGTAGTTTGAAAGGGGTGTGTTTTGTGTGGGCAATGGTGTATGAGGAAAGGGTTTGTGGGGAAGAAGCGTGTGGGGCTACTAACAGGCACAGAAACACTTGTTGAGAAATGTTGTTCATAGGGGGATTGCTTTGCTGGGGCCCAGGAGCAGGTGGTTTGGTGCAGTGAAAGAGGCCAGAGGGGCAGAAAGAAGGGTCCTAGCTGTGGCCTTAAACACACACATATGCACACACATACACACACACACACACACACACCAAAAAGCAAGGAAGAACCCCTTATCCTCTCAGCCAAGATAAGCAAGCACTGTTACCAGCTAGGTGTGCTTACTATGGATTTTATACATTTTAGAGAAAATTTCTAATGCCCATTTGTCCTGAACTTTTCACTTGGAATATCGTTAAGTTTACGGAAAAGTAGAAAGGATCATGTAATGAACACTAGTGTACCTCTCACCTAAACCATCAATAGTCAATAATCTGCTACATACATTTGTTTTCTCCTGAGCCATTTGAAAGTAAATTGCTGCAGACAATTTGCCTATCAGTCCACTTTTGAATATATTGGCATGCATCTCTAAGAATAAGGACATTCTCTTACATAATAGCATTGCCATTATGAAGATCTTACCTATGAAGATCCACATTAATTCATAAGATCTGCATGTGTGTTACTTATCAGTACGTCTCATTATGGATTCTAAATGCTTTCCCTTTTCTTATTTCTCTAGCTGTCATCTTTGAAGGTAAAACCTCGACTGCATATCTGGCCAGCCAGGCCAGGCCAAAGTACCTGTATACTGGGTGAGGGGATAAGAAAGACTCTCTCAAAGAGCACAGGAACCTGGAAGCCTGTCAGAGGTCACCTCTCACGGAAGCCCAGGACGCTTCCTTCCTGCTGAGCTAATCTTAACTACTGACCTCCATGCATTGCTCAGGGCTCCCTCCCTCCCTTCTTCCCTATTTCCTTCCTTCCCTTTCCTCTCCTTTCCTCTCTCTTTCACCAAACCTTAATGGACAACTCTTCTGTGCTAACTTCTGTGCCAGTGTATATTAGTCCGTTTTCATGTTGCTGATAAAGACATATCAGAGACTGGGAAGAAAAGTCGGTTTAATTTGACTTACAGTTCCACGTGGCTGGGGAGGTCTCACAATCATGGCAGAGGGTGAAAGGCACTTCTTACTTGGAGGAGGGAAGAGGGAATGAGGAAGATGCAAAAGTGGAAACCCCTGATAAAACCATCAGATCTTGTGAGACTTATTCACTACCACGACCAAACCATATCAGGCAGTATCTGCCATCCCAAGTGAACTTAGTCTGTGAACTCAAAATAGTGCTGGCCAGGCATGGTGGCTCACGTCTGTAATCCCAGCGCCTTGGGCGGCCAAGGCGGGGGGATCATGAGGTCAGGAGATCGAGACCATCCTGGCTGACATGGTGAAAACCTGTCTCCACTAAAATACAAAAAAATTAGCAGGGCGTGGTGGCACGTGCCTGTAGTCCCAGCTACTAAGGAGGTTGAGGCAGAAGAATGGAAGAATGGCTTGAACCCAAGAGGCAGAGGTTGCAGTGAGCCGAGATCGCGCCACTGCCCTCCATCCTGGCAACAGAGTGAGACTCTGTCTCAAAAAAAAAAAAAAAAAAAAAAGTTCAGAAAAGGCAGAGCTTCTTCTGGCGAGTCATTCCTTTCTTTGGCTCTGTGACCCGCCCTTTAGGAGCATCGTGCAGATGGACTGGCTTGTCCACCTGGTGGCCCTACCAGGGTATACGGGCTTGGCATGGAAAAAGCCTCTGCTCCTTGGAGCACTAATATTACCTTGATCATCATCATTACCTGACCAGAGTACTAGACACAGTTTCATGAAGAGAAAGCAAACCCTTTCATCCTGAAATTTTAACTCAGTTGCTCCTCCCATGGGGTGATTCTTGGTGCAGGGGAGATATCTATTTGCAGATCGAGGGGCATTTGTGTCTACCTTCTTGACTTAGGTGGTTTCTGTTTTGTTTCTCGTTATGGTTGTTGGCTGTCCTTTCAAGATTGTTTCTACGCGTCAAAAAGTCTGTGAGCTAATTTTAACATGTCAGGCATCTTACTGGAAACCACACATTTACTCTGAATAAGGCTACAACATGCTAACTAAAACTAAGTTTGTTTGAACTATTCAAACCATTGTGGTCATCTCATTCTTACTAAAAACCTTTTCTGGTAAGTTTCATTTATGTATTTATTTTTATTAGTACAAATGGGAAAATAAAGTGGTGATTCATAGGTATAAATATTATATGGCAAAATTTCTTCAACACTTGAAATTATTAGTACCACCTGAGAATTACATCAGGTCAAATCAGCATTTGGTAAATAGTAGTCACCATTTGTAGAATTAAACCATCCAAACTTCTAATCTATCACCTAGGGCTGAGGACTCACAGACTTCAGCTCTGGGGACCAAAATGCCGGCTTCAGGAAGCATAATGATTTTAGCCTCAATACAATGATGGCATAATCAATCAAGTTGTATCCTGCCTCTTTTCTCTCACCTAAATTTGATTTGTGTGATTATTTATTGCAGACAGTTTTGCAAGCTGACTTTAATCCTATCTTGGAACGAGGTGGAGTATAAAAGAATACAAATCAACAAACATGCTAATGTATTTTAAGAAGGAGATAGGAGAGTTTGGAAATTGGAAAGGGAAATTCTAAATTTTGAGAATTGCTTTCTACTAAACCATCATTGTCCAGGAGTAAGACACTAGCTCACTTCTTAATTTCAAGTCAGAAACATTTTCCCAAGCTTATCCTGGCCTGAAGGAACTGTGACGCTGCTGACCACTGATGCTCACCAAGCAATCATCTCTTTGAGGTTTGGTCTCCCACTTGAGTCAGGGAGAGAATGTATGGGGCAGGTTTATTTTCACTGCACATATTTTTCAATGTAGATCTTGTTCATAGTTTTAACTGGGGATTGGTTGGTGTGAGTCACTCGCATGAAACTGAAAAACGCGCCGGACACAGTGGCTCATGCCTGTAATCCCAGCACTTTGGGAAGCTGAGGCAGGCAGATTACCTGAGGTCAGGAGTTCAAGATCACCCTGGCCAAAATGGTGAAACCGCATGTCTACTAAAAATGCAAAAATTAGCCAGGTGTGGTGGCGGGTGCCTGTAATCCCAGCTACCTGGGAGGCTGAGGCAGGAGAAGCTTGAACTCGGGAGGTGGTGGTTGCAGTGAGCCGAGATCACGCCGCTGCACTCCAGCCTGGGCAACAAGAGTGAGACTCCATCTAAAAAAAAAAGAAACTGAAAAACTCGGATAAGATCAAGTTTGCACCTGTAAGTTGAGGATAGGATCCAATGTATCTTGGATAATTGTGCGGTCTCCACCTCCTGAAACCCTTTCTGGGTGTCCATCTGGCTTTTTTGGACATGGTCCCCCAGATACATTTGCTAAGTTACAACTATATCTTAACAAATATTTATAGGGACCTATGGGGGCTGGGAATAATAAAAAGGGTCTAATAGGTTGGGCAACCCCATCTCTACATCTCTACAAAAAATTAAAAAATTAGCTGGATATGGTGGTGCCCACCTGTACTCCCAGCTACCTGGGAAGGAATTTTAAAAATTTTATTTAAAAAAAGGAAAGAAAAAAGAACCCATGATGATCAAAAGATTAGAAGCTACCAGTTTAGCTGGTACATCTTCTTCAGACTTTAGTGGTTTTGTCATTTGGATTGAACGCAGTTCCCACTGAAACTTATTTGGCCACTATCTGAAGTTGAAATATCACACAGTGACAATCGTTTGAAAATTTCAGCTCCCCTTCTCCTGCCTCCTCTTCATCTCTGAGTATTTTCACTCCCATCTACTCATGGCAGTATCTGGCCACTGCCCATTCTCAGACCAGAAAGGGATCAGGAAAAGGCCAGTGTGTGGGGTGAGGCTGACTTCCAACCGTTGAGCTAGCACAGAGCCGCTGAGCATTTCCCTCCCTAGGGCTCACTCTTCCTCAAAACTGCTAGTGTCTTGCAGATCCTCTCTCAAAACAAAAGAGGAAGTCAGACGTGGAGCAGGGAGTGGTTTAAACTACTGGTTTTACTGGAAAAGGATTCCTGTTCCAAACCTCAAGAGCAAGTTCTTCGATCTTGAGCAGGAAAGAATTAAGGACAGGGCACAGAGTACAGTATAGTTAAAACAGTTCATTAGAAACTACTCTATTACAAAGTAGGGCATCCTCAGAGAGCAAGAGGAGGAATGCCCCTACTTTAAATGTAATGCTTGCTTATACAGGATATTAAGGTTAAGAATAGTTTACTTTGGGAGGCCGAGGTGGGCATATCGCGAGGTCAGGAGATCAAGACCATCCTGGCTAACATGGTGAAACCCCATCTCCACTAAAAATACAAAAAATTAGCCGGGCTTGGTGGTGGGCACCTGTAGTCCCAGCTACTCGGGAGGCTGAGGCAGGAGAATGGCGTGAATCCGGGTGGCGGAGCTTGCAGTGAACCAAGATTGCGCCACTGCACTTCAGTGTGGGCAACAGAGCCAGACTCCGTCTCAAAAAAAAAAAAAAAAAGAATAGTTTACTTTATTATAAAGGCTTGTGATCAAGTTGTGACAGGCTATTAGTATTGTTATTCTCCGATGTAACTATTGATTTCAGCAATAATTTATGAGTGTAGTATTATCTTTAAAGTGAAAACCATTTTTATTTTTATGTATTTATTTGCTTACACCTTCACCACCACAAGAAACCCTCCCACCCACCTTTTTTTTTGAGACAGAATTTCACTCTTGTCGCCCAGGCTGGAGTGCAGTGGTGCGATCTTGGCTCACTGTAGCCTCCACCTCCTTGACTCAATCCTCTTTGATCCTCTGGATTCTCTCACCTCAGTCTCCATGCCCAGCTAATTTTTATTTTTATTTTTTTATAGAGATAGGGTTCTACCATGTAGCCTGTCACGTGTGTCCATGTGAAGAGACCACCAACAGGCTTTGTGTGAGCAATAAAGCTTTTTAATCACCTGGGTGCAGGCGGACTGAGTCCAAAAAAGGAGTCAGCAAAGGGAGATGGGGTGGGGCTGTTTTATAGGATTTGGGTAGGTAGTGGAAAATTACAGTCAAAGGGGATTGTTCTCTGGTGGGCAGGGGTGGGGGTCACAAGGTGCTCAGTAGGGGAGCTTCTGAGCCAGGAGAAGGAATTTCACAAGGTAATGTCATCAGTTAAGGAAGGAACCGACTGTTTTCACTTCTTTTGTGATTCTTCAGTTGCTTCAGGCCATCCAGATACTTACACGTGCAAGCTTGGGCTCAGAGGCCTGACATTGCCCGTGGCTGGTTTGAACTCCTGAGATCAAGCAATCTACCTGCCTTGGCCTCCTGAAGTGCTGGGATTACAGGTGTGAGCCACCATGCCATCCAAGAAACCCATTTTTAAACTAAGAATGCCTTTTTCCATCAACTCATTCCTCAATCATAAACATTTTGTGATTTACAGTGCCCAATTTCCTGGGAAAGTAACCCAGCAGGTTTGGCTTCATCTGGTCTTTATTCAAGATGAATGATTAGGACACCTCGAATACTGGTGCAAATACCCAAAATGAAACAAAACTGCCTGAACTTACTCATTACCCCCTTCCTTACAAAGCCAGCAGACTTCCTTTTTGTAATTTCCTTCCCCTTCAAGTTTCCTTTCCTTTCCCATTCTTTCTTTTTTTCCATTCCTTTTTCCTTTCCTTTCTCCTTTCCTCTTTTCTGTCCTTTCCCCTTTCCATTCCTTTTCTTTTCTTCTTTTCTTTTCTTTCCTTTCTCCCTTCCCTTCCTTCCCCTCCACTCCCCTCCCTTAATTCTGCAATTGCAGAATTAAGGAAAAACTCATGTGTGCACAGTGTAGCGAGACACTACCCATTATTGATTCTTTCAAACTGCTGGTTCTCAACCACGTTACCAGATCCAACCTTTCATAGCAAACATGTTGTTTCCCTTTTACTATCCTGAAGTGTAATTCATAGATAACATAACACATTTACACACATAAACCTAGGAGATCTATTCTCAGTCTTAGCACTCAAACTATTGCTCTAACAAATATTTTCTTTCACTCCTGCATTACGCTTTTCCTCTCTACTGTGTCTTTACTATCAACAAACAAGCTATTATTTCCATCTTAAAAACAACAAAACAAAGTTAAAAAAAAATCTCTTGACACTGTCATCCAGTCTCATGTCTTTAGATACATAACCATATGCCTTTATGTCTCTTTATGTCTCAAATTTATATTTCCAGACTAGACTCTTCTGAACTCCGGATTGCTGTATCCACTATGTCCGAGTACCACTTGACATTTCAACTTGCAGTTTTTTTTTCTTTTCTTTTCTTTTTTGTTTTTGAGACGGAGTGGAGTTTTGCTTTTCTTGCCCAGGCTGGAGTGCAATGATACGGTCTCGGCTCACTGCAAACTCCATCTCCCGGGTTCAAGCGATTCTTCTGTCTCAGCCTCCAAGTAGCTGGGATTACAGGTGCTCTCCACCAAGCCAGCTAATTTTTGTATTTTTAGTAGAGACGGGGTTTCACCATGTTGGCCAGGCAGGTCTTGAACTCCTGATCTCAGGTGATCTGCCTGCCTTGGCCTCCCAAAGTGTTGGGATTACAGGCCTGAGCCACCATGCCCAGCCAACTTGTAGTTTCTATAGACATGTTAAACTTAACGTCAACATGGGGTTGAGTTGGGTGGAGGAAGATTGCAAAGATACACACCAACGTGTAAATAACAGTAGGATGAGGGTCTTGTGTGTGTATTTGTGTGTTTCTATATACTATTACATAAAACTTCTATAATGAGCATTAACATTTTGAAAAACTTTTTATTTTGAAATAATTATAGATTCACAGAAAGTTGCAAAGATGGTACAGAGAGTCCCCATGTACCTGTCAACAGTTTTCCCCAGTGGTTATATCTCACTTAAAGAGTACAATATCAAAACCAGGAAATAAACATTAGTGTGGTGTGTGTGTGTGTGTGTGTGTGTGTGTGTAGTTACAAGTCATTTTATTATGTGTTTATTCCTGTAACCACCACTGCAATCAAGATACAGAACTATTCCATCACCACAAGGATCTCCCTGGTGATACCTCTTTGTAGTCACACGTATATCCCTATCCCCATGATCCTTGACCCTGCAACTATGAATCTGTTCTCCATGTTATGTAAATGGAATCATACAGTACATGGCTGCTTGATGATACATTTTTTTCATTTAGCATAATGCCCTTGAGATGTATCTAATTTATTGTGTGTATCAATAGTTCATTCCTTTTTACTGCTGAGTCATATTCCATGGTACATGTACCATGGTTTGCTTAATGCGTCACCCATTGAAGAACATTTGGATGGCTTCCAGGTTTTGAATATTATGAAGAAAACTGCTATTTTATTTCTGGACAGGTTTTTATGTGAACATATGTTTTCATTTCTCTGGGTTAAATGCCAAGGAGTGCAATTGCTGGGTTGTATGGTAAGCATACACAGTTAGACAGAAGGAATAAGTTACAGTGTTCAATAGCACAGCAGGATGACCATAGTTATCAATAATTTATTGTATATTTCAAAATGATTAGAAGATTTGGAATGTTCTCAACACAAAGACATGATAAATGCTTGAGGTAATGGATATCCCAATTACTCTGATTTGATTATCGAACATTGTATGAATGTATCAAAACCCCACAAATAGGTACAACTATTATGTATCAGTAAAAAAAGGAATCTGACAAACTGTTTTACAGAGTGGCCATAACATTTATATTTTCACCATTAATGTATGCGTGTACCCAGTTTCTCTGCCTCCTTGCCGGCAGTTGTTATTTGCGCTATTTATTCTTTTAGCCATTCTGATGGATGTGCAGTGACATCTCGTCACTCCAGATCTCTGAAGTTCTGTCTGCAATTCTGCCCTCTCTGGTACTGTGCTCTGTGAACTCCAGTTGCCTTGGCTTCCTTGGACCCCCAGTTTTATCTCCTCAGCTCAGGAAGACTGGCAGACTCTGCCTGGGTCTCCCTCTCTGTGCCACAGCCTGAAAACTCTTTCTAGGAAATAAGCTGGGAGAATTGTAGGGTTCAGTTTTAACATCAATCTTTTCTACTCCTATCTCTTTACACCTATCTATCTGTCTGTCTATCTATCTACCTATCATTTATCCACCATCTATTTATTTATCATAAATTTTTCTTAACTATAAGCCAGGGGTTTTAGTATCAGAGCTGCTATTACTTATCTGTAGCATTTGGGACATTAAATTACTTGAGCCACTTCTTTGTTGGTGAAATGAGGGTCATCTTATATCAGCCATCTCATAATTCCTTCTGTGAGATTCCAGGATACTGGTTGACTCTTCTAGAAGATACAGTGAGCAGTGTTGGTAGCTACGGTCCTTAGTATGTGCTATTTCTAAACAGGAAAATGATATTGATTGGGTGGGTAATGAGCATGTGTTGGTAATTGCTATGTAAGAGCAATAACAACAACAACTAATACATTTAGCCTTTTACATGCAGTGTCTTATATAATATTTACAACAGCCCTGTGAAGTAAGTGCTACTATTATCCAAATTTATTCATTTTTTATTTAAAAAAAATTTTTAGTATTATAAACCACTTTATGTCCAAGAACGATTCAAATTTAGAAGACGAGAAAACTGTAGCCTAGAAAAAGAAATAAAAATGAAAATTAAAAACCTGTCCAGTCTAAAGGTTATACTTACACAGACTTAGGTTCTTTCTTTGTATTTAATTAAAGGTTAATTTCAAATGATCTCTAGTAGTAACAAAACTCTTTAGTTACAAAGAAGCAGGTGATGCATGGTTGTTGAATACATTACCCCTGCTGACCTTAGACTGCTGCTGGGCTCAGCAGAGAATTCTTGATTTTCTCTTCACATTGCAAATAGACCTCACCAGAATAAATGGGCAGAATAGACACCAAAGAGGGATAGCACAAGCAAATGTGAGGGTGAAATGCAGTCAGTGCCTTGCAAAAGGAAGTGCTCAATACTGGTAGTCGGTGTCATTGCTCTTATTGCAAATTATAAACACCGGCACTGCAAAAAGTCAGCCCAGTAGACTTTGTAAATCACAGAAGTGGTTCCTGGACCACCATTTGAAAACTTCTGCCTGAAGGACTAAGGAAAACATCTTCTTTTATTTTTATTTTATTTTTTTATACCACAGTTTAGGAAAACATCTTCTTAAAAGATCGTGTTTATGTCTACAGATGATTTTTATAGTGCCTTAACAGTCTCCAGAGTGATTTTTAAAATATTATCTCAGAATGTCAATTTCAGCTAAAGAAGTGAACCTTAGGATCAACATTGTAACCCTTCCTGGTTTTATTCACCCAGAGTATAGGGACTGATAATGATAGTGCTGCTTTGGATAGTCTCCTATCTAGGGCTAAATGATCAGATTTGCAAAATCCAGATATTCTTATGGGAATGTGGTTATTGGCTAGGGGAATGGAAAGAGGGAGTAGAGAGTGGAAAACTGGATAAAGTTATAGGTAAAGATATGTGAAAACTCATGATTGTCTCAAATACTCTAAATCTTGTCATAATACACTTGTAAAGTAATAATCATGTTGGAGAGATGGCCAAATAAAGGCCAAAGATCTTGACACTGCAGAAATTATAGGAGAGGATTAAAGGAAGTACATGTGGCAAATATAAGAAAAGACTAAACTTGAGATTCATGCACAAGGTCAGGCTGCATAAACCACAGGATAGTGGGTGTAACTCAGGAGCGGAACAATTGATCCATGAAACAAAACTGTCTGCAGTTTCCCAGGCTGGAGATATTTCCTGTCTTGGATGTCTGGATCTGTCTCAGTGCCCAAATAGCCTCACTTCAAAGTGTTTGTGGGAACAGAAAGAATTGGCTGAGTGTGTTTGTTCAGTGCTAGGCGGAGGAAGTGAAACAGTGAGTGGGTTTAGGAAGTAAGTGTGTGTTTAAGAGCACGTGGACCACCAGAAGATAACCATTTTTCTTCAGACTAGCAGCCAGGGCACTGCTCACGAAGAAGGAAACCCTGGGAGGGAAGAACTTGGGGAACGAGAGGACACAAGAATCTCTGCAGCTGCTTATGTATGTAGGTAAGTCACAGAGGTGTTGGGTGCCTCAAGGAACAACATGGAGGTTCTCTCTGTTTTTTAAAATAAATAATTTTTAAATAAATTTTCAACTTTACAAACAAATGTGATAATAATTCAGGGAACTCATGAATATTCTTTATCCAGGTACATTATTTTTTTAAACTTCCTTTATTTATTATTTATTTATTTAGAGATAGATTCTCACTCCGGTTGCCCAGGCTGGGGTGTAGCAGTTGGATCATGGCTCACTGCAGCCTCAACTTCCTGGGCTCCAACCATCCTCCCACCTCAGCCTGCCTGGTAGCTGGAACTGAAGACACACGCCACCATGCCAGGCTAATTTTTTCGTATTTTTTGTAGAGATGGGGTTTCACCATGTTGCCCAGGCTGGTCTCAAACTCCGGGACTCAAGTGATCCGCCTGCCTCGGTCTCTCAAAGCACTGGAATTGCAGGCATGAGCCACTGCGCCCAGGCTCCCCTATTTATTTTTTATCATTTTCTTTCTCTCTCTGTAAACACACACATGTATACATATCCATATATCTATATTCTGAAGCATTTGAGAGTATATTGCATATGTTGTGCTCTTTTCCTGCTTAATATTTCAGTGTGCATCTCCTAAGAAGAAGGATATTTTCTTAAACAATCAGGGTACAGTTTTACATTCAGTATATCAAACACATATATACAGTGATTCTCCCTACCCAAAGTTTCAGTTACCCATGGTCAACAACGGTCTGAAAATATTAAATGGCAAATTCTAGAAATAAACAATTCATAATTTAATGTTGCATGCTGTTCTGAGTAATGTGATGAAATCTCTCACCGTCTCACTCCATCCTGCCTGGGATGTGAACCATCCCTTTGTCCAGCGTGTCCATGTTGTGGACACCACCCAACCATTAGCTACTTAGTAGCCAATATCAGATGCACCGTCACAGTATCTCAGCGCCTGTGTTCACATAACCCTTATTTTACCTAGTAATAGCCCCAAAGTGCAAGAATGATGATGCTGGCAATTCAGACATGTCAAAAAGAACCCGTAAAGTGCTCCGTTTGAGTGAAAAGGTGAAAGTGTCTCAACTTAATAAGGAAAGGGGGGAAAAATATGCTGCAATTGGTAAAATCTACAGTAAGAGAATCTTTTATCTGCAAATTTTGAACAGTATATTGTTATAATTATTCTATTTTATTAGTTGTTGTTAATATATATTACTAATTTATAAATTAAACTTATGTAGATATGTATGTATAGGAAGAGAACAGTACATATACGGCTTTAGACATTCACTGGGGTCTTGGAACATATTCCCTGTGGATAAGGGGGAGTGCCATAATACTCTTATCTACTACAGAGATCATAATTTTATCAATTGCCTCAATAATGTTCTTCATAGCAATTTTTTTTTTCTGGCAGGGAATGTGTCTCTTTGTTAAGGGGATGAGACTGGCCTAGCAAGACAAAGATGCACGCTCAGCTCTCCTTAGGATCTTCTTTTTTTGAGACAGAATCTCACTCCGTCACACAGGCTGTAGTGCAGTGGCACCATCTTGGCCTTCTCACGGGTTCAAGCAATTCTCGTGTCTCAGCCTCCCCAGTGGCTGGGACTACTGGTGCGTGGCACCATGCCGGCTAATTTTTGTATTTTTAGTAGAGATGGGGTTTCACCATGTTGGCCAGGCTGATCTTGAACTCCTACCTCAGGTGATCCACCTGCCTTGGCCTCCCAAAGTGCTGGGATTATAGGCAGAAGCCACCAAGCCTGGCCTCCTTAGAATCTTTATGAGTAGGGGAACCCCCAGCAGGTCAATTGTTTGATTTTCTTTGGTTTCATTCTTATTCCATTTCTTCCCTGAGAGTATAAACCTAATCAGCAAGATTACTCAGATGTTAAGAGATCTTTAATAGTAGAAGGAATCTGGCTTAACAAGATGTAGCTTTAGCAGGGGCCTGAGATGTAAAGTTGGACATCTTCCCTCCAGCCTCAGCTTAGGAGTAAGAATGGACTGTGGTACTTTTTCTATTCCTTTTTATCTTTTGTGGGGAAGGTGGGTAACAAGAAGAGTAATAGATACTTGAATAAGCAAAAGCAAATTTGGGTTAAAAATAAAGAGATGGTCTTCTGTGGTAAATCTAGTCCTATATTGACAATAAGGCTTTCTACAAGAATTTCCCTAAAGGAGAGTGTGACACTGTACACGCTTGTCTTCTCAATCATTCTCTGGTTATTTGGCACAAATTTCTGTTTAAGAATCAATTGATGTCAGGGGCATGGTGGCTCACACTTGTAATCCCAGCACTTTGGCCAAAGTGGGATGATTAATTGACCGCAGGAGTTTGAGACCAGCCTGGGCAACATAGCGAGACTCGTCTCAAAAAAAAAAAAAAAAAAAAAAGAGCTGGGCATGGTAGTGTGTGCCTGTGATCCCAGCTACTTGGGAGGCTGAAGCAGAAGGATCACTTGACCGTGGGAGATTGAGGCTTCAGTGAGCTATGATGGTGCCACTGTACTCCAATCTGGGTGACAGAGCAAGATCCTGTCTCAAAAGGAAAAAAAAAAAAAAAGAAGAATCAATTGATGTCAACTTTCTTCACTGATTTCCCATATGTAAATTACCTCAGAACTGCTTCCCTTGGTCATCTCCCTACTCTTCAAGAGAAGAAACATGAGGAAACTTCCACATTTTTACACAGCAACAGGGAATGTGGTGGGGAGGAACAAGAGAAATGGGAATGGAAAGAGAAATCGCTGCCTTGAAGAGGGTAGAGTAATGTGGAGAAGCCACAGGAGACCCCAAATACAATGCTGTAGGGCTTAGTGAGACTACAGTCTCTACTAGAGCCAATTTTGATCTCAAAGTCACATTCTTCCATTTCCCGCTTCCTCTCCAGGCAAAATGAAGCTGAATCTGGTGCAGATCTTTTTCATGTTGCTGATGCTGCTGCTGGGCCTGGGGATGGGCCTGGGGTTGGGACTTCATATGGCTGCAGCAGTCTTGGAGGAGAGTGATCAACCGCTCAATGAATTTTGGTCCAGTGACTCACAGGACAAAGCTGAGGCCACTGAGGAGGGAGACGACATCCAAACCACAGAAACGCTGGTGCTTAGCAACAAAGAAGTGGTGCAACCTGGCTGGCCAGAAGATCCCATCCTCGGTGAAGATGAGGTTGGGGGTAACAAGATGCTCAGAGCCTCAGCGCTCTTTCAGAGCAACAAAGACTATCTTAGGCTTGACCAGACAGATAGAGAATGCAATGATATGATGGCACACAAGATGAAGGAGCCCAATCAGAGTTGCATAGCCCAGTATGCATTCATCCATGAAGATCTAAACACAGTCAAAGCTGTCTGTAACAGTCCTGTCATTGCCTGTGACCTCAAGGGGGGAAAATGTCACAAAAGCTCCCGACCTTTTGATTTGACATTGTGCGAGCTGTCCAAACCAGACCAGGTCACTCCTAACTGCAATTACCTAACTTCTGTTATAAAAAAGCACATTATTATAACCTGTAATGACATGAAGCGCCAGTTACCAACTGGACAATGAAGCAACTCATCTTTTTTCTCTTCACCTTCTCCTGTTCCTCTTCCTTTTTTACTTCTTCTTTCTCATATAGTTCTCCTGATCTTAGGTATTATGCAGATGTAATTCTTCCTTGCCCTATGGGTCACCCAACTTGCATTTTGTTCCTAGGATTAGAGATGGTAGGATAAGGTGATGATGCCTAGTTTCTCTAAGCTCTCTGCCTCTCCTTTCCCTTACCCTGGAAAGGAGTAAGTGAAGAGCTGCTGTAGTCCGTACTGTAGTCCTGGCCATCCATTTGTTTCCTGCTCTGCTCTGAGTTTGTCTCTGGATGTGGACTGGAAGAGTTTAGTGTATCCTTTACCCATGTTCTTCCCTGCTACCCACCCTGAGCCTCTACAACAATCACATAAGACTCTTGGGTTTTGCACAACTGCACTTCTCTATCGTGGATGAAGTTAAAGTGATTCTATCTGTAATGGCTTCTGGAGGACCATGTGGAACAGGCTTCCTTTTCCGAGCTTGGAAAAATTTAGGGCCTAGATATGGGGGTCTGCTGGGGAGGTGGTGTGGTGCTGTAGAGCAAGATAGAAGATGGGCTGGAGCAAGAATAGAACTCTTTTTTCTTGACCCTTCGCTGCCCTTTTCTCTTTCATCCCATCTTTTACTACCAGCCTCCTTGCTTTGCTTCTTGTTTTCATCTCTTACCTTTGCTTTTGTCCTTTGCTTCTTTTTCTCCTTCACTTTCTCTGTTCTCCTTTTCCTCTTCTTTTTCTTTTTGGGCCCACTCTTCTCTTTATCTGGATCCTTTTAGAGATTCAGTCAGCTGATGCTGATCACTTATGCTATGTTGGTCCTATAGTCAGTCATGCAAGCAGATGTTCGTCCTATAGTCAGAGTCTGGCACAGGGAGTTAGAGGGGGGGTGGGTCAAGGGAATGAGAAAAAGAGAGAGGAAAAGAGAGAAAGAGAAAGAGAGAGTGAGAAATCTTTTTTGAATTATGTCCAGAAGCAGAATAGTGCTCATATTAGGTGCCCAGTAGATGTGGGATGAATGGGATGGGAGACAGTCTTTTTCTCATTTAGCATCGTTTCCGCTTTATTGCTCTAAAGAACAAGAAAGTTAGTGAAAGAATAATTTCAGCAGAGAAGGTATCAAACTTAATCAAGGAGAAGAGAAGCTGTGTGGCTGGATACACAGAAGATGCAAGTGGCTGCCCTCAGCCTATTTCCTGTAAATTCAAATGAGAAATAGTGTAGTTAGTCATGCATAGGGAGAAGAGGAATCTGAGAACATAGCTGTAAGGATTCACCGTGTGACTGAATTTTGAGATTTTCTTCCCCTGGAGTTTTTCTCTGCTTCACATTCCTAGACTATTATAGATCCAAGTCAGGGAGATACGTAAATGGGAGACTGAAGGGAAGAACGGTTTGCTTTACTCTGACCTGGCTTGCATTTTCCTGTTCTTTCTTTCTTTATTCTCCAGTTTACTGTATCCTTCCTGTTTTCACAGACAGGCAACCACTTTAGTATCCTCCTAGACGTCCCTGATTCAATATATGCCTTATACCTCTGACTCACTTCCAGCAATAACCTCTTAGGAACAGTGTTGTCTCCCAGGGAATTCTAATAATAGTGGACAGGAGGTATGTCTCCATCTGTGGGCTGCCCTGATGTTTTAGAGGTGGTAATGAAGTGGTGAAAGGTGATGACCCAGCCAAGGCAGATTCCTATGCTTCCTGAGGGCGAATCCCTCTCTGGGGAAAGAGGCAAAAGATTATCTAAGGCAAGGGGGAAAAAATGAGAAATGGGATGGGAAGATGGGAAAGAAGAATAGGTGTCAGAGAAAATCGGCCATGTTAGCAATCTGTCTGGTAGGTAAACCGAGGATTTAGGAATGAAATGTGCAAGATCTCCATTGTATGGAGTGAATTATTAAGAGAATGGAATTAGCCAGGGATTAAAGCCTATATTCTCTAGTATTCAGATGTGGCTCCATCCTCTTCAGCTTCCGTCCAGCTTCTCTCCCTAAGGGTTCCGGCACTGTTTGATGAGCATTCTCATCTCCTCCGTGTCTTCATTTTGGGCAAATCTCAGCGGACATGTTTTTGTTTTGTTTTGTTTTGTTTTTGTTTTTTTGTTTAATCTGACCACGTAGACTATCTCAGGAAAGCAATTTACAAAATACTCTACAGGCATCTAGTGGCTCAAGCAGGAAAATATAGCTTCCATGGCTGATAACAGGGTGACAAGGCATTGTGGGGACCTCACCTCCCAGGGGCAGAAAATTAACTCACTGTAGCTCAAATTCTGCCTCATTCACAAGACTTTCACCGAGTCTTCTAATTCCAATGTAGCTTCCTCTCTACACTTCCAGGATCTATGTTGAGCCCATATGACAGATCCCAGTCCCTTATCTACAGTACCCAAATCTCTGAAGCTCTGAAAATGGAAAGTTTTTTCAAAGTGGCCCCAAAACTCATTTAGATATGATACCTGACTAGATTGACAATGTGAGGCTATTTGTCTTGTTTATTTATGCTATGTGACCATTACATATTTCACTGTGGAAATATCACTGTGTTTTGTTATGAGTAGGCCCTTCTAAGAGTGTGTTAGTCATATATGATATAAACATACACACATTAACATACAATAGTGCTTTTTAAAATCTGAAAATGTTGGCCAAAATGCATTGGCCCCAAAAGTTTCAAGTAAGAAATTGTGGGATCTATATATACTATTTAATTAGCCTTAATTAATTTGAGTATACTGGATATGATCCTAGTTAGGCCACTAGCACCTTTGTGGAAGGATCTGTATTATAAGTTTCTTCTATATTCTTCATTGACACGTTTATTAATCAATGACTATCTACCTATTGGCCAAGGGATGTCTCCTCTACTGTTTGGAAGACACTCAAATATTGTCTTCAAAACACTCTGTACAAGTTTTTGGCCAGGTGTGGTGGCTTATGCCTGTAATCCTAACACTTTGGGAGGCTGAGGTGGGAAGAACACTTGAGCCCAGGAGTTCAAGACCAGCCTGGGCAACATAGGGAGAGCTCATCTCTACAAAAAATAGAAAAATTAGCCAGGCGTGGTGGCACATGCCTGTAATCCTAGCTATTTGGATTAGGCTAAGGTGTGAGGATTGCATGAGCCCCAGAGATTAAGGATGTAGTGCGCTATGATTGCACCACTGCACTCCAGCCTAGGTGACAGAGTGAGACCCTGTGTCAAAAAAAATTTTTTTTTAAGTTGTTCTGAGCTTTGCTGCTTATTAACATTACTGTCCAGGCATGGTGGCTCACGCCTGTAATCCCAGTACTTTGGGAGGCTGAGGCAGGTGGATCACCTGAGGTCAAGAGTTCAAGACCAGCCTGGCCAACATGGCAAAACCCCATCTCTACTAAAAATACAAAAATTAGCCCGGCATGGTGGTGCAAGCCTATAGTCCCAGCTACTTGGGAAGCTGAGAAAGGAGAATCACTTGAACCTGGGAGGTAGAGGTTGCAGTGAGCCAAGATCATGCCATTACACTCCAGCCTGGGTGACAGAGCAAGACTCTGTCTCAAAACAAGCAAACAAACAAACAACAACAACAAAACATTACCTTGGGGAGTTTAAAATTTTTTAATTAAAGAAAATTACAGGGCCCTCTTCTAGCAATATTGGTTTAATTAGTCTGAGTTGGAGCCTAGACATCAGGTGGGGTCCAGCATCTTGGAGCCTACCAGTTTTCCTGTGAATTAATGTTTCAAAACTGTTAATAAAGATGTTGAACTTCTCAGGTTATTAACTAATATGATGTGGTGTGATGTAGGAGAAAAGAACCAATTCTTGGGAAAAACGTGAGAATATCTCAGCTCCGCCATTCAAAAAAAAGGCAGCTGTGACTATGGGAATTGCCCTCAGCTCTCAGAATCTGAGGTTTCTTATCAGTAAAATGAGAAAATGATCATAACTACTTTATAGGGTGGCAGTGAGGATTAGATGAGATTAAACAGCCCATGGTAGGGTTCAATGAATGGCAGCTGCATTTGGTGGTGATGCTGCAGGGCTCACTGCCCACAGAGAGCACATAGTATTTTCACGGAGTCCTTCTGGAAGCAGCACTATGACACGAAGTGCAATACCATCAGCACAGGTTTGAGTTTCAGGTGTGTTGGCAGTATGTGGACATGTGGGATCTTATAGGATTTTTAAAATTTCATTCCTTGGATGGCCACAAAATTTATATTCTAGGGCTAGTAGAGTCCTTAGACTTGAGCGAGCAGGGCCACTGCCCTCAAGGGTCCCCTACACTTTGGAGTGCCTTCCATACGGGAAGTTACCCCACTACAGTATCTGGGACTGGCTGAGGCCAGCAGTGCCATGTGGGTACGGTGCTCTGAGCTTAGACTAGGACTGGTGTGGGCCCGGGTCCCATTTCTCCCCTTTGGAGCACTGTCTCCCCACTGCCATGTGTGGGGTCAACTAGGTGCCGCAAAAGAGTTCTGGGACTTGGTCAGGCGTGGTGGCTTATGCCTGTAATCCCAACACTTTGGGAGGCCGAGGCGGGTGGATCACCTGAGGTCAGAAGTTCGAGACCAGGCTAGCTAACATGGTGAAACCCCATCTCTACTAAAAATACAAAAAAAAAAAAAAAAAAAAAAGCTGGGCGTGGTGGCAGGCACATGTAATCCCAGCTACTTGGGAGGCTGAGGCAGGAGATTTGCTTGGACCTGGGAGAGGGAGGTTACAGTGAGCAGAGATCACAGGCATAAGCCACCGCTCCTAGCCCCAATGGGGCATTTCCTGTCAATGTTCTCTCTTGCCTCCAACTGGTGGGTGATAACATGCTCTCTTGGGTTGGTCTTAATCTGTGCAAGATGAAGGATAATCACTCCTTGCATGAACAGGATGCTTTTTTCACTCTGCCCACGGGTCTCTTGCTAGTAGCAATACGTGGAAGGTAGGAATGTGGTTAGTTGTAAAAGAGGTCACGTTCTAGGAATGCAGTAATTACAGCTTAAAGAGTTCAAGAGAAAATATGATTGGAAGATATGTTTTATGTTTATACTACAAAACTCCAAATGGCAAATTCTACATGGCCTGAAAATTAATTATCATTCTCATTTTCTTGCATATTCTGGATAAGACTTGCATTTGTGATCATCACCAACAACGTAAAGTAATAAAGTAACCTTTGAGAGAGTCATTGGAAGTTGGTATTTAGGCCATAAACTGGATAATTCCCTGTCATGAGTAACATTATAACTGACATTAAATGGCATTAGGAAACTACAGAGGCAAGAAGATACAAATTGTTTCAATTTAAATAGGTTTCGAAGAGCTGTAGCAGTGTGATACACTTTTTTCTTGCGGTTGTAGACGTGAAATATTCAAGAATGGTGCATTTGACAGTAAGAAGCGTGAAGAAATGATTCCTAGATCTAACAGGAAGAGATGATATCTGGACACCCCGAAGAATCTCCATATACATTGATGGGACAATAAAGAAATATATAGTATCTCTTCTTTTCTCATTATTCTAAAACTTCATTGACAAATCATGATACTTCACTTGGGCTCATAAATTTTGTAATATATTAAAACATGAAACTGTTTATATAGATAGGGCCCTCTTCCTCACCCCTTACCCCCAGAAAAATTTAGCCAGGGCCACACACAGTAGAGGCAGCTCTGGTTGTGGCTGTATCCAAGGTAATGTCTCATGTGTTATGTCATTATTAGGCTCTCGACAGGAAGTCATCTCCTCGCCTTCCTCAAGTGCTCAGTCTACCAAGCAGGGTAGCCTCAGTTGGTTCTTTTCAAGCCTCTCTTTCCCATGAAATGAAGTTACGTTATCCAGCAGAGATTCATTGCTGGTGGGGTCAAAAGGAACTCCAGGGCACAGAGTTTCTGTCATTTTCAGCAATGCTTTGATTTAGCGTGGAATTTGTTGATGTTCCTGCCTCCATTTCCTGTATCCTACGCAGAGACCTGCCTTTCTCTCCTCTTCACATTTTTGCACTGGGCTCCAGTTTGTTTTCAGAAAGTGATTCACATCCCAGAGACGTCACTTCCAGGAGCAGCTGGGCTGATTCTTTATAAGAATTATGATTCAGAAACCCAGTTAAGTTTGGATTTAGGGGAAACGTAAGGGGAAGAGGAAAATGGTAATATTAAGGCTAAGCAACAGAGGCAATGAGGGAAATGTGAGTCTCATGTTGAGACATAATAGTCCATTACCTATGGAAATAGGATTTCAGGAGGTACTGGGATGCCCCAGTGTTTGAAAATGTCAGCTCTCCAGCACTAGCATGAGGTTAGTGTTTGGAATTATATCCTTATAAACTTATTGCATATCCCTATACACAAGTATATAAAATTATTAACTTCAAAAAATGGGATCTTCGGCACATTTATAAGGTGACAACAAGAAAAGAAAAAAGCAAAATAGGCCTTATTCTATGAATGCTTTTGCATGCGTTTGGCACTGTGCTACCTACTTACTGGGTATACAGTCATTAAAACAAAACAAAACAAAACAAAAGAAACAGGCTTTGCAACATATCCACAAATGAGATCCAGAGGGGATAATTGTGATAGGAAGAAGGAAGGTGATGTGATTAGAGCCAGCCCTGGGCACTGCTCTGGAAAGCTGGTCTTGCTAAGGACCAAACAGACAGCAAGCAACTGTATTAGAAGACTGGGGTTAAAATAATATATTTGTAAGGTTGAGAACAGTTGATACATATAGACCTCCCTTACCAGGGAGGTGCAGCCATCCCGCAGTTGCTGAGCGTTCTCTGTCAAGAATTCACAGGTGCACTCTTCTCCAGAGCATAGCCTCCAGCCTATGGGGGCTGCCTTGTTGACAATGTCTAAGAGGTTATGTCCTTCCCCAGGGGTAGCCCATAGCCAATGACTGGCTGATATGAATGTGTAAGAACTTAGACCTCTTGCCTCAATCTTATGGCATCAGTCATGTTTTAGAGCTCCCCATGGGGTCAGGTTTGAGACTAGCTTTTAGCTAAAATCACTTCTTTTTTTAGCTTCTTACATACAGGTTTCTCCTAAGAGCACTCCCTCAATAAATCACTAACTCAAGAACATGTTCTTTTTTTTTTTTTTTTTTTTTTGAGATGGAGTCTTGCTCTGTTGCCCAGGCTGGAGTGCAGTGGCGTGATCTCGGCTCACTGCAAGCTCCGCCTCCCGGGTGCACACCATTCTCCTGCCTCAGCCTCCCGAGTAGCTGGGACTACAGGTGCCTGCCACCACGCACGGCTAATTTTTTGTATTTTTAGTAGAGACAAGGTTTCACTGTGTTAGCCAGGATGGTCTCGATCTCCTGACCTTGCGATCCGCCCGCCTCAGCCTCCCAAAGTGCTGGGATTACAGGCGTGAGCCACCATGCCCGGCCCCTCAAGAACATATTCTAAGGAAGGAATAGGGAATTCATTTTTCTTGAAGCCCTCCAAGAGCTGAAGGTCAGGGGCCCAAGCTGGAGATCACTTCAGGCAGGTGGGCAGGGTAGACTCTAGAATGTCAGTGAAGCATAATGGTTAAGCACATGGAATCTGGAACTTCAATTGAAAATTCCAGAACTTTCATTGAAATTGTAGTTCTAACATTTACTAGCTTATCTTAGGTAAGTAACTTCGATTGAAAGTTCCAGAACTGCGTTAAAATTGTATTTCTAACATTTACTAGCTTATCTTAGGTAAGTAGCCTCTCTGGTTATACCCAGTAGAACTAACACAATACCTTGTGCATTGTAGGTGTTCAATGTGTATATATCTAGTTGAACTCACTTTTTTTTTTTTTTTTTTTTTTTTTTTTGAGATACTCTCGCTTTGTTGCCCAGGCTGGAGTTCAGTGGCGCGATCTCGGCTCATTGCAACCTCTGCCTCTCAGGTTCAAGTGATTCTCATGCCTCAGCCTCCTGAGTAGCTGGGATTACAGGCACCTGCCACCACGTCAGGCTAATTTTTGCATTTTCAATTGAGACAGGGTTTCACCATGTTGGCCAAACTGTCCTCGAACTCCTGACCTCAGGTGATCTGCCTGCCTCGGCCTCCCAAAATGCTGGGATTACAGTGTCACTGTGCCCGGCCATGACTTGATCTTCCCTGGTCCAATATTCTGGCCCCTGAATCAGTGATGCTTCCATTACACTAGGTTTCCAACTTTATTTTTCTAAATTTAAATGTAAAAAATGTTTTAGGCTGGGCATGGTGGCTCATGCCTGTAATCCCAGCACTTTGGAAGGCCAAGGCAGGAGGATCACCTGAGGTCAGGAGTTCAAGACCAGCCTGGCCAACATGGTGAAACCCCGTCTCTACTAAAAATACCAGAAAATTAACCAGGTGTGGTGGCACATGCCTGTAATCCCAGCTACTTGGGAGGCTAAGGCAGGAGAATTGCTTGAACCCCGGAGGCAGAGGCTGCAGTGAGCCGAGATCGCACCACTGCATTCCAGCCTAGGTGACAATAGCAAAACTCAGTCTCAAGAAAACAAAAATATTTTTAGAGATGGGGGGCTTTCTATATTGCCTAGACTGGCCTTAAACTCCTGGCCTCAAGTGATCCTGTTGCCTTGGCCTCCCAAAGTGCTGGGATTATAAGGGTGAGCCACTGCACCTGAACTTTCTTGATCTGTGGTTAGTTGGCCATCTGTCATCAATATCTGAGACTATAGAAGCTCTTGATAAGAGCTTCATGTTTTTTAGCTATTATGGTAGCCTTAAAATGTGTCCACACAGTCACTAATGCTCTTCCCTCCAAAAGGTGAGCTTAATCTCTCTCTCCTTGAGTGTGACTGAATTCAGTGAGAGAATCTGCTAGAAATGGATTCACTTCCAGTGAACAGAATGTGATCAAAGTGATGGCATGCCTCTTCTCAAATAGGTCCAAAAAAGGATTTGGCTTCCTCCTTGCTCTTAAACTCGCATCACTCCTCTGGGGGTAAGCTAGGTGCCATATCATACGAACACTCAGGCAGCACAATGGAGAGACCCCTGTGGGAATTGAGGTCTCCTGCCAACACCAGGAAGGAATTAAGACCTCCTCCCAAAGGCCGTGTGGGTGAGCCATCTTGCAAGCAGCTCCTCCAACCCCAGTCAAACCTTCAGATGACTGCAGCCCTAGCTGACATTTTTACTGCAAGCTTATGAGAGACCCTGAACCAGAACCTATCAGTTAACCTTCTTCTAAATTCTTGACCTTTAGAAACTGCAACATGGTACATATTTGTTGCTTTAACTGCTAAGTTTCAGAGTAATTTGTTTCACAGCAATAGATAATATAGTTATGAAATGCAAGATTTTCTGGTCTGGAATGGCTCATTATAGTGTTTTTTCCATCTCTCCACTCATATCATTTTTTCTTTATCTAGTAACTAAAGAGTTATTTTACTTCCTCTCCCCTTCCCCACTCCCAGGCTAATAATTAACCTACCAACTTAGTTAAAAAACATAGAATGTTTATCATTTTTAGTACATTTATAAGCTTATGAAATGTATTTTCTTATCCAGTTATCTCCAGAAATATTAAAGATTACTGTTTATTCTGATTATTTTAAGTTCCTCACATAGAAAAAATATACTATTTAACATTGTCATGGGTTAGGGTACCAGGCAGGTAAGAATATACGCCGATACACACACTTTCTAGAGGGCAATTTGATAATATGCAGCAAAAGTGCCTAATTTTTTTTTAAATCTTTGACCCCAGGATTTTACTTTTCAAAATTTATCCTAAGGAATCAATTTGGCAAATGCATAAAGTTGTATGAATAAAAATGTTCATCATAGCATGATTTATAATGGTAAAAGTAAAAAAATTCTAAGTGTCCAACATCAGGGATTATTTAAATAAATAGTAGTTTAACAATGAAATAGTATTCAGTCCCTAAAGGGGTAATAAAGGCTTAAATTTATTGACATGAAAGAATGTAGATGAATTCAGTGAAAAAAATTTATGGTGTGTTTATTATTATTTCATTTTGTGAAAACACATGCCTACCTTTGTAAACAACATTTTATATATGTATTTTTTCTAATATATATTTAACTTTCTTATACATGCATATATATATATATGCATGTAAAAAATCCTGGAAGGATAGATATCAAAATGTCATCAGTGGTTAACTTTCAGTGATGAGATTTAGGGCAATTTTAATTGATTCAGTATTTTCAAATTTATTTGTATTTTCTAATATTTTTCTTAGTGATTTAATGAATAAAAATAGCAATACCATTCATTGTAAAAAATTAGGAAAATACAGACGAAAAAGGAGAAAATCATGGTCAAATGTAGTCACGCTATTTAAGATTAACCACCCTTAATATTTAGGTGCATATACTTTTAGCTTTTTATGTGCATATATACATACGAACGTGTATATGTTAAAAAAATTGGAATCAAATATTATTTGCAAGGTTGCCTTATAATTTTGAACTGTAATTTTAAATGTTTGAAATAACTTCAATCTCACAGAAAAATTGCAAGTACAACACAAATAACTCTTTTTTTTTCCGGAATCATTTGAGAGTAAGTTAATGAATGCGCCTCCATTCCTGAATACTTTGGTGTGCCTTTCTTGTAACAAGGATATTCTCATATACAGCTATCAAAATCAGGACATTAACGTTAACATTCACATTATGCTACCATCTAACTCAGACTCTACTCAAATTTTACCATTTGTCTCAATAATGTTCTTTAGAGCAAAAAGATCCAATCAGAATCATGTGTTTCATTTAGTAGTCATGTCTCCTTATTCTCATTGGTTGTAATACAATTCCGCAGGCTTTCTTAGACTTTGACTCTTTTGAAGATTCCAGTCCAGTTATTTTGTAGAATGTTTCTCCATGTGGGTTTGTCCTGATCAGATTTAGGTTCTCCATCTTTGGCAGAGATGTCACAAAAATGGTGCATGTTCTTCCCACTGCATCCTCTAAGTTTCAATTCAATTTCAATTTAAGCCATTATTGATGATGTTTACTTTGTTCACCTGATTAAAATGAAATCTGCCAGCCTTCTCTACTGAAGTTATTTTTTTTTTCTTTGTAACTACTAAGTATTTTGTAGTGGATGCATTTTTAAACTATGTAAGTATTTCAGCTGGGTCCGGTTGGCTCAGACCTGTAATCCCAGCACTTTGGGAGGCTGGGGGGGTTGGTGGAGGGTGAAGATCACCTGAGATCAGGAGTTCGAGACCAGCCTGGCCAACATGGCAAAACCTCGTCTCTACTAAAATTATAAATATTAGCTGGGTGTGATGGCAGGTGCCTGTAGTTGCAGCTACTCAAGATGCTAAGGCAGGAGAATCACTTGAACTTGGGAGGCTGAGGTTGCTGTAAGGTGAGATTGCCTCACTGCATTCCAATCTGGTTGACAGAGCAAGACTCCATCTCAAAAAGAAGAAGAAGGAGAAGGAGGAGGAGGGAGGAGGGAGGAGAAGGGGAAGTGGAAGGGGAAGAGGAAGAGGAAGGAGAAGGAGAAGGAGAAGAAGAAGAAGAAGAAGAAGAAGAAGAAGAAGAAGAAGAAGAAGAAGAAAACTGTGTAGGTATTTAAATCCTTATCATATTTTAAATGCATTCATTTATTTATATCAGTATGGATTCATGGTTTCTTGTTTTATTCAATGAGTTATAATTTGTCCCAGATTAGCCAGTGGAAGCTATTTTAATAGGGCTTCTGGGTGTTTTTGATGTATCCCTATTCTTTCCTCCTCCTCCTCCTCTTCTTCCTCCTCCTCCTCTTCTTCTTCCTCTTCCTCCTCTTTTTCCTCTTCTTTCTCTCTTCTTCTTCTTTTCTTTGCTCTGTTGTCCAAGCTGGAGTGCAGGGGTGTGATCATGGCTCACTACTTTCAAACTCCTGGGCTCAAGCAATGCTCCTACCTCATCCTCCTGAGTAGCTGAGACTACAAGTGCGCATGACCATGCCCAGCTAATGTTTTTCTTTCTTTCTTTCTCTTTCTTTCTTTCTTTCTTTCTTTCTTCCTTTCTTCCTTTCTTTCTTTTCTTCCTTCCTTCCTTTCTTCTTTCTTTCTTTCTTTCTTCCTTTCTTTCTTTTTCATTTTTTGTAGAGATAGTGTCTCACTGTGTTGCACAGGCTGGTCTCTGAACTCCTGGGCTCAAGGGGTCCTCCTGCCTCGGCCTCCCAAAGTTCTGAGATTACAGGCGTGAGCCACCACGCCCAGCCTCCCCATCATTATTTAGGCAGTTCCTTGCTTTTAGAAACTACAAGATGGTCCAAGCTCATTTTATATTTTCCTTCCCCTGGAACCAGTCATTTTTCTAAGATGACCTGGTTGTGTTTAGTGATGAACAGTATTTTGAAACCTGGATCTGGATGCTAGGTAGGTGCTCATTGCTGTTGGGGTGAGAGAGCTCTAAGGCTGTCTCAGTGGACATAGTTGGGAATATGGCAAATAGCCAATCACACTCACACTCACATGTATTTGCATGTATTTTCTCTTTTTTCTTTCTTTCGTTTTTTAAATTTTTGCTTACAAACCTTTTTTATTTCTCTTATTTTTGAGAAAATCTGATCCTACTGAACTTTGCATGAAGATTTCAAATCTATATGGAAATACGCATAGGCATTATTGTTTTGCATATGGAAAAATGAGGGCTCAAGTCGTAGAAATATATGATGGCAGAGCAGTGAGGAAATCCTGGGCTATTTTCTAACATGATAGAATAGGGTTTCGGACCTCTTCAATTCAGCAAGGATGTAATTTACAAGTAACTACTCCCTTGAAAATCAGAGTGACCACACTTGTAGTGAAATTCATTCCTGTGGTGCTTGCTGGGTTCCATTCTGGTGCTGGAAGCTGGACTGGAGACTGACCATGTTCCTTCAGGTATCCTCAGCAGTGTACAAGGGAAGCTCCTTTCTGAGGGAACCATGCTTGCATGTAGACCTTCACAGTAGTGCAACACAACTTCTCAGAGATCAACATGCCACCGTTCAGTGAACTCGGGAATTTCAAGAGGAGGCTAAGTGTCAGCACAGCGTCTACTGAAGTGCAATGCCTGCTTCTTAGGGAAGGCAACAACTCACTAGAAGCAGGCCCTTCAGATCCACAGGTGGATGAAATGAGGATTATTACTCAGCCAAAAAGGACTGGTTGAGTGGCTGGAAGGTCCAATGGCTCATCATCCTCTTGTTTAATAGCAACATATGGGATCTCCTGTCCCTGGGGGTGTGGCAGAGCAGAGTACCCAAAGTACAAGTGGTTACCTGGCCACTGATGTGCAGTTTTCCATAGATCTCATTAAATCTGGCCACAAGGGCAGGCATATCCTTCACTTTTCCTTCACTTTTGCCAGCACTTCCTCTGAGAACGCATGTCTTTTCACAAATTTTAATAAATTTCCTTCTGCAGCATTTTTTTAGTGTCTCTATCAGGGTTTCCAACATATTTGACTGGATATGGATTATAATAGTTAAGTTAGTGCAGGCTATGCTTTCTGGATTCATGGTTTGAGAAAAAAATGGACATAGCTTTTGCCACTTGGTTCTGATTCAGAGCTAACACCACAAAGAAACGGGATGCTCTCCTGGAGAGAACCTCTCCTTTGAGTGGGGCTTCTTCTCTTAATGTAGAACAGATTTTGAAAGACTCAGGGCTCTTCAGTTTGTTGCAAACTGCAAAACTAAGAACATAGGATCTTTGGTGAATTTCACACCTTGATTTTTCATCTCTATCAATACTTCCAAAGCACTTTGATATTTGCCTTTGATAAATAACATATCCATCAAAATATTGAACGATGTGGAATCTGAGAAGGAATCTCATAAATGCTGGTCTTTCATGAGCCCCTCAAGATCCAACCCATAACAGACTCATGAAAAGTGGTCCAAACCTATACTCCCCCAAAGTGATATTTCTGTTCCCTGCATGGTACCTGTAAATGACATTTTTAGCCAGCTCCGCATGGTCCTGGGACCCACAAAAATAAAGTAAGGTTATCAACTCCCCCTTCAAGATGAGCTTGTCAGTTTCTCTTCCAAATTCCTAAAATAGGTTTCTTTAGGAAAGATTACATGCAACAGCCACCTTCTTGTGCTGAAATTCTTTTAATTTCACAATACTATCTGTAAGTAGGTATCCGTTAGCCCTGAAAGGACAGCAGCCACAGGCAGAGCTGGATCCTCCCACCCCAGGATACACCGAAATCTGCAGCAACCTGCAGGAGAACTCGATTCAAGGGCCTAAGTGCAGCATATGTATTTTCTTTATGTAACATGTAAGTTCTCACATGTACTTTCTTTATATAACTATATTGAAAACCATACGTTTATACCAATACCTCAATTCAAATCCAACCCCACAAGCTCATATTAGGTTTTCTCTTCCCATATTTGTATCTTAATTTTCTTATTTACAACTTTTTGACTTATAAATTTCTTCTCCCATATTCTTTAATATAGTTGCTTATTGCATGCATCTTCATGTATGTAACCAATCTCACTTTGCTGCCGCCATTCCCCCTCCCATATGGATGCCCTTTGCCCACTCTGGCTCTGACACTCTGTGCCAGGGCTGCCCCTCTACATGGGTGTCCACCATTTGGGCCTGGATATCTCACACTAGGCAACCCCTCTGAGTGGACATCTCCTCCACTTGCTCAGGCTGTGACTCTGCAGGCTGGGTTCCCCTCTCAGCCCCCTCAGACATCCCCCACCAGGGACACGTCTTCACCTCTCTTGGGTTCTGACTTCTTATTCCTGTGCCAGATGGCCCCTCCTCATCAATGTCTATGACCTTGTTCTGCCCCACCTGGTGGCTTTAGGACTAAATGGTTTAGAAAGGGAAGGTTAGGGAAAGAGGACTTACATCTTTTGAAAATTCTATTATATAATAGAATTTTCCATATTGTTGAGTAGTCATTAAAAAGTTTTACTAGATATATTTTATTCTATTAATGTAATGTGATTTATTTAAGTATTCCCTCTTTTGTCACATTAAGGTGATTTCCAATCGTAAGTAATTTGGGCTGGGCATGGTAGCTCATGCCTATAATCCAGCACTTTGGGAGGCTGAGGCAGGTGTATCACGAGGTCAGGAGTTCAAGACCAGCCTGGCCAACATGGTGACACCCCCGTCTTTACTAAAAATACAAAAATTACCTGGGCGTGGTGGTGGGCGCCTGTAATCCCAGCTACTCGGGAGCTGAGGCAGGAGAATTCCTTGAACCTGGGAGGCAGAGGTTGCAGTGAGCTGAGATCGTGCCACTGCACTCCAGCTTGGGTGACAGAGGAAGACTCCATCTCAAATAAATAAATAAATAATTTGCAGGCTGTTTTCCCTCAAACGAATTCCCTCTAATGGTGTCCTCTACTAGGAAAGGTGTCCTGTACTCACTAATCCATCAAAGGTCTATTGACTTTACAACATATCAAGGTTTAGCTCAACTCCACCTCCCTCCCCTCTTCCTAATATAGCTATATTTCAGTTCTCTTGTTTACCTTTCTAACTTAATACTGTGCTAATCATTTTAGTATCTTTTTCAGATAGGCACTGGGTATTTTGAGTTCCTATTTTGTAAAATAAGAATATTAGCATCCTTTTTTTCCTTCACTCTCTTTTCGTCTGTGTCCCAGCTTCAGTCAACTGTACTTTACTTTTACATTGCCTTGATTGTTAATATTAATATTTAATTCTGTAACCAAAATTAAGACTTAAGTTCATTGACTGTAAAAGCTGAAAATTGATACAAAATATTTATATTATTTCTTTATTTATTTATTTTTGAGACAGGGTTTCGCTCTGTCATCCAGGCTGGAGTACAGTAGTGAGATCTCAGCTCACTGCAACCTCTACTTCCCCAGCTCAAGTGATCCTCTCACCTCATCCTCCCAAGTAGCTGGGACTATAGTCATGGGCCACCACTCCAGGCTATTTTTTGTATTTTTTTGTAGAGACGTGGTTTCGCCATGTTGCCCACACTGGTCAAACTCCTGTGCTCAAGCAATCCTCCCCGCTCAGCCTCCCAAAGTGCTGGGATTACAGATGTGAGCCACTGTGCCCAGCCTATATTATTTTATTTTTATTTTTTAATTTTTTTGTGTGCATGTTTAGTTTTATTGTAACAAAGCAACTTGTACACTTTTAACGTTTAAAACTGAGCATCATCTTTTCTTTCCAGTGAAATGAAAAGAAAATTTAAAAATAAACAGGAACAAAATTACAATCGAGAATGTCAATTCCAAATAAGATCCTACAGGTTCTGCTGATTCTCCCATTGAGTGGCAGGGCTCAGGTCATCATTAGGAGAGAACTTACTTTTAAAGTGTCATCTTAAACTGCAAGGATATCTGTCAAACATCACAAACATCCCAAGGAGAAGCCATGTTGTCAAAATGCCCACTTAACCCGGCCAAACATGTCAAAGCCACCCTTTGCTGACCTTCTAAAACCCCATTTTTTAGAACTGTTTTTTTCCTTTTTTTAAACAAAAGACAGTAGACAGATACATGTTGGTAAATGCTAACTGTCTATATTCACATACAGGCACAGTGTACTCTCTGATCTCAATATATAGGGAAAGTAGGAAAGAAGCTAGAATTCTCCGCACTGCCACACAGGGCCCTCACACCCTCCAGCTTCCAGCAGAGCAAAGGGAGCAGGTGTTTTTTTTTCCCCACAGAGCTCAGTGGTGTTGATTCCATACAGTTTTTGCTCAGACAGGAAGGGATAAAAATGAATTAAGAATAGAAAGAGGATAGAGGCTCTTTTCCCATTGTATTCTGCTCAAGGTATTTCCCCCCAGATAAGTTGAAAACCATGGTGTAGAGAAAAGGGACCACGAGAGCAGGGTTACTGAGCACAAGAAGGGGGGTGGGGCAGGGGAAAGACTGCAACTTGCTCCCAGGAACGGGAGAAAATTTCTTTAAAAGGAAGGTTGGAATCCATCAGTGTTCTATTAGTCATCTTCTCCTTCATCCTTCTCTCCTTCCTGCCCTTCATCACCATTGTCATCTTCTTCACCTTCACCCTCATCTTCTTCATCAACATTTTCTAATTCTTCCTCCTCCTCATCTTCTTCTCCTTCTTCTTCTCCATCATCCATATTGGGAACCAAGTAGTACTATAATGGGTTTGGCCAAATATCACCTTTGATGACCTCTCCTAACTCATCAGCACCTTCACCAGAATGGTGGGTAAACCAGGTAGAGAAGCTCTCTGGTGCCTCATGCTGCCTCTTCCTGCTGGCTTTACTCTGCATCTGACTTTAATGTTTTGTCAAATTTTTTCTAAATTTCCATTTGATTTCAGTGGAATTTGCAGATGGATCACCACTCTCATTCAGATGAAATTCTTTGGAGAGAACTTTGTTTTCAAAGTAAGGATTTTCATCAAACTAAAAATCTATTCTATAACCTGATTTAATATTTTCAAATTCTGTCATTTCACCTCTGATCAAATAATGCAGTGCCTCTTCCTCCTCCTCCCCAAGCAGTGCAGACACGTGGAGATGGTTGACAAATGTTGCCCCAAAATTTGGGATCTTGGCAACCAATTCTGACCTCTTCTGAAAAAATGGTCGCAGGAGTTTGTATTATTTCTGTTCTGCTTTCAAAATCTCCTCACTGGCTTGTTCATTAAGTCTATTTCTTTTTGTACTTCATCAATATGTTCAATTGCTTCTTGCTGTTCTTTTTCTCCCTTCTTCGGCAAGCCTACAGAGACTGATGTCTCCTCCAGTCTCAGAGCAGGAGGTAGTCTTGATTTCTTCTTTTGAGGTGGGAGTGGAGACGGGCATTTGGGGGCCATGCTGCTGGGAAAGTCCAAGAACCAGACCACAAGTCTCCTCACTTGTGAGGAAGCAGGCAGAAAACTGCCTATATTATTCGAAATATCCAAACAATGTCTTCTGGAAGTCCAATAACACCATACAGCCTAAAATAGTATTATGTGTTTCCTGGAGTTGATTGCTAACTTTTTTTTTTTTTTTTTTTTTTTGAGAAGGAGTCTTGCTCTGCTGCCAGGCTGGAGGGCAGTGGCGCGATCTTGGCTCACTGCAATCTCTGCTTCCCAGGTTCAAGCAATTCTCCTGCTCGGCCCCACAAGTAGCTGGGACTACAGGCGCACGCCACCATGTCCAGCTAATTTTTGTATTTTTAGTAGAGACGGGGTGTCACCAAGTTGGCCAGTTTGGGCTCAATCTCTTGACCTCGTGATCTGCCCACCTCAGCATCCCAAAGTGCTGGGATTACAGGCATGAGCCACCGTGCCTGGCCTATTGTTACCTTTTAATTTTCTTACACTTTGTGCAAGCTGTATATCCTCAAACTCATCCATCTTCTCAGTCAAGTTGTGTTTCCTATTAGCTACTTGCCTTTTTCCTAGAGATTTTTTGTCCTTGAGCCTCTGCCTCAACAAATCTGCTCTGCAGCTATAATCCTGTAATCAGTGTTACCCAGATCTCATGTTTCCTTTTCCTTGGTCTACTCTTCTCTGTTTATTCCTGATTTTTTTTGGAGCATATCCCGAAGTGCATTCATAAGAAAGTGTGCTTGGGAGGTACATTTTGTGTGTTCTTCCATATCTGAAAATGTATTTATTCTATTCTCTGATTTGATTAATAATTTGCCAGAGTATGGAATTATAGAGTTACAGTTCCTCCACAGAATTGTGAAAATGCATTGCTTCAGAGTCATCTATCATGCAGTTCTATTGTTGAGAAGCCTGATGCCATTTTGAATCTTTGAAACTGATGCTTTCGTTTTCCTAGAAAGCTTACAGGATCTTTTTATGCCTCTGTTCTCAATCTTCACAGTGACATGCTTAGGTACGAGTCATTGTATCCTGCACTGGGGATGGGGGTGGGGTTAATTTGGAAACTCAACTTTTCGGGTATGGGAAATTTACTTCAGTAAATTTCCAATTTCTGTTTCCCTCTCTCCTCTCTTCCTGGAACTCTATTAGTCAAATATTGAATCTCCTGGATGGCTCTACTGTATTATCTTTTCTTCTGTTTTTCTCTTTTGGAAGTCATTTCTTTGACTTTATCTTTTGAACCTAATACTAATTCTTCCACTCCTGATATTTTATATATTTATTTTCCAAGTGTTTGTTCTTTTTTGCTTTCCTTTTACAAGTTTTTGTTTGTTTGTTTTGAAAACAATAGTTCCCCAAATAAATCGGAATATACTAACTAGAGGTTACTAAGGCTTTATCCTCTATTCTCTGCTTTGTGATGTTTCTTTCACTTTATGTTTTTAAATTACAGTCTTCACAGAATTATGGAGACAGTCGAGTATGTGTGGAGAATGGACCTTGCAAACAAATAAAACCAATTTTGTAGACTTTGACGAATTTATGGTAGCTGAATTTATGGTAGCTCCAGTCTTTTCTCTTTTATGAATCAATTTCTCAAAAATATTTAAAGTGGCCAGTGCAGTGACTCACACCTGTAGTCCCAGCACTTTGGGAGGTGAAAACGAGCGGATCACTTGAGCCCAGGAGTTTGAGACCAACCTGGACAACATAGGGAGATTCTGTCTCTACGAGAAAAAAAAAAGAGGAAAGAAAGAAAGAGAAAGAGAGGGAAAGAGAGAGAGAAAGGAAGAAAGGAAGAAGAAAGAAAAGAAAGAAAGGGAGGGAGGGAAAGAGAGAAAGAGAAAGAAAGAAAGGAAGAAAGAAAAAGAAAGAAAGAGAGAGAAAGAAAGAAAAGGAAGGAAGGAAGGGGAAAGAAAGAAATGAGTCGGTGTGGTAGTTCATGCCTGTGGTACCAGCTACTTGGGAGGCTGACGCGGGAGGATCACTTGAGCTCAGGAAGTTGAGGCTGCAGTGAACTATGATTGTGCCACTGCACTCCAGCCTGGATGGCAGAGCGAGACCCTGTCTTAAATGATGATCATGATAAAACCTCCAGTATCTACAATGTGTGTGAGATGTGCCACCAGATGGCGCCATGATTGGAACTGTAACATGGAAGAACTCCAACTCCCTTCTTTAATATTTCTGCAGATTTCTGGTGAGGCTTTTATCCTTATGATCCGCTCTGCTTTTTGGATACTTTTTTTGCATGTGAGGTCCCATGTTGACCCCATTCCTGAAACCCAGCTCCTTTCTTAACTCTTATTTATACCTGTCCCCTTCTGCTACACACACCCCAACTCAGGTAAAGTCTTCAGGAGTAGATTTGGAAGTTAAAGAGTAAATGAGGGTTTATGTTTTTGTGTTGAGAAAACTTTTTATTTTACCCAGATTACATCTCTTTTCTTAAAATGTAATTGGCCACACCATCTTCAGTTCACTGGCCCTTCATCTTGTACAGTTCTCAACCTTACACTTTCTTGCTGGCTTGTGATTTTTTTATATCCACACACACAGTCCCTCTGTTTCGTTCCCTCTTCCTTAGAACAAAACAAATTATTTTCCTTGATTTCTGCTATATTTAAGGCACATATTTATTATGTAACTTCCTGTGACATGTATGGCCTTAACATCTTACCTGCTAGGTGAGCAGTGTATGATGTTATTTTCCCAAAAAGAGTTACTTTACTTCCTAAGAAAAGCTATTGTCAGTTATTTAGGATAGTAATATTTTTACCTCATCATTCAGGTTTCTACAAATCTGAGGGAAAAAAGGAAAATATCTGAAATCAAGAAAAGAGAACTAACTTAAGTGTGTGGGGATATAGGGAGGGCAAGAGACGTGATGACTGAGCTTGGACTAAAAAGAAGAAGCTATAATGTGTGAAAAAGAAAAAATAAGTAAGAGAAATATGTAAGTATGGTCAATTTCTGGATTACTTTTATTTTATTATTTCTCAAAATGCCTCTAAAATTTGTTAGTGAGCATTCTGAAGTGATTAAGTGGTACCAATTTCTATGGTTTGGATTTTGGATCATGGACTGAAAAGAGTGTGCTGTGGAATTAGACATATATATTTCGTTCCAACTCTGCCATTATTATGGTGTAACCTTTAGTAAGTTACTTCACTCCTCTGACAGTAGTTTATTATAAAATGGGAGTAATAATGTCTTTAAAAATTAGATGATATAGTGAAAGAAAACTATCTGTCTTAGTCTATTCTGGCTGCTATAACAAAATAGACTGTGTAATTTATAAACAACAGAAATTCATTGCTCACATTTCTGGAGGCTGGGAAGTTCAATATCAAGGTGCCCGCAGATTTGGTGTCCGTTGAACGCTCACTCTCTGCTTCAAAGATGGTGCCATCTAGCTGTATCCTCACATGGGGAAGGGGCAAACAGTTTCCTTCAAGATTCTTTTATAAGGGCACTGATGCATTCATGAGGGAAAGCCCTCATGAACTACTTATCTCCTAAAGGTCCCACCTCTTAATACATTGGGTATTAGGTTCCGACGTATAAATTTTGGGGCAACACCAACTTTCAGACCTCAGCACTACTAAACAATGGCTATAAAGTATTCAGTAGATGATAATTATTCCTAGAATGAGATTCTTTGACTCCTTTTTAGCCCTAAGATCTTTGAATTCTTGATGAGGAAGAGATATAAAATAAAAAGAAGTAGAAAGCCTGCTGACTGACTTCTCAGTTTTCATTCTCTGCTTATTGATCTAAACCAATCATGACAATCCCTCACAATAGTCAGTAATTGGTTTAGGGATAAGAATTCATGAGCCAATTTGGGGCAATGAAATGTAGAAAACACTTAAAAAGAACTTTTGCACAAAAAGTTCCCTCCTAACTAAGGGATAGGGTGATCAAAAGATTATTTTTATGTAGCTAGACGCAAAGACTCATGCTGTCTTGGTTACAGCTAACAGCTATTTCATGACTATTAAGGTAATTCACTTATTACTTATATTAGTCTTCCACTTTGGATGGATTTCTGAGGATTTTCTACATAAATAATTATGTCATCTGTAAAATAATTATTTTCTAAGTTATATGTTTTTTTAACGCTATAATGTACTGGCTAGACCTATAATACAATGTTGAATAGAGGTGATGAAAGTGAATGTCTTTACCTTGATTTCAATCTTAAAAGAGCATTAGTTGTAGGTTTTTTGTAGATGTCCTTTATCAGATGTTGCAGGTTTTTTGTAGATGTCCTTTATCAGATTGAGATGTCCTTTATCAGATGTCATTCCCAGCTTGATAATCGTTTGTAGAATAAATGGGTGTTCATTTTAACAAATGGGTTCTTTTTTCAATTTTTAAAAATTGTGGTCATATACACATAACATTTACCATCTTAACAATTTTTTTTTTTTTTGAGATTGTGTTTCGCTCTTGTTGCCCAGGCTGGAGTGCAACACCACGATCTCGGCTCACTGCAATCTCCACCTCCCTGGTTCAAGCAATTTTCCTGCCTCAGCCTCCCATGTAGCTGGGATTACAGGAGCCCTCCACCACAACTGGCTAATTTTTTTTTTGTATTTTTAGTAGAGATGGGGTTTCTCCATGTTGGCCAGGCTGGTCTCAAACTCCTGACCTCAGGTGAGCCACCTGCCTTGGCCTTTCAAAGTGCTGGAATTATAGGTGTAAGCCACCATGCCCAGCCAGTATTAGATACATTTATCACGTGTAACTATCACCACCATCTATCTCCATAACTCTTGTCATCTTATAAAACTAAAACTCCATACCCATTAAATAATAACTCCCCATTTCCCCCTTTCCCCAGCCCCTGGCAATCACTATTCTACTTTCTTTAACAAAGGTCTTTTTCTGTATTGTTTGAAATGGTCATATGGTTTTTCACTTTTATTCTGTTAATAAAGTGGACTATATTGATTGGTTTTTATATGTTAAACCAACCTTGCATTCTTGAACAAATTCTCTTTTTTCTTTTAAAAGGCAGGGTCTCACTCTATTGCCTAGGCTGGAGTGCAGTGGCATGATCATAGCTGACTGTAACCTCGAATTCCTGGGCTCAAGTGATCCTCCTACCTCAGCCTCCCAAGTAGCTAGGACTATAGGTGTGCACCACTAGGCCTGGCTAATTTTTTTTTTTTTAGTTTGTTGTAGAGATGGAGCCTTGCTATGTGGCCTATAGGCTGATCTCAAACTCCCAAGCTCAAGTGATCCTCCCACATAGGCTCCCCAAAGTTTTGGAATTATAGGCATGAGCCACCTGTCTGGCCCCTTGGGTGAACTATATTTGGTTATGCTGTATTATTCCAATAATATATTGCTAGATTTTATTTGTCAATATTTTATTAAGGAGTTTTGCATCTGTGTTCATGAGGGCTACTTGCATATAATTTTCTTTTTTAAAAATGTGTTTGTCAGGTTTTGGTATCGGGATATCCTCCTGGCTTTGTAAAATGAGTTGGGAAGTATTCCCATTTCTATTTTATGAAAGATTTTGTGTTGAGTTGGTTTTATTTATCTCTTAAATGCTTGAAAAAATTCACCAGTAGTGCTATCCGGATCTAACTTTTTCTTGTTGGTAAGTTTTAAATTATGAATTTATGTAGTAGATATACACCTATTCAGATTTTCTGTTTCTGCCTGTGTCTATTTTAGTAATTGATATCTTTTACAACATTTGCATATTTCTTCTTATTTCTTACATTTATTGAAGAAGTTGTGCAAATGCTATTCCTTGAAAAGTAATACACCTTCCCCTCCATACTTTTTTCCCTCTGGCTGTTTTAAAGATTTATCTCTTTGGTTTTTATTAGTTTTCCTATGATGTTGTTAAATGTGGTTTCCTTTCTGTGTGGTTTTTAGCTTTTTTTTGAAACTATAGCTTAATATATTTCTACAGTTTAGAAATATTTCAGCCTTTTTTCAGCCAACTTTTCATAGACTGCTTCTCTCCTATTCACTCTTCTCTTTTCTCCAAGACCTCAAGTCCATGTATGTTGGATATGCCCCATATGTCACCTACACTTTTTTTCTCAGTATTTTTCATGCTTTTTTTCTTTTTTAATTACTGGTTGTTTTATTCTAATCAATTTTCCAGATCTCTCTCTCTTTTTTAAAGTTGTGTCTATCTGTTTTTAAACCCATGCATTGAGCTTTTTATTTCAGTTGTAGTTTTTAGTTCTGGCATTCCATCTGTTTCTTTGGCATTGTTTCTTATTGCCTGCCAAAGTTCTCAATCTTGTTACATTAGCTATTTTGTTACTGCATAAAAAATTACCACAAACTTATTGGCTTAAAACAACATATATTTATTATCCCACAGTTCTGTGGGTCTGAATTTTGGGTGCAGCTCAACTGGGTTGTCTACCCAGTATCTAACAGCTGAGTTGCATTCTTATCTGGAGGCTGTGGGGAAGAATTTGCTTCCACGCTCATGCAGGTTGTTGGTACAATCCAGCCTTTTTGGTTATAAGGCTGAGGTCCTTGTCTTTTAGTTGGCTGTTGGCCAGGGGTCACTCTCAGCAACCTGAGGCCATCAGCTGTTCCCTGCCATGTTGTCCCCTCCATCTTTAAAGCCAGCAATGGAGGATCTCCTCACATCAAATCCCTCCCATACTTCAAATTATTTATTTTCAGCAGCCAGTCCACCTAATTAGGTCAGGCCCACCAAGGATAATATCCCTTTCTTAAATTCAACTGTTCCATAAACCATAATGTAATCACGAAGTAACTATCCCATCATATTCACAAGTCTTGCTGCACTCAAGGGGAGGAGATGATGTGGGCACATATAACAGGAGTGGGCATTTTGTAGGTCATCTTGTAGGAGCAGGACTAGACTACCGCATTGGTCTTTCATGTATTTCAACATAGTCATTTAAAAATTCTTGTCTAATAATTGTTTTCTGGATTACGTGGACATCATTTGTTTTCACTGTCTCTTGTTCTTGGCTTTCGTCATGACTTATCTTCTTGTATCTTTGATTATTTTTCATTGTATATTGAGTGTGGCATATATAAAATTGTAGAGATATTTGAGGCCCTGAAAGATGTTATTCTCCTCCATGAAGTTTCTACCCCCGCCCCCACCCCACCACCATTACCACCCACTGTTGTCCAGGCTGGAGTACAGTGGCGCGATCTCAGCTCACTGCAACCTTCACCTCCCAGGTTCAAGTGATTCTCTTCCTGAGTAGCTGGGATTACAGGCACGTGCTACCACGCCCAGCTAATTTTTGTATTTTTTGTAGAGACGGGGTTTCACCATGTGGCCAGGCTGATCTCGAATTACTGACCTCAGGTGATCCACCTGCCTTGGCCTCCCAAAGTACTGGGATTACAGGTGTGTGCCACTGCTCCTGGCCTCTCCGTGATATTTTTCTTTTGCTTTTTTCAGGAAGGAGAGCTTGGACCATTAGCAATCCTAATTGAATTTATTCATCAGAATTCTACATGCGGCAGGGCTGGGATTTATTCTCAGTGATGGTAGGTCTTTTTCTGGCTCCTTCTCACTCCTAAGATATAGCTCTCAGCATTCTAATTAAAAGCCTGGGACACTATCAGATGTCTCCTCATTCTTGTGTCTTAAACTTTAATTTTTGTTTCCTCAGCCCTATGGTTCTCATTAAAGCTCTTGTCAGCTTCTCATTTGCCACTTTTGAAATTGACGTTGACTTGAAGTGGGGGAAAGTGACCCCAAATACCAGGCTCAGCCTGTCCACTCCTGAATGGTGGTTACACAATTCATCACCACCTTGGTGCTCTCTCATGCCTTAAGAAAGATTAAAAAATATTTGTGTTCAGCTCTTCATTATTTTAACAAGAAGTCGATATGAAACAACTTATTCTGCCATGCCAGAAGCTGCAATAGTAGAATTTCAAACTAATGGTGACCTATTGGGCTATACTTTAAAAATCAGTAATGTTGGAGTTTTACCTCACATCACATACTAAAAAATATCTCATCTGAATTAAATATTCCAAACATAAAGAATTTAAAAAACATTATAAAAGTAGATGCAGAAAAGGTTGGAAAATGTAATGTTAAGGGATATTGCAAACCATTGTTCATAATTTATTATATAAATGTTAAGACTTCTAGGTGACAAAAATATCACAAATTTGTAAAAGAAGCATCTGAATAAGATAAATATTTGCAGCATCTACTAGAAGAATTAATTTTTGTTGTATAAGTGCTCCTAAAGTCAATAAATATGTAAAGACATGCAAAAGACATGAATAGGAAAATCACAAAAGAAAATAAATTGCTAGTAAACATATGAGATGTTTAACCTCATTAATAACCAGACAAATATAATTTTATATCTACTAGAATGGAATATGATATATCTGATAATGTTAGAAGGATTTAGAGATTCTGGTAGACTATGTTTCGATGCAGGTTTTTGGAAAAAAATTGTCAATGTGCATAAGTTTTAAAATGCAGATTTGCTGATTCCAGAACAATTTTTTTTTTTTTTTTTTTGATGGAATCTTGCTCTGTCGCCCAGGCTGGAGCGCAGTGGCACGATCTCGGCCCACTGCAACCTCCGCCTCCTGGGTTCAAGCAATTCTGCTGACTCAGCCTCCTGAGTAGCTGGGATTACAGGCGTGCACCACCAAGCCCGGTTAATTTTTGTATTTTTAGTAGAGACGGGGTTTCACCATCTTGGTCAGATTGGTCTCAAACTCCTGACCTCGTGTTCCGCCCGCCTTGGCCTCCCAAAGTTCTGGGATTAGAGGCATAAGCCACCATGCCCGGCTGATTCCAGAACAATTTTAAACATATTGAAACTGAGGTATAATGCAGTTATAGAAAAGTACACAGAACATACATGTACATTTTGGTGACTATCACTAATCAAATACTCACGTAACCCGTGAAGTTTGTTTCTAGGGCTCTATCCTTAGGAAATATTTCCAAAGGCAAATAAACAGGCTTATAAAAAGATGTTACCTTCAGCATATTTAAGTACAGTTTGAATGTTTTTAAATCCCAATTTAATTGAAATTTAATTTCAAAGACTTTTCTATTTGATCCCAGCTCTGTTCTGAATAATTAAGGGAAAGACATAGTCTATTCTTGTTAGAATTTATTCATTTTTTTTTTATTTTTAACTTATTTTAGGTTCAGGTTACATGCGCAGGTTTGTTATATAGGTAAACTTATGTCATCGGGGGTTGTTGTATAGATTATTTTGTCATCCAGGTACTAAGCCTAGTACCCAATAGTTATTTTTTTTCTGCTCCTCTCCCTTCTCCTACCCTCCACCCTCAAGTAGGCCTCAGTGTCTGCTGTTCCCTTCCTTGTGTCCATGAGTTATCATCACTTACTTCCCACTTATAAGTGAGAACATGCAGTATTTGGCTTTCTGTTGCTGTGTTAATTTGCTAAGGATAATGGCCTCCAGCTCCATCCATGTACCCACAAAAGACATGATCTCATTCTTTCTTTTTTTTTTTGAGACGGAGTCTCGCTCTGTCGCCCAGGCTGGAGTGCAGTAGTGCTATCTCGGCTCACTGCAAGCTCCGCCTCCCGGGTTCACGCCATTCTCCTGGCTCAGCCTCCTGAGTAGCTGGGACTACAGGCGCCCGCCACCACGCCCGGCTAATTTTTTGTATTTTTAGTAGAGATGGGGTTTCACCGTGTTAGCCAGGATGGTCTCGATCTCCTGACCTCGTGATCCGCCCACCTCGGCCTCCCAAAGTGCTGGGATTACAGGCGTGAGCCACCGTGCCGGGCCTATCTCATTCTTTTTTATGACAGCTTAGTATTCCATGGGGTATATGTACCACATTTTCTTTATCCAATCTGTTATTGATGGGCATTTAGGTTGATTCCATGTCTTTGCTATTGTGAGTAATGCTGCAATGAACATTTCGTGTGCACGTATATTTTTTGTTTTTTTTTTTAGACGGCATCTTTGCTCTGTCGCCCGGGCTGGAATGCAGTGCTGTGATCTCGGCTTGCTGCAACCTCCGCCTCCCGGGTTCAAGTGTTTCTCCCGCCTCATCCTTCCAAGTAGCTGGGACTACAGGTGCGTGCCACCATGCCCAGCTAATCTTTGTAATTTTAGTAGAGATGGGGTTTGACCATGTTGGCAAGGCTAGTCTTGAACTCCAGACCTCAAGTGATCTGCCCGCCTTGACCTCCCAAAGTGCTGGGATTACAGACACGAACCACTGCGACTAGCTGCATGTGTTTTTATGGTAGAATGATTTATATTCATCTGGGTAAATACTCAGTAATGGGATTGCTGGGTTGAATGGCAGTTCTGTTTTTAACTCTTTGAGGAATCACCACGCTGCTTTTCACAATGGTTGAACTAATTTACACTTCCATCAACAGTGCGTAAGTGTTCTCCTTTTCTCTGCAACCTCCTCAGCATCTGTTATTTTTTGACTTTTTAATAGCTAATTGAAAGTGTATAGTGTATTAACTATAGCCATCCTACCATCATATAGAACGCTAGAGCTTATTCCTCTTCTCTAGCTGTAATTTTCTTGAGATATAAAAGTCCAGGGGAAGCAGCAGGGACCTATCACCTGAAACAGAGGCGATGGGTGATGCCAGAAGCAGCAGCTCCTGTGGGAACAGGCTCAAGATATCCTCTGACAGGACAGTTATGGACATGACCCCTGGACAAGGAGCGCAGCAGGAAGAACTCAAAGGACCTGTGAGGATGCATGAAGGTAGCATCCCCAGGAAATTCATAAGTTACCCAAGGACGTTAAAGGAAAAGTACATTCCTATCTGGGGATATGGACATTTGAAGTCTTTAAGTGTTTTTTAAATGAAGGTGTAGCCTTATTTTATACTTACGAGCTGTTGAAGCCTGGATATGTTACTTTCATAATTTGTGTTCTTACTGTGAGGAGAATGAGGTCAATGTGTGATGGACTGCACATATCAGAATGTTCCATATCTCTTACATAATTTTTTTAACTGATCAACTCTGTCCTTTGATCATGCCCAAGCTGTGCCCCAGGGGTTCCCTTGAGTCCGTCAGTAAGGTCCATAGCCATCATTGTATGCTTCTTGGCCCTGAGCCAAAAACAGAAGGCCCAGGGTGGGCTCCAGGCCTAGGATCATGGGGATTTTTCTCTAAACTAAGCACTGAGCAGCGATTGAGGACATGCTGATGTTATCAGGCTATTGCAGAACAGAAGATGCAAAACAGAAGGGCTGATGTGAGTTTTCTGGAGCACTCAAAACAGTTTTTTCGGAAAGCCTATTCAGAAGTTTATTTTGGTTTTAGCAATTGGAATTCACATTGGTTAAAATTTAAAAACACAAGACACATAGTTCTTCCTTAGGTTTTTAAATAAATTTGCAAGTTTTATTGTTCGATTCACAAATTCAGTAGATATCTGACTGCATTTTGTGTATCTCACAAAGCTTTCTTGTGATCTGTGTTCATAAATCATGATGGATACTGAGGACACCAAGCACTAGGAATCTCGGTTTGGGTCTTAGCTTGGGGCTTAGAGAGGCAGAGGGCTGATTAAAGGGCCTCACTTACGCTTGCAAGAGTTTCAGGACTAAGAAGAATAATCTGTGGCTAATGAAGCATAAATTATTTCTGCAGTCCTCCCGGCTCATAAATAAGTCATAAATAAGGGCATCCCAAACTGTAATTCTCAACTTAAGAGTTGTTTCCTTAGGCCAGGCATGGTGGCTTACGCCTGTAATCCCAGCACTTTGGGAGGCCAAGGTGGGCGGATCACGGGGTCAGGAGATCAAGACCATCCTGGTTATCACGATGAAACCCTGTTCTCTACTAAAACTACAAAAAATTAGCTGGGCATGGTGACGGGCGCCTGTAGTCCCAGCTACTCGGGAGGCTGAGGCAGGAGAAGGGCGTGAACCTGGGAGGCGGAGTTTGCGGTGAGCCGAGATCGTGCCACTGTACTCCAGCCTGGACGACAGAGTGAGGCTCCATCTCAAAAAAAAAAAAAAAGAGTTGTTTCTTTAATCCATAAAATTTAATTTTTTTGTTGTTGTTCTCCTCCCATGCCAGAACATTTAAGGTAAAGAATGTGGATTGGACAATAGTTAGAAGAAGAGGTTCACAGTTTCTCTAATGTAGCCTCAGCTGTTACGCCTCTGTTTTTATGATTATCTCATTATATGTAGTGCTAGAAATTCACACCAGGCCTAAACTTGGATAACCAAATCTTTTCAGGCCTCACCAGTCTGGAGTTACTGATGGGACCACTTTAATAGTAACAACCTATATCTCATAAGTTTATTACCATCTCTCTAATTCCTGTGTGTATTAATTAGAATTGGTTTGGCAGTGACAGAAACTTCAGGTAGCAGTGGCTTAGCAAAAAAAGTGTTTATTTCTCTCATTTCTTTTTATTTTATTTTTTAGAGACGGAGTCTCACTCTGTCACCCAGGCTGAAGTGCAGTAGTATGAGATCATAGCTCACTTCAGCCTCGAACTCCTGGGCATAAGGGATCCTCCTGCCTCAACCTCCTGGACAGCTGGGACTACAAGTGTGTGCCACCACCCCTGGCTAATTTAAAAAATTTTTTGTAGAGATGAGGTCTCATGCCCAGGCTAGTCTCAAACTCCAGGCCTCAAGCAATTCTGCCTCAGCTGCCCCAAATGCTGGGATTACATGAGTGAGCCACCATGGCCAGCCTTTACACTTTGTTTTCTGAAGTCCAGAGATAGTCAATTTAGGTCTGTTATGGCATTCCATGGTGTCAGACATTCAGGCTCTATCTTGCTGCTCTGCTAAACTCAGCATGTGGCTTCCCCATCAGGATCCAAGATGGCTACTCTAGCTTCAGACAACATGTCCATTCCAAGGAAAAAGGAAAGAAAAAGCAAATATGGCATTCTCCTTCCCTTCAAGGACACTTCCCAGAGCTTTCACTCAACTCTTTCCCTTCACGGATATGTCCCAGACTCTCTTTTTATTTTGGATCGCTATGTGCTCAGGTAAAATTGGAGGTTTCTGTTACAACCCACAGAAGAAGAAAAGAGTTGCAGACACTGAGAGACAGTGGGTAATGTCTACTCCATCCCTTACAGTTCTCCTGAAAATCTCACCTGTCTCATCTCTGCCATATCTAGGATTCTCCAGGGGAGCCCTCAAAATGCTCCCAGACAAGTAGGTCAGGTGTATCAGATGGTGTCTTTGGTCTCTTTTTCTTCTGCTTCAGTCTTGATGGTGCCTTTTAGTAACGAAGATACCTGTGGGAGCCTGATCGACATGACATCATGGCTCCCTGAAAACAATAGCACCTGTGCCAAGATGTACTTTCATCCAACAGTGCTGAAACTGTTTAGATGAAGTCTTAGAATTGGGTGGGTTTTGGGGGTGGGAGTTAAGTGGATAGACTATGCCTTTATCACTCAGTACTGCCTTTTATCCCCTGAGCACCAAAATAGTATTGTTTGTTTCTCTGTCTCTCAGCATCTTTCACAAAAATAACTCCACCACATTCTACTTAAAGCTCCTCCCTCCATAGTATTCAACACTGGTCAAAAAGGCAAGGTGCATGTTGTTAGTGTGTATGTGGTGTGTGGGGTGAGGAGGTGGATGGATGTGAAACACCATTCTTGTTTCTCTGCCCCACTATTCATCTTTTCTATCATGCAGAATCCTTCCTCTTCATCAGTTCTTCCCATGTAACTGGAACCCTTCCAAACACTGCCTCACCAGTTAACCATGTATACCTTAATCTTTTTGAACTCTGGTTTTAGGAACAACTTAACCTTGAGCCAAGTACCCACATTTTACTTTGTGTGCCCAATGCTGGCAAAGCAACTGGCATGCATAGATACAAAATACATAGTTGTTAAATAAATGAATGAATACGTGTTTAAGTAGTGACAGACATGGTGTTGTTGAGTTTAACTATGTCTTACTGATTTTCTACCTGCTGTTCATTTATGATAGAGCAGTGCTGAAGTCTCCAACTATAATAGTGGATTCATCTATTTCTCCTTGCAGATCTATCATTTTTTACCTTACACATTTTGATGTTCTGTAATTACAATTATGACTTCTTGGAGAATTCTGATGTCTTTAACATGTAACAACCCTCTTCATTCCTGATAACTTTCCTTGCTTTGAAGTCTGCTTATATCTAAAACGTATATAGCCATTCTCAAATTCTTTTTTAAAAATTAATTATTTTAAATTGACAAAAATTATACATGTTTATCACATACAATATGTTTTGAAATATGTATGTATTGTGGAGTGGCTAAATTGAGATAATTAACATGGTTTTTGTGATAAGAACATACAAAATCCACTTTTAGTGATCTTCAAGAATAAAATACATTGTTATTATTATTATTATTTTTGAGGCAGAGTCTCGCTCTGTCACCCAGGCTGGAGTGCAGTGGCATGATCTCGGCTCACTGCAACCTCTGCCTCCTGGGTTCAAGCAATTCTCCCTGCTTCAGCTTCCCGAGTAGCTGGGATTACAGGCACCCACCACCACATCCACTAATTTTTGTATTTTTTAGTAGAGATGGGGTTTCGCCATGTTGGCCAGGCTGGTCTTGAACTCCTGACCTCAGGTGATCTGCCCACCTCGGCCTCCCAAAGTGCTGGGATTACAGGCATGAGCCAACACACCGGCCAACACATTGTTATAAACTATAGTCACCATGTTGTACAATAGATCTCTTGAACTAATTGCTCCTGTCTAACTAAAATTTTGTACCCTGTGACCAACATCTCCTCACCGTCCCAGCATCTGGTGACCATTTTCTACTCTGTCCTTTTTTTTTAATAGCTTTAGGGGTACAAGTGGTTTTGGTTACAGAAACAAATTGTATAGTGATGAACTCTAGAATTTTAGTGCACCCATCACCTAAGTAGTGTACATTGTATCCAACAGGTAGTTTTGCATCCCTCATCCTCTCCATCCCTCACCCTCCCCGCTCTCCCCTCCTCTGAGTCTGCAGTGTCCATTAAGCCACTCTGTATGCCTTTGTGTACCCACAGCGTAGTTCCCATTCATAAGTGAGAACGGGCGGTATCTGGTTTTTGATTCTTGAGTTACTTCACTTGAAATAATGGCCTCCAGTTCCTTCCATGTTGCTGCAGAAGACATTATTTTGTTATTTTTTATGACTGAGTAGTGTCCTATGGTATATGTATATACCACATTTTCTTTATCCACGCATCGGGTGATGGGCACTTAGGCCGATTCTATATCTTTGCAATTGTGAATTGTGCTGTGATAAACATACATGCGCAGATGCCTTTTTGATATAGTGACTTCTTTTCCTTTGGGTAACCCAGTAGTGGGATTTCTGAATCAAATGGTAGATCTACTTTTAGTTCTTGAGAAACCTCCATACTATTTTCCATAGAGGTTGTACTAATTTACATTCCCACCAGCTGAGTATGAGCATTCCTTTTCACTATATCCATGCCAACATCTATTGTTTTTTGACTTTTTGATAATGGCCAGTCTAGATGAGGTAAGGTAGTATCTCACTGTTGTGTTAACTTGCATTTCCCTAATGATTAGTGGCATTGAGCATTTTTTAATATGTTTGTTGTCCATTTGTATATCTTCTTTTCAGAAATGTCTATTCATGTCCTTTGCCCGCTTTTTATTAAGACTTTTTCTTGCTGATTTGTTTGAGTTCCTTGTAGATTCTGGATATAAGTCCTTTATTAGATGTATTATTTGCAAATATTTTCTCCCATTCTGTAGGTTTTTTTGTTTACTCTGTCTGTTATACTCTGATGATTATTTCTTTTGCTATGCAGAAGATTTTTAGTTGTAATAAGGTCCCACTTATTTATTTTTATTTTGGTTGCATTTGCTTTTGGGGTCTTAGTCATGAATTTTTTGCCTAAGGCAATGTCTAGAAGAGTTTTTCCTAGATTATCTCCTTGAATTTTTGTGATTTCAGGTCTTAGATTTTCTTCGATCCATCTTGAGTTGATTTTTGTATAAGGTGAGAGAAAAGGATCCAGTTTCATTCTTTTACATGTAGCAATCCAACTTTCCCAGCACCATTTGTTGAATAGGTGTCCTTTCCCTAATTTATGTTTTGGTTTGCTTTGTCAAAGATCAGTTGTTCATAAGTATTTGGCTTTATTTCTGTGTTCTCTAGTGTGTTTCATTAGTCTATGTATCTACTTTTATACCGGTACCATGTTGTTTTGTAGTGTAATTTGAAGTCAGGTCATGTGATTACTCCAGATTTGTTCTTTTTGCTTAGGATTGCTTTAGCTATTCAGGGTCTTTTTTTGTTCCATGTGAATTTTAGGATTGTTTTTCTAATTCTGTGAAAAATGAGGTTGATATTTTGATAGGAATTGCATTGAATCTATAGATTGCTTTGGGCAGTATGGTCATTTTACAATATTGATTCATCCAATCCATGAGCATGGGATGTATTTCCATTTGTTCGTGACATCTACAATTTCTTTCAGCAGTGTTTTGTAGTTCTCCTTGTACATCCTTGGTTAAGTATATCCCTAGGCATTTTATTTTTTGTAGCTATTGTAAAACGGATTAAATTCTTGATTTGATTCTCCTCTTGGTCGTTGTTGGTATAACAGTGCAACTAATTTGTGTGTATTGATTTTGTTACCTGAGAAGTTACTGAATTCATTCATCAGATCTAGGAATCTTTTGGAAGAGTCTTTAGGGTTTTCTAGGTATAAGATCATATCAAGGTATAAGATCATATTATTGGAAATAGAGATAGTTCAACCTCCTCTTTTCCAAGTTGAATTTCCTTTATCTTTCTCTTGCCTGCTTGCTCTGGCTAAGACTTCCAGTACTATGCTGAATAGAAATGGTGAAAGTGAATATCCTTGTCTTGTTCCAGTTCTTAGGTGAAATGCTTTCAGCTTTTCCCTGTTCAGTATGATGTTGGCTATCATTTATGGCTTTTATTATTTTGAGGTGTGTTCCTTCTATGCCTAGTTTGTTGAAGTCTACTCTGTACTTCCATAAGTTCAACTTTTTAGATTTCTAGGCTCCTGGGCTCAAGGATCCTCCTACCTCAGCCTCCTGAGTAGCAGGGACTTCAGGGACACACTATCATGTCCAGCTTGGATATTTATTTTATTCTGAGTTAAAACTCATAGCAGTGTAGACTTTATGAATGTTTATTCTATTCTGAGTTTACATTCGGCAGTGTTTTTAAAATGTATTTATTTACACTTAATCTCCAATGTGATGGTATTTTAAAATTTATTTTGGTGCTAACATTGTTCCAGCTTTGGTCATTAAGTGCTCCTTCAGGTCCCTATCCTTTTTAGAATATTTCTGTATTTTCCAGAATTACAAGATACTACAGGCTCATCTCACATTTTTCCTTCCCTAGTCCTGAGATTAGTTTCTGTCAGGAAAAAATCGGGCCAGGCACAGTGGTTCATACCTGTAATCCCAGCATTTTGAGAGGGATTACAAGGAGAGCAGATCACTTGAGCCCAGGAGTTTGAGACTAGTTTGGGCAACATGGTGAGACCCTCACCTCTAAAGAAACAGAAAAAAAAAATCTAATTTCTCAGTGAAGTTTGTAGAAAAGCTTAGGATAGCTAGGTCATGCGGCTTACTGTTACTTGCAAGTAAAACAATTTGATAAGGACAAGCAAAAGAAAGCTTTGCCCCATTTCCAGCCAAAACCAGAGGGATGATAGTAATGAGAACAGAAGGACAATATGAGAGCAAAACCATTAGGCATACATCTCTCAATTTCATCTGGTGAGGCTTAGTCTTGGAGAATGAAAAGTTTCATTAGATAAACTGGAGATGACATTGAGGAAAGAGTCCTTAGGTTACACCCTCATCAGAATAAAAGATGAGGCACATCACAGACAGTCAGAGGGGATGCTCAGGCTTCTGGAAATGCATTCAGCCTCCATGTAGCCTAGATGATGAATGGAGAGGCAGGTAACCTCTCCAAGATAACCCTGCACAGCGGAGGCTGAACTGGACTTCCAGATGCAGTCATGTCACCTATGAATCTGCCGTCAAGGGGAGCCAGGGTAAGGCTGAGTCAGCCAGGGAATGCTACTGGGCCCCAAACAAGCTGATAAAGTCCAGATAACATATTACATCAACCACACCAGGCACATTGCAGACAGAGGCTACAGCTCTGCAAACAAAGGGAAGGAGGGGGCAGAACACCAGAGGGCCATGAATCTCTACTGCTACAGTGTAGAAACATACATATTTCCCTCCCCATATACTTCCTTTCCGTATAAGAAGAGAGGTTTGGGAGGGAGGAGTTTTTGAGAGTTTGGACGTATTAATTAATCTCAATGAGAAACTGTTTTCTAAGAGGCTGTTTAATGTATTGAATGATCTTCAGTTGGAGCTGTACTGAATATGTAGTTCATATGTTTTTCAGCCTTCTTAACAGTGGTATCTCAACAGAATGTCAGATTAGTTATCAACAAAATAAAGACATTGCAATTTTTTTCCTCCACAATTTGTAGTAGAAGGAAAATTTTGAGATCTTTCTGTATGAGGATTATTGTAGTCACATTAGAGATTTGACAAAAATTTCCCTAGGAGAGGCTGGCTAGAATTATTAAGGTAAGAGCACCACAATTGAGTTTCTGTTTTTAGCTTTGCTTTTCAGAACCTTGATTTTTATTAACACACCAACAGTTAAGAAAATTCTGACATTTTGCTATGTACCTTTCATATATCAAATCATAATGCAGGTCTATGAATTTATAGGGAGAACAAGACTGCCATAAAGACTCTCATTCCTCGGTTATTTTTGTTGTTGTTGTTGTTGTTTTGATTTTGTTTTGAGATGGAGTCTCGCTCTTAATGCCTGGGCTGGAGTGCCGTGGCATGATCTTGACTCACTGCAACCTCTGCCTCCTGAGTTCAAGTGATTCTCCTGCCTCAGCCTCCTGAGTGGCTAGGACTACAGGCGCCCGCCATCACGTCCAGCTAATTTTTATATTTTTAATAGAGACAGGAATTCACCATGTTGGCCAGGCTGGTCTCGAACCCCTGACCTCACATGAGCTGCCAGCCATGGACTCCCAAAGTGCTGGGATTACAGGTGTGAGCCACCGCGCCCGGCCTTGTTGGTTATTTGTAATAGGTTGCTTAATTTCAACCAGAGCAAGGAGAGCTAGCTAGATGTAGAATGTTGATAGCTATTGTCATTCATCTGTGATAGCCTGATGCTATCTTTAGTAAAGGAAAGTTCTTCTATTGGATATTATATCTTCTTGATGGTTTGTTTTAGTATTAGACTTCTGGCATGACACTAACCAATGATCCAAAGCTCTGGCTGAAGCTTTAATTGCCTGTGACACATGAAAAAAATACAGATGGCTAGGTCTTACCCACACATAGTGAATTAAATCTCCAGGAGTGGGCCTGAGCTTTGGCGTTTTTGTTAAAAGTTTTACAGGAGACTGGTTAATTAGGCGGAGTTGAGAACCAGTGAACCAAGTCTTCGCAGTTAGGTTTCAGCAGTCACTCTAGGCAGAAACTGTTGGCAATGGATCTGTACTTCTGTTGCAGTTGACTGAGATAAGACCTTGCAAACGTAAGCAAGACTCTTACCAGCAGCCTTACATAGAGCTGCGCAGACTAGAAGGCAGTAGAGCAGTGAGTGCGTTCCCAGAATTCCTACAGAGGTCTAGAGTGGGTCTAGGCAGATGTTTAAAGCTGGATAACAACAACAATAAGAAAAAAAATTTCGGCCAGGTGCGGTGGCTCACACCTGTAATCCCAACACTTTGGGAGGCCAAGGTGGGTGGATCACCTGAGGTCAGGAGTTTGAGATCAGCCTGACCAACGTGGTGAAACCCCGTCTCCACTAAATACAAAAAGTTAGGCAGGCATGGTGGCACATGCCCGTAATCCCAACTATTTGGAAGGCTGAGGCAGGAGAATCACTTGAACCCAGGAGGTGGAGGTTGAAATGAGCCAAGATTGCATCATTGCAGTCCAGCCTGGGCAACAAGAGCAAAACTTCATGTAAAAAAAAGAAAAATCATTTTATTAAGTAAGATGAAATGTTTGACAGACTGGTAATTGTTTCCCAGGATACATATTTTTCCTTCTAGAACCAGACTGCATTTCCCAAACTCCCTGCCTTAAACATGTCCATGTCACTATGTTCTGGCCAGGTTGATATGAGCTGAAAAAATGTGAGCAAATTCTTAGCTAGGTCTTCTTTAGAGAAATCTGGTTTCCCTCTACTTTACTTTTTCTTATTCCCGTGCACTGAAAGGCAGATAGATCTGTGGTGAGCTGGCTTCAACCAACCAGACCAAGACACACCTCAGAACTGGGAAATGGTAGAATCACAACCTTGATAAACCTCCAGTTCCTCAATGATCACATGGAGAAAAGCCAGCTTCCCACCATGATAGATTGCCTTTCCCTGGATTGTTATGTAAGGAAGAAATAAACTTCTTTTTTTTTTTTTTTGAGACGGAGTTGCCCAGGCTGGAGTGCAGTGGCACAATCTTGGCTCACTTACAACCTCTGCCGCCCAGTTTCAAGTGATTCTCCTGCCTCAGCCTCCCGACTACAGGCACATACCACCATGCCCAGCTACTTTTTGTACTTTTAGTAGAGACGGGATTTCACCATGTTGGCCAGGCTGGTCTCGAACTCCTAACCTCAGGTTATCCACCCGCCTCGGCCTCCCAAAGTGCTGGGATTACAGGTGTGAGCCACTGGACCCTGCTGATAAATAAACTCCTATTTGTTTGAACTACTGTATTTTGGAATCATTGTTGCATTAATTTTTTCTACATCTTAATTACTACAAGCTACAGGACCAGTAGTCTCAGATCTTCACTTACTTGTTGAACTTCTTTCACTAGAACCTTCTCCAAATGCTGGGGTCAAAATTTCAAAAAACGAGTCGCTAGTAAGCTTTCAATGTCCATTTTTCTAAAGATGCAACCTATATCTTAAATTGGAGTAGATTATGGCAACTATTAAGTCTTCAATGCCCCACCAAAAATTAACAAGTGGGCATGTGTGCTGTTGGAACACAGGCCTAGGACTTTCTTTCTCCCTCTGCCCTCCCCTGTGACCTCCACATTCTCCGTACAGAAAGGGGCAGGAGGTATGAAAGTGCAGACATTGGGTAACACTCACTATTGCCTTAGTTCCCAGGTACTAGCAGTGCCCCTTTACTGACCTTACTCTTCTTCCTGTCGTAAACACCTCCTTAGAGTTCTTTTCATGTCCAACCCTTGGTCATCTTCCATCCTGCCTCTCAAGCAGGGTAAAATCCCTCATTCTCCTACTCTTATTTTCTCCTGAAATTCCTCCCTTTCATATTCTTAATGTTCCCTCCTCCTTAGAAGCCCACTCTCTATTTTGATGTTTGCTGCACAGGTTCCTAGACCAATATGGAAAATCCAAAAATGTGCTGCTCTTCCCTTTGTTGATCTCTCACCTGAACAATGAACACAGTGCATGCTGTGGAATATGGGTAAAAAATTAGTTCATCAAAATGTTTATATAATTGAAAATTCTGTATTATATGTAATGTATTTGTTCATTTAAAAATACTTATTGAATATTAAGTGGCAGGCATTAGGCATTGAGGATAGAAAAGAATGAGAGAATGCTTGAAATACTATGCATTTCGTTATGGAAATACTAGGGCATTATTACACTAGGGTGTATATTGAAGTGGTGAGTTGCTTGTACCCACTTGTAATGAACATATTTTAAAAAGAGAAGGAAGAAAATCTTTGACAATGGAATAATGTCAAATATTTGAATATTTTGAATTAAGTAAGGCAGCACATTTGTATATATACCCATCACTGCGAATGTTCTTGTTCACTTGAAGTTATAATCTAGTAGCTGGAAAACATGTCAGTGTCATCATTCTATCGTATGGGAAATGCCCCTGAATTCAAAATCTCACTTGGTTAAAGACTAATTTACCTTCAGTTTGATAGGACTCGAAGCACGCTCCAAAGGCTCCAGGTATCTCCTTTGATCTTTCAAGAAGAACTTGATATTGATGACTAGCTCTTGTAATCTTTCAACTATGGAAACTTAGGTGGAATATTTCTTCTTGTATTCAATGCAAATTATGCAATGAATGCATCAAATGTGATGAGGAAGGGATGAGCCACTGCTTCCTTGTGTTTCTAAAAATATGACAGTTCACAGATGTCATGATCTTATGTCAGAGACATGTGAGAAAGATCCATCTTAGAGAAAGAGAAGAAAGATTTGGATAAAATATGTGATTTCATTTTTTAATCCTTATTTGTTGTGTGACAGGAAAAATAGGAAACAGTGGACAGAGAATATGATCCCCTTACTTGTGACACAAGAGGTAATGATGAACAGTCAAAGGGTATATAAAAACACTTCGAAAATTTTATATTATAGAGAAGATACTGTGTGAGGTATTGTGACTGCTACATATATACATATATATATGAATAAAAGTTATTGGCTCTGAATTTATCAGGAATATTAATTCAACTTTGTACCAAAATTTTACAGGGCAAATGAATAGGGTTCAATTTAGCATCGTCAATTTTCAAGGAGCAGCACAGGGATAGTTAGTAGCTTTGGTTTTATTCTTTTCCTAATGTCATCTAAGAATATCGTGCTAGAATAGAAAGGTGTGAATGGTTAAATTAGGTGTCAGCTTGATTGGGTTGAAGGATGCCTAGATGGCTGGTGAAGCACTGTTTCTGGGGGTGTCTGTGGGGGTGTTTCCAGAGGAGATTGGCAGGTGAGGCAGTTTCCAGAGGAGACTGGCAGGTGAGACTGAGAGAGGAAGACCTGCCCTCAATGTGGGCAGGCACCATTCAATTGGCTGCTTGCTCCCCACAACCTCCCCACCCTGTGGCAGCTCTGAGGCCTTCAGCCTCAGACCGGCTTCTCTAACAGCCTTGCTTGCTACCAGCTTCTATCATTCTCTAGCTTGCATATGGCCTGTCGGCCTATTGTGGGACTTCGCTTTTAATCATGTGAGCCAATTCTCCCTAAAAAATTCCCTTACATATACCTATCCTATTGATGCTGTTCCCCTGGAGAATCCTGTCAACTAAAGAAAAAAAAGATCCAACTTTTAAATAATTAAAATTAGTTTTATTCAGAAGTCTTACTGAGGTCTACAGGCTGGGATGCCTATAGCCCAGGAGCAGCCCTTTAGAGGGGTTCTATTAGATGGCTCCCATGCAGTATTTTAGTTGACAATTTACAGGTGGTAAAGATTCAGTATATGCGAAATCACATCAAATTTGCTCAGAAGTTACATTAAAGCAGAATCACATCAAGATTTGGGTGTAAGAGTACATCTGGTTATAGATTACAGGAGTATAATCACTAACCTGGTCAGACCTTATTTTATGAGTAAGAAAACGCAAGGACTGGTGTAATTTATCTTTAGGAATATAGTGAGTCAGGTAAACAGATATGGAGCATGGGGACCGTGCACTCTATTCTGTGGTATCTTCAAACATTCTTCTCAAAGAGCTGCAGGTTGTCATAGAGTGAGGAGTTTTGTGAAATTATGCTGGCAAGCAGAAATGAGCAAAAATGGCATTTACTACTTTGTCTCACAACTTCCACTAACACAAAGGGACGGGAGCAACTGTGCTGTCTGTTCACTGGGCTAGACTTTTCTCCTATTTACTTAATCAATAACATCATAGACATCAGAAATTTTCAAAGAGAATACCAATTGGGTTTATTCTGGTTAGGAAACAAAATGCTGTGTTTATAGTTTTTCTTACTCTTGGGAATGCTTTGCCTACATTCTTTCACTGAGTAAGTATAATTTAAAGTTAGTGTTGCATCGCCACTTCATATCCATTGAAATTGCTATTAGATGTTAAAAAAAGAAGTATTGATGAGGGTTTTGAGAAACTGGAACCCTAGTGCACTACTGATTGGAATGTAAAATGGTTCAGCCTCTGTGGAAAACAGTATAGTAGTTTCTTAAAAAAAAAAAAGAATTACCATATGATCCAGCAATTCCACTTATGCATATATACACCAAAAAAAAAAAAATGGGAAACAAGGACTCAAACAGATATTTGTTTGTCAATATTCATAGCAACATCATTTACAGTAGCCAAATGGTGAAAACAACCAAAGCTTCCTCAATGGATGAACGGATAAACAAAATGTGTTATATACATACAATGGAATATTATTGAGCCTTCAAAAAGGAGAAAATTATGACACATGAGTAAAACTTGGAGACATCAGGCCAAGTGAAATAAGCAAGTCACAAAAGGACAAATGCTGTATGAGTCTACTTATATGAGGTATCCGGAGCAGTCAAATTCATAGAGACAGAAAGGAGAATGGTGGTTGCCAGAGACTGGTGGAAAGGATGAAAGGGGAATTATTATTTAAGTGAGTAGAGAGTTTTAGTTTTGCAAGATGAAAAAAGTTCTGGAGATGGATCACGGTGATGGTTGCACAACAATGTGAATATATCTAATGCTATCGAGCTACACACTTAACATGATTAAAATGGTCAGTTATGTCATGTATATTTTATTACAATTGAAATAATGGGGTATCATCTCAAGGAACGCTAGCATAAATAATAAATTGTTATGTGAGTCAAAGTTGTGTACGATGTTCATTTTAATAATGAAGTTCGATATTATTGAGGATAGAGTGTTAATATTTGTTGGACAATAACTATTTGAAATATTATAATCAGCGAAGCTGAAATTACAGCTTGGACTTATCATAGGGAATCTGGTGGATAGGGGCCAGGATCTTGGTTTCTTGCACAATATTAGACTACGGGGGAAATCTGTGCAAATGAGCCTCATTCTATTTCTATGATTCTAATCATAGGCATTTGGATCGGATTTTCTATTCTGGAGAGAGAAAAGTTCATTGTGATTGTTTTCATGTCTTAGTTATTGTACTATACCATACTCTTTCTTTTTTTCTTTTTTTGAGATGGAGTCTCTCTCTGCCACCCAGACTGGAGTGCAGTGGCGCAATCTCGGCTTACTGCAACCTCCGCCTCCCGGGTTCAAGTGATTCTCCTGTCTCAGCCTCCTGAGTAGCTGGGATTACAGGCACGGGCCACCACACCTGGCTAATTTTTGTATTTTTAGTAGAGACAGGGTTTCGCCATTTTGGCCAGGCTGGTCTCGAACTCCTGAGCTCAGGTGATCCGCCTGCCTCAGCCTCCCAAAGTGCTGGAATTACAGGCGTGAACCACTGCGCTTGGCCATATTCTTATAAATATATTTTATATTTTATGTTGTATAACCTCCAAGATCAATGAGATGAACATGACCCAGAGAGATGCCCTGTAAGAAAGAATAAGACAAGTGAAATAGCCACACACATAGCCCTGGGTAGATGTATTGCATAAATGTCTGAAAGGGATTTGAGTTCCGTTGGTGCCAAATTGTGTCACAAGGAAGAAAGTTCCAAACTGAGAAACCCCACGTCACCATACCAGAGCCACTGCACTAGATTGAAGCAATTTTTATTCTTTCTGCTGAACTAGAGAATCACATGGATGTGTCTTTGGAGCACACTTCAGGCAACCATTTCCTTTTCCTCTTGGTGCTGGTCATCCTTCCACTGCAGGCGTCTGTATCCATAACACATTCAAGGCATGCTAACTTATGGGACCTGCGTGAGACCACATCTCAGAGCACCGTCTGTGAACCTAGCCTAAGGTGCTTTTGTGAGGTGTTGGGAAAGGAAGAAAGGAAGGTGGGTGATTAAAGTGAATGGAAGCAAAATTACCATTCTCAACTTTGATCTATAAGGATCAGTATGGAGAGAAATATTCCTCCCACCCTAAGCTCTCAGAGAACGCTCTGCTAGGGCGGTATGACAAAGACACCATCCTCACTGAGGAAACTTCTGTGTTCAGGTGGCTCCACGAGATCATTTATAGTATGAGGAATACGTTTTTGCATTTCATTTTGCCATGAACAAGTGATAAGGACATAGCCCTTCCTATAAAGTGATTCGTATTTACACGCTGGTATTTCAAATGCTTCTGTTAAATTACAATACACTCCTTCTACAAGACCTTTGCTCCCGTTACATTTCCTAATTCCATTCTTACATGGCACAAATCTGTTGTAACAGATTTTTTGGAGCTCATCATATTGCATAAGAAGGAAGTAATGTTCTGCCACACAATGGTGTTTGTAGTAAACATTTTTTCCCATGATTTCATGGGTACAGTACTCTATATGATTTAGTGGCATTCCAGATTCAATAAGGACACGTCTTTTGACTTTTTCTTTGGTAGGTGGTCTGGTAGGCCCTGTACTAAAAAATTGTTCCAAATACTCCTCAAAGTCTTCTTTTTTATCTTCTTCTGGGAAATCAAAATCTGTGTCCACCTCTTGAAACTGCACTGGCTGCAGCAGCTGCTGCGGCAATAGAAGCAGGGGCAGTGGGTGTGTGGTGATAAGAGTTCTCATCATTTTTCCTGCAGACACTGAAAGAGATAAGGGGATATGTTCTATTGTGATAATGTGCTTGCTTCAATTTCCTGTGCGGGGCACAGTTATGCCACATGTTGCTGTTCTGGGCTCTAACATTTTGTACCATTTTTAAACTGCCAACTCATAATCGATCTGAATACTTCTGAATTATTGACAAAAATGACCTTACTAGGCCTACAGTCAGTCTAGAGCTGTGGTAAGAGAAGAAAAGGTGAAAGGAAGGAGAATGAGAAAGGGAGAGAAATAAAGGTAAGGAGGAAGAAAAGGAAACAAGGAAAAAATGGAGCAAGAGAGAGATTAAGGAGAGAGGGAAGGAGAAAGGAAATCAAGACAGCAGTGGGGAGAAAGGGAGGGTGGCAGAGAGGAGGCTCACATGCTCCTTTCGTCTGAAATAAATGCATCTTTTCCCTTTCCAAGAGTTGAGAACTTGCTCTGAAAAGAGCCACCCTCCCCTTTCGAACATTGCACTTTGATAAGAAAAATTCCTTAACCATGCCTTTCTTTCTCCTCTTGCCCTTATTTGACCATAGATGCCCTTGGGGAAGGGGTCAAGGAAGGTTCAAGTTTGAGCAGCTGGGATAAATACATTCTTGAAGTCACCCTAAAGTAAAAACAATGATACACAGTAATAGCTAGCATAATGAGGAGTTAAGTGCCAAGCACTAGACTAAGCACTTTAAGTACATTATCACCATCATCCAAACAACTCTATAATAAATATATTATTTTTAGTATTGTTGTTATTATAACAATGAAAGTTGCAAAAAGAAGTGTAAAGTTATTAACATCTCTCCGTGAAGGGAAGTTGCTTAAAATCTCACATTAGATCTGGCAGACTCCTGGTTCAAGCCTATTTTTGTCTAATTTCCACACATCTGTTCTTAGCTGCTATTCTATGGCCTCTATCATTCTGGTTTCCCTTCTTAAGGCTAGACTGTATCTCCCTCTCTAGGCTGTCAAACACAATGACTACTGAAATGGCCAGTGCTAAAACTGAATTTGAGCCCCTAAAGTGCTTTGACAAATTGGTCCACGCTCCATGAAGAACCAATTGTTTAATTGCAGAAGCAACCTCCTGAGTTTTCTCACCTTACCAGGCTCGTTGTAAAAGAAGTCCTACTTGGTGGCAACCTGAGTGATTCTCTAACAGTCATTACCTGGAGACCTTGATCTATCAGTGATGGAGATGGACAGCCTCCTGTTCTAGGCTGGATACTAAGTTTGTATATATGTGTGTAGAAAGGTTAGAGAATGATGGAATTAAAGAAAGGTGGGTGTTGGGGGACACATCAGAAAGTAGAGACAAGAAAGTTGAGCATAGGAGTGCAGAGAATGGGAAAGAAAAGAAAAAGTTGCCTAAAATGGCGATGTGAGAATGGGCACTCTGGGGCGGCCATGTGCCACACTGTCCCTCCCCTCCCTGCTTTTCCTCCCATCCCTGCTTTCACACTGTCATCAGTGTCCTCTAGGAAGTCTCTTCAAAAGAGTGATCCCATGGTGACAGGCCAGAGAGCTCAGAACATATTCTCACGAGAACGCGGAGCCTCTGCAACATCTTGATCTTGAGAGAACATGGACAGTACACGTGTGAAAAGCAGAATTCAGGCGGCTGTGGCCCTGCCCTTTCTACTTCCCGAGAACATGCACGGGGCCTGTCCAGAATACTCTTTTGTTTTTTAAATCTGCAACCTTCTTAATTCTTGATTTATGAATTCAACTTTTGGTTTCATTCTTCTCAAAATCCTTTCTCATCTCAAAGTATGTGAATTTTTTAAATACTGTATTTTGTTACTTTTATAGATTTTTAGAAATCTTTCACCATCTGGAATTTATTTTAATAGATAGTAAGAAGTTAGTGTGGTCTTTTTTCACATGGTTTATACATAATCTCATCATCAATTATTTGGGAAAAAATCTATTCTCTCATCCCTAATTTTAAAAGCTACTTTCTATATTTAATAATTCTGTTTCTGAACAGTTTATTGTGTTTTGATATGCCAATAATATATTGTTTTACTTATTATCATTTTACTGTGGTTTTTTTTAAGAGTCATGGTCTCACAGTGTTGCCTCGGCTGACTCAGAACTCCGGGGTTCAAGGAATCCTCCCACGGCCTATCAAGTAGCTGGGCCTACAGGTGCACTCCACTGAACCTGTACTTATTATCATTTTATAAAACATTTTGATATCTCATAAAGCAATCTACACTCATTCCTCTTCCTATTCAAATGTTCACTGCGGAGACAAACACAAAGTAGATTATAGGGTGCCCGGGACAGGTGGTAGAAATGGGGATTAACAGTAAATGGAAGAAAGAGAGACAGAGGAGAGAGAGACAGAGAGAGAGACAGAGAGAGAGAGAGACAGGGAAGCAGTGAGGGAGGGAGGGAGGGAGAACACAGAATAAATAGTGTTGAAACATGATCACTCAGTGTTTCTGAAGTTTTTGCCTGGTAATCTCACACAGCAGAGACGCCTGGCCTACCTGTGGAATGCAGGCTTCTTGGTTTTTCCTCAGTTCTCACTAATTGAAATTTCTGTGGATGAATCCAGAAATTTGCATTTTAAACAAATTTAAAGGTGATTCTTAGCTCACTAAAGTTGAACAAGGAATTTCTTAATATGCATTAAAATGAACTTGTGAAAAAGAAAACATCCTAAAACAGTAGGGAAAACGTTTGGCCCTTTCAGCAAATGTTCTTGGAAGAAGAATGGGATGAATTGCTTCCTCCTTTTGGCTATTGTGAATCATGTTGCTATGAACATGGGTGCACAAATACCTGTTCAAGTCCCTGCTTTTCTTCCCTGCTTTTAAACTTGCTTGGAAGGTTTATTGCAACTTAGAATTGCAGACTGAGAAAGGCCTTGGAGGGGTTGTCTATCTAATCTCTCCTCCTAAAATGCAAGTTCTGAGCCCCAGATCAGAACTCTATATTTAACCACACACATAAGAAGTTTATAGTAAAAAGAAAAGATTGGAATGAGTTATGGGCTTGTAGGTGAACCAATATGTTTCAGAAGGATTATTAAGTGGTATTTTAAATTTTTAAATTTAAGTTTAAGATTAAAATTTAAATTTAAAACTGATTTAAATTAAATTAATTTTTAAAAAGATTTGTTTGAACACCTTATATAATAAAGCATCAATAAATCATGATCATATAATAATTATATAGCCTCAACCACAAAAGAAAAAACTAAATTAAATCTTTTAAATTGGCAATAATTATAATAACTTACAAACTCAATGCTGATGAGAGTGTGATGAGAAGTTTCTGCAGAAAGAAATTGTTATAATTTTTTTGAAAAATTTGAGAAATACAGTAAAAAGAATAGCTGATACTTTCCTCTAGCATTTCAATAGCTAGAATTCTAAGTTGCAATAATTTATATTGAAAGACAAACAGCAAATTTTACTTAAAAGGGAAAAAAATTGAAATTTTAAAATATAAATATCCAAAAATGTGAGAAAGGGAAAGGTTAAAATGAGTCTGATGTGTTTACAGAAATGACAATACACATTGCAACAATAATTATTATTATAAGAGCTAATATTTATTGAGACAGTATTTTATATTCATAGAATTGTATATTCTTAGAATGAGCTATTTTTCAGAATTTACAAATATATTAATAAAATTTTAGATCATCTGAGAAACAAGGAGAATAGAAAAAAAGAATTAAAAACTTTAGAGATATGAAATATTTTGTGATATAATATTATAGTACTAGGACTCTCTGGTTGACAGTGAGAAAAATTCCAAACAAATTACTTTAAATGCAAGAGGCACTATGTTGACTCACAGAAGTTGGAAGTCCAAGAGGTAGAGCAGGAGAAAGAAATCAAATTCTTGACTAGACTCTTGTTTTTACTCTCTCCCACTCTACTCTCCTTTGTACACTAACTTTATTCTCATGTAGGGGCCTCTCCATGTAATGACAGAGTCAATCACTGCCCCCTTTGTAGCCTTATATTTAGGATCACAGTAGGAAGTGCCATTCTCTGCCACCTTCACTCAACATGGAAAATAACTTTTCTGATTGGCTGTGCTTCTGTCACATGAATAAATCCAGGGATGTGGGGCACTCTGATTGGCTACCTGAAACACATGTCCTCTTTGAGAAGTAAAGGCAAAACTACACAATTAAAACCCAACAGAATTCCAATTGTCGATAGAAGGGCTGTTCCCTATTACACAAAAAAGAAATGGAGACCAAATCCGAAAGTAATAAACGTGCTTTGCTGTTTAGCTGGGGGAAAATCAAAACACTCCATCTACAGCATGTTCCCAATTAACAGAAATATAGATTACAAGGGAAAGAAAAGAAAAAATGTAATAATAATAAGTTGTTATTTCTGAATGATATATTTCTGGTTAATTTTTTATTCTAATCTTTAAAATTGTCAATTTTACAAATTCAAAAAAATAACAAAATATCATTGAAGAAGTCAAGTTTTAAGATCTGGATTGGCCATGTTCTTAAATATTAAGTGATAATTTTCCAGACTCCCACATGTTTATATCAGTAAACTCATTTTTCATCAGCATCAGGAAAATCTGTGCCTTCGTTTGAGTGGTAGAGAAAAGACAGATTATAAATCTTCAATCCTCAGAATTAGACTAACCTTTGTGAATAAATCCCAGGGTGTCTCTTAGTTAAATCCAGTAGAAAAATATAGGTTTTAACCAGTTTTAAATTAAATTTTCACAAACATTTTGAGGCAATATTTATGTCTCAAACCTTTACACCCATGATTGAACTGAGAATGGTATCAGGATGGGAAAATCTGGAGGAAAAATGTTATCCTTGTGAGTAAATAAGACAATCAACGAGTTCACTGGTATATCACACCTTTGGCCCAATTCAAGACGTTTCCTCCCTTAGGGCCACTGTAAAAACTTGAGTGTCAGAGCTTAAAGCAGCACACAGACTAGACATACAGAAAACAAGTGTTTCTAAATAATTGAAAATCAACCTTTGGAGCATAAATAGAGTAATTTTCATATCTGATTTTACAAAAATGAAGTCAAACCAGGTCTGGGTTCACAGAAATCTCTTCAGAACTGACTGCACATTTTTGCAAATGTATTTTACTCATATCTTATTTAGCTTTTTAATTGTACAATTCTGCAAAATTTTAAAAGGACTTAGGTAGATATTTACTATTTTTCATGTAATGCTAGTGTGAGTCTAGAAGGTATAGACTGAGATGTGGCCTCTGGTTTTGTTTGATTTCCTAAGTTGGTATTTCTCAGGGATCAGAAATAGCAAGAAAATTGAAATATGGAATATATGAGGATTGGCTCTCTCCTAGATTTGACATTGGAAAAGGAAATAAACCTGGTGAAACAGTAGGTTCTATATTAAGAAAAAAATAACATACATCCCAGTTTTCATGTCATGCACACACATACACACACACTCTACAATTTATGATGAACTAGAAATCAAAGTAATATTTTAAAAACAATATTAAGGATATTGAATTAAAATATGCAGAATATTTTTCACAGTTTTTGAGTAAATAAAAGATGTTCTTATTAAAAAAAGACAAAAGCACAGTCACAAAGAAAATTACTGAAAGACTTGATTACACACACATAAACTGAATCGCATACTATATACATGAGTGCACAGAAAATTTCACCATAAACAAAAAGCAAAATAAGAATCTCTAAATACACCAAATATAAGATTCAAAGACCATAAACAGCTTAAAAAACACTTTCTAAACATGTGCAGTGTGAATGAGCTTCTCAAACTCAGGTGTAAATAAAATGTTAATTTCTTCTCTAAATCCAACATATCTGTACCAAAACCCCAACTATTGAAGGTGGCAGCAAAATGTAGTTCAGTTATTATTCTAGGTGTCTTCCACCTTTCTTACAGAATCAGAGAAACCCAGGAATCTGAAGTTATCCTAGCACAGAAAGTTCAGTACTTTATATGTGAGTGTTGATTGGCATTATCAAAGTTTCTCTTTCTGTTATAAATGGCCTTAATATTGAGCAGAGATTTTCGTCTGCATTTCAGGTATCTAAGAATTTAATACTAATGCTATTAACTTCCACTTGAGCCATCAAGGCCCAAAGATATGACAACTTCTTATGTTATAGAAACAAAGAAGTTCTCCCTTTCTTTTCCAGTCTTCTACAGCAATAAAAACTAAATGTCAATCTATAACATATGACAAGGTAGAAAATGTCACTTTAAGAAGGCTGCATAATATGGTTTGTATTATGTTCACTGCCAGTCTTTATTCAGATTGTATTAATCGTGAGCCAGTCACTCTAGTCTCTTCCTTCCTTCCTCTGGGTCCTTCTGTCTGTGAAGAGAAACTAACAGGTCCCAGTCTGGTATAGCCTCAAGCAACACCTGAGGCTCCCTATACTTTCAGAGAACTAAAATACTTTAGATGTGGCTTTGAAAAACAAGATAGAGAGAGAGAAAGAGAGCAAAATGGCAGAATAGAAGATTCTCTGGCATCATTCCCTCCCAAAAAAACATAACTAGAAACTACTCAAAGACAAAAATACCACCCTGAATCCCTGAATACAAGAAAACTTGGGGGAGAAGTGGAGAAACCCCCTTGATCCACAGAATCAAAACAAGCCACCACCAGTAAGAGAAATAGCCATTTTAGACTGTGCCAACCCTTCTGCAAGCCACCAAGCCTTCCCCAACCCTTCCCCTTCCACGGAGCATTTCTGTGGCCGGTCAATTCTCCCTGACAATCACACAGACAGGCCTGCATAGCACTCCACTTACACAGACAAATTTCCACAGAGCTGCCGTAACATTGAGCAAATAGTTAAACCTAGAGAAATTGGTGCCCAGACATCAAGGAAATGAAACATATGGTCAGTAGGAGCCTTGCATGAGCTTTTCCCTAACCTGGAGCAAGTCACAATAATAGGGACAGCCTTACATTCCTAGTGCCAGGACCTGTCTTGGATGCTGAGATGAGTCAAGGTAACAGAGGCAGCTGTTTGAATAGATTTATTGAAGAGTCTAAGGCAGCTCTCCAGACCAAGCTGTGAAGGAAATGAGATAGAAATAATCACTCTGATACCACAGTAGACAGGCCTTGAAGATACTGGGGCCCTCACAGCTTAACCGGACTTAGCAAGCATTCTTTTTTTTTTTTTTTTTGCCTCTGATCTTCTAGTTGAAACAAAATTAATTACCAATAGACTTAGACAAGTGCTATACTGCATGTAGACACATAACCCCAATCTATATAAGAAAATTGTAACACTTTGAGTTGGTCTGATGGAATTATCTCCATTCTTCTCCCTGTATCCTGTAACAGCAATAAATTCCCTTCTTTTCTAGTTTGTCTGCTTCTCGTTATTGGGCCACAAGAAAAAGCAGCCGAACCTGGCTTATTTCCGGGAACATTTCCTTACACCCATAGTTGCTGAGGTGAGAGGAGAGAATTGGAGGTGAACATCTGACCCCGCCACTACTCTGGGAGTTTTCATGGGAAGCCCCATTCTGGTCCCTTCCCATAGGAACTATTGGGAGTGCCAGGAGGACCAGACCACCTGGGGTGAATTGAGGTGTTGACTGCAGTGACTGGCACATGAATCATGGTGTCTACTCAGTGCTCCAAACAGTGAGGGTACCACACTGAAGAGATTGGCTGGTATCATAGCGCCACGGGGGCACAATCTGTGGGAAAGCCCAAATTCCTAGCCAGGTTTTTCACAAAGCCCAGGTGCTCACATGGAGCCCTCCTCTGGCCTGGAAACAACTAAAAGATCAGGATTAACTTGCAGTGCCTGTTTATGTCTTTCTCAGACTGGGAAACAATTTAGTTCTAGAGCAGTGTTTAAGTTCCAATGTTCTCTATAAATCTTCCCCTAACTAGAAAACAATGCCAGGGAAAAAAGTTAGTTCTAGCGCAGTGTTTTAATTCTAGTGCTCACTATAAATCTCCCCCAGAACCAGAAGCAACAACAAGCCATATTTAAGTTTTGATACTAAGAAGCGAAGCCCTAACATCACCAAAGAACAACTAGAAAAGCTGGAAGATGTATCTATCTCCTCAAATGCACAGACGTGAAAGTGAATCAATAATCAAGAACAAAAACCTTATGATCATGTTAATAGATGCCAAAAAAGCATTTGTTAAAATTCACATCTTTTCATGATGAAAACTTACACAAACTGGGTGTAGAAGGAATATGCCTCAAAACAATAAAGGTTATATATGACAAACCCACAGCTAATATCATACTGATGGAAAAAACAGAAAGCCTTTCGTTTAATATCTGAAACAAGGAAAGGATGCCCACTTTCATCACTTTTATTCAACATAGTACTGGAAGTCCTAGCCAGACAAATTAGGCAAGAAAAAGATAAACAAATAAAGGGCATCCAAATTGGAAAGGAAAAAGTCAAGTTATCCTAGTTTGCAGGTGACATAATCTTATACCTAGAAAAATCTAAAGATTCCACCAAAAAACTGTTAAAATTGACAAATGAATTCAGTAAGTTTGCAGGACACAAAATTAACATACAAAAATCAATAGGACTTTTATACATCAACAAAAAACAATCTGAGAAAGAAAGCGATCACATTCACAATAGCTGCAAAATATTATAAAATAATTGAAATAAGTTTAACCAAAGAAGTAAAAGATCTCTAAAGTGAAAACTATAAAACATGGATTTAAAAAGTTGAAAAGGACACCAAAAAATGCAAAGACATCCCATTTCCATGGTTTGGAAGAATTAATATTAATAACATGTCCATACTACCCAAAGTGATCTACAGATTCAATGCAATGCCTATCAAAATACCAGTGACATTCTACATAGAAATAGAAAAGATAATCTTAAGATAAGTGTGAAGCCACAAAGGATCCTGAATAGTCAAAGCATTGCTGAGCAAAAAGAATAAAGCTGGGGGCACCATACTACCTGACTTCAAAATATACTACCCAAAACTATAGTAACCATTATAGCATGATACTTGCATAAAAGCAGACACATAAACCAATGGAACAGAATAGAAAACCCCAAAATAAATCCACATATTTACAGTCAATTCATTTTTGGCAAATGCGGCAAAAACATACACTAAGGAAAGAATATCCTCTTCAATAGTGCTTGGGAAACTAGATATCCATAAGCAGAAGAGTAGATCTAGACCCTTAGCTCTCACCATATACAAAAACCAAATCAAATGAATTAAAAACTTAAATATAAGGCCTGAAACTATAAAACTACTGAAAAAAAACATTGGATAAGTGCTTCAGAATATTCATCTGGGCAAAGACATTTTGGGTAAGACCTCAAAAGCACAGGCAACAAAAGCAAAAATAGACAAATGAGATTACCTAAAGCTAAAAAGCTTCTGCATAGCAAAGGAAACATTAAGAGTGAAGAGACCACCTACAAAATAGGAGAAAATATTTGCAAACTATCTCTCCAACAAGGGGTAACCAGAATACATACGAAATTCAAACAACTCAATAGCAAAAAAAATTTGATTTTAAAATGGGCAATGATCTGAATAGAAATTATTTAGAAGACATACAAATAGACAACAGGTATGTAAAAAAAGCTCAGTCACTAATCATCAAGGAAATGTAAACCAAAACTATAATGTGTCGACAAAAAGAGTCAAACTCTGTAAAATACTTGAAGAGGTTTATCCTGAGCCAAATATGAGTAATCATGGTCCATGACACAGCCCACATGAGGTCCTGAAAACATGCAGCCAAGGTGGTCAGGGTACAGCTTGGTTTTATATATTTTAGGGAGGTATGAGACATCAATCAGATACATTTAAGAAATGCATCGGTTTGGTTCAGAAAGGCGGGACAACTCAAAGCGGGGGCTTCCAGGCTTTAGAAAAATTTAAACATTTTCTGTGACAATCGGTTGAGTTTGTCTAAGACCTGGGATCAATAGAAAGGAAATGTTCAGGTTAAGATAAAAGATTGTGGAGACCACAATCTTTTGATGTTCTTTTGATGTCTTATAGTGGCTGCCCTTAGAGACAATAGATGATAAATGTTTCCTATTCAGGTCTTTAAAAGGTGCTACACTTTTAGATAATCTCTTCAGGATTGAGAGAGCCTGGAAGAAAAAGATCTAGCTATGTTAGTAGAGATTCTTTACAAATGCAGATTTTCCCCCACAAAGGACACTTTGCAGGGCCATTTCAAGATATGGCAGAGAAACATGTTGTGATGGTTAATACTGAGTGTCAACATGATTGGATCGAAGGATGCAAAGTATTGATGTTGGGTGTGTCTGTGAGGGTGTTGCCAAAGAAGATTAACATTTGAGTCATATGTAACAAACCTGCATGTTGTGCACATGTACCCTAGAACTTAAAGTATAAAAAACAACAACAACAACAACATTTGAATCGGTGGGCTGGGGAAGGCAGATCCACCCTTAATCTGGTGGGCACCATCTAATCAGTTGCCAGTGAATATAAAGCAGGCAGAAAAACATGAAAAGACGAGACTGGCCTAGGCTCCCAGCCTACATCTTTCTCCTGTGCTGGATGCTTCCTGCCCTTGAACAGCAGACTCCAAGTTCTTCAGTTTTGAGACTCAGACTGGCTCTCCTTGCTGCTCAAGCTTGCAGACAACCTATTGTGGGACCTTGTGATCATGTAAGTTAATACTTAATAAACTCCCCTTTATATATAAACATCTATCCTGTTTGTTCTGTCCCTCTAGGGAACCCTGACTAATACAGATTTTGGTACCAGGAGTGGTTCTAGAGGAAGAGAATATTAAGGATGGAATTCTTTTATTGGTTTTGGGGTTTCTGGAGTTAGCTGCTTAATATGATTAGACCCCAAAATGCTAAGGACTGCACTTCTAATAGTATGGAAAACACTGATAGTCTTTGGCATTAACTGTTTAGAGACTTATGCAAAATAAATGCACTCGACACTCCTGATTCACCGCTCATGAGAGGCAAGGAGCTTAGTGACTCTATATATAATACCTTTGACTGTATGTGGAGAGCCAAGGAACATGATGAAGCTGTTAGTTGCTCCTAAGTTCAGTGGATAAAGTGATGAAAGAAAATTATGAACTCAAGGATTCTGTCTCTCAGCTTCAGAAGCAGATACTGAGCCTCAAATCTACTAAGATTGCTTTGAGTGAGAGTCTTATCTCCTGTAGAAAAAGAGGTGAAATTGTGAAAAAACAGACACAGACTTTTATCATGCGAGTGGCTGAACTGCCACAAAAGGGGCATGCACAGCCTTACCAGCTGTCTACTGTTAAAGTGAGGGCATTGGCTGGAATGGGACCCTGCAACTTGGAATGAGGACGTGTGGGAGGACCCTGATGAAGCTGGGGACACTGAGTTTGTAAACGCTGATAAACCCTTTTTGCCAGAAGATACAGCTTTCTCATCCCCAGTAGTGGCAACATCCCCTCCCCAACCCATGCTGCTATCAGCCTTTCCACCTTTGTCTGAGGAGATAAACCCTGTGCTGTCTGAGGCAACACTGATGGCCCCCCATGAGGCAGTTGCCAGTCAAAATAATGTTGATTCTCCTCAGGAGCCACCCGTAACACTCCTATCTGCTTCTAGACCTATAACTAGACTAAAGTCCCAGTGGGCCCCTAGAGGTGAGGTTGAGAGTGCGACCCATGAGGAGGTATGCTACACTTGAAAAGAACTGCTTGAGTTCTCTAATTTATATAAACAGCAGCCTGGAGGGAATGGGAACAGATATTAAGGGTATGGGATAATGGTGGAAGGAACATAGAGCTGGATCAGGCTGAATTTATTGATTTGGGCCCACTAAGTAGAGACTGTGCATTTAACATTGCAGCTCAGGGGGTTAAAAAGGGTTCTAATAGTTTATTTACTTGGTTAGCTGAAATACAGATTAAAAGATGGCCCACTGCAAGTGAGCTGGAAATGCCTGATCTCCCTTGGTTTAATGTAGAGAAAGGGATCCAAAAGCTTAGGGAGATTGGGATGGTGCAGTGGATTCATCACTTTAGACCTACTCATCCCAGCTTGGAGGGTCCAGAAGATATACCCTTGACCAATGCCTTGCAAAATAGATTTGTAATGGCAGCATCTGCATCTTTGAAGAGCCCTGTACTTGCTCTTCTCTGCATGTCAGGTCTAACAGTGGGAACCACAGTCACTCAACTACAAAATTTAAATACAGTGGGAATGATTGGATCCTGAGGTGGCAGAGGCCAAGTCATTACATTACTGACAATTTATGCAGTGAATCTTTCTCCTATCCTTCCCCAAGGAGACCTCCAGTCTTCTACCAGGGTAACTGTACACTGGGAAAGGGAAATGATCAGGCATTTTGGGGACTACTGGACACAGGGTCTGAGCTGATGTTGATTCCAGGAGACCCAAAATGTCACTGTGGTCCTCTAGTTAAAGTAGGGGCTTATGGAGGTGAGGTAATTAATGGAGTTTTAGCTCAGGTCCCACTTACAATGGGTCCCCGGACTCATCCTATGGTCATTTCCTTAGTGCCAAAATGTGTAATTGCCATAGACATACTTAGCAGCTGGGAGAACACCACATTGGCTCCCTGACTGGTAGGGTGAGGACTATTATGGTGGGAAAGGCCAAATGGAAGCCATTAGAGCTGCCTCTACCTAGAAAAATAGTAAATAAACAACAATATCATATTCCTGGAGGGATTACAGAGATTAGTGCCACCTTCAAGGAATGGAAAGATGCAGGGGTGAGGATTCCCAACACATCCCCATTCAACTCTCTCATTTGGCCTGTGCAGAAGACAGATGGATCTTGAAGAATGACAGTGGATTATCATAAGCTTTGTAGGGGTGGGTTGCCCCTACACACCTGTGGGTGTTTCTCGTAAGGTGGAACAAGAGACTTAGGAAAGAAAAAGACACAGAGACAAAGTATAGAGAAAGAAATAAGGGGACCCGGGGAACCAGCGTTCAGCATATGGAGGATCCCATATGGAGGATCCCCTATGGAGGATCCCACCAGCCTCTGAGTTCCCTTAGTATTTATTGATCATTTGTGGGTGTTTCTCTAAGAGGGGGATGTGTCAGGGTCACAAGACAATTGTGGGGAGAGGGTCAGCAGACAAACACGTGAACAAAGGTCTTTGCATCATAGACAATGTAAAGGATTAAGTGCTGTGCTTTTAGATATGCATACACATAAACATCTCAATGCTTTACAAAGCAGTATTGCTGCCCGCAGGTCCCACCTCCGGCCCTAAGGTGGTTTTTCCCTATCTCAGTAGATGGAGCATACAATCGGGTTTTATACCGAGACATTCCATTGCCCAGGGACAGGCAGGAGACAGATGCCTTCCTCTTGTCTCAACTGCAAGAGGCATTCCTTCCTCTTTTACTAATCCTCCTCAGCACAGACCCTTTACGGGTGTCGGGCTGGGGGACGGTCAGGTCTTTCCCTTCCCACGAGGCCATATTTCAGACTATCACATGGGGAGAAACCTTGGACAATACCTGGCTTTCCTAGGCAGAGGTCCCTGTGGCCTTCCACAGTTTTTGTGTCCCTGGGTACTTGAGATTAGGGAGTGGTGATGACTCTTAAGGAGCATGCTGCATTCAAGCATTTGTTTAACAAAGCACATCTTGCACCGCCCTTAATCCATTTAACTCTGAGTTGACACAGCACATGTTTCAGAGAGCATGGGGTTGGGGGTAAGGTTATAGATTAACAGAATCTCAAGGCAAAAGAATTTTTCTTAGTACAGAACAAAATGGAGTCTCCTATGTCTACTTCTTTCTACATAGACACAGTAACAATCTGATCTCTCTTGCTTTTCCCCACAAGCTTAACCAAGTGGTGAGTCCAATTGCAGCTGCTGTACCAGATGTGGTTTTATTGCTTGAGCAAATTAACACATCTCCTGATACCTGGTATGCAGCCATTGACTTGGCAAATGCCTTTTTCTCCATTCCTGTCCATAAGGCCCAACAGAAGCAATTTGCCTTCAGCTGGCAAGGCCAGCAATATACCTTTACTGTCCTACCTCAGGGGTATATCAGCTCTCTGGCTTTGTGTCATAATCTTATTCGAAGAGACCTTGATGGCTTTTTGCTTCTGCAAAATATCACACTGCTGATCCATTATGTTGATGACATTATGCTGATTGGATCCAGTGAGCAAGAAGTAGCAAATGCACTGGACTTATTGGTGAGACATTTGCATGCCAGAGGATGGGAAATAAATCTGACTAAAATTCAGGGAACTTCTACCTCAGTAAAATTTCTAGGGGTCCAGTGGTGTGTGGCCTGTCAAGATAGTCCTTCTAAGGTGAAGGATAAGTTGCTTCATTTGGCCCCTCCTACAACCAAGAAAGAAGCACAATGCCTAGTGGGCCTATTTGGATTTTGGAGGCAGCACATTCCTCATTTGGGTGTGTTACTCCAGCCCATTTGTTGAGTGACCCCAAACGCTGCCAGTTTAGAGCAGAACAGGAGAAGGCCCTGCAACATGTCCAGGCTGCTGTGCAAGCTGCTCTGCCACTTGGGCCATATGACCCAGCAGATCTAATGGTGCTTGAGGTGTCAGTGGTAGATAGGGATGCTGTTTGGAACCTTTGACAGGTCCCATATGTTAATCACAGTGGAGGCCTCTAGGATTTTGGAGCAAGGCCCTGCCATCTTCTGCAGATAACTACTCTTCTTTTGAGAGACAGCTCTTGGCCTGTTACTGGGCTTTGGAGGAAACTGAAAGTTTGACTATGGGTCATCAACTCACCATGTGACCTGAACTGCCTATCATGAACTAGGTGTTTTCTGACCATCTAGCCATAAAGTGGGTCATGCACAGCAGCATTGCATCATCAAGTGGAAGTGGTATATGCGTGATCAGGCTCAAGAAGGTCCTGAAGGCACAAGTAAGTTACATGAGGAAGTGGCTCAAATGCCCATGGTCTCCACTCCTGCCACCCTGCCTTCTCTCCCCCAGCCTGCACCAATGGCCTCATGGGGGGTTCCCTATGATCAGTTGACAGAAGAAGAGAAGATTAGGGCCTAGTTCACAGATGGTTCTACATGATATGTTGGCACCACTTGGAAGTGGACAACTGCAGCACTACACCCCGTTTCTAGGACGTCTCTGAAGGACAGCAGTGAAGGGAAATCTTCCCAGTGGGCAGAACTTCAAGCAGTGCACCTGGTCGTGCACTTTGCACAGAAGGAGAAATGGCCAGATGTGTGATTATATATTAATTCATGGGCTGTAGCCAATGTTTTGGCTGGATTTGTTAGGGACTTGGAAGAAGCATGATTGGAAAATTGGTGACAAAGAAATTTGGGGAAGATGTATGTGGATGGACCTCTTTGAGTGATCAAAAGCTATGAAGATATTTGCATTCCATGGGAGTGCTTACCAATGTGTGGCCTCAGAAGATGAGGACTTTAATAATCAAGTGAATAAGATGACCCACTGTGGACACCACTCAGCTTCTTTCCCCAGCCACCCTTGTCATAGGCCCAATGGCCTATGAACAAAGTGGCCATGGTGGCAGGGATGGAGGTTATGCATGGGCTCAGCAACATGGAGATCCACTCACCAAGGTTCACCTAGCTACAGTCACTGCTGAGTGCCCAATTTGCTAGCAGCAGAGGCCAACACTGAGCCCTTGATATGGCACCATTCCTCGGGGTGATCAGCCAGCTACCTGGTGGCAGGTTGATTATATTGAACCTCTTCCATCATGGAAAGGGCAAAAGTTTGTCCTCACTGGGATAGACACTTACTCCCGATGTGGATTTGCCTATTCTGCATGCAATGCTTCTGCCAAGACTGCCATCTGTGGTCTCACAGAATGCCTTATTCACTGTCATGGTATTCCACACAGCATTGCCTTTGACCAAAGCAATCACTTTATGGCTAAAGCAGTGTGGCTGTGGGCTTATGCTTATGGATTTCACTGGTCTTACCATGTTCCCCATTATCCTTAAGCATCTTGATTGATAGAATGGTGGAATGTCCTTTTGAAGTCACAATTACAATGCCAACTAGGTGACAATACTTTGCAGGGCTGGGGCAAAGTTCTCCAGAAGGCCCTGTATGTTTGAATCAGCTTCCGATATATGGTACTGTTTCTCCCATAGCCAGGATTTACAGGTCCAGGATTCAAGGGGTGGAAGTGGAAGTGGCACCATTCACCATCACCTCTAGTGATTCACTAGCAAAATTTTTGCTGCCTGTTCCCATGACATTACATTTCGTTGGCCTAGAGGTCTTAGTTCCAGAGGTAGGAACACTGTCACCAGGACACACAACGACAATTCCATTAAACTGGAAGTTAAGATTGACACCTGGACATTTTGGGCTCCTCCTACCTTTAAGTCTATGAAGACTAAGAAGGGAGTTACAGTGTTGGCTGGGGTGATTGACCCCGGCTATCAAGATGAAATCAGTCTACTACTCCACAACGGAGGTAAGGAAGGGTATGCATGGAATGCAGAAGATCCATTAGGGAGTCTCTTAGTATTACCATGCCCTATGATTAAGGACAATGGAAAACCACAACAACCCAATTTAGGCAGGGCTACAAATGGCCCAGACCCCTCAGGAATGATGGTTTGGGTTACTCCGCCAGGGAAAAAAAACCACGACCTGCTGAGGTGCTTGCTGAAGGCAAAGAGAATACAGAATATGTAGTAGAAGGTCATCAATACCAGCTATGACCACGTGACCAGCTGCAGAAACAAGGACTGTAACTGTCATGAGTATTTCCTCCTTCTTTTGTTAAATGCATGTTTGTGCATGTATACACTATTACTAAGAAAATATCTTCATTTTATTTCCTTTATCATGTGACGTAAGATTTATTGACTTCATATCAGCATGTATTGTTAACTTTATGTAATAGTATTTGGGTTGGAGATTGGTGCGTTTCCAATTGCATGGATAGTTGTATTATGTTAGGCATAATTATAACCTTATTATTGTCTTTATTTGAAGATTATGTGTGTTCTCAGGAGATGCGTATGGATTCAAGTTGACAAGCGGTGGACTTGTGGTGGTTGTTACTGAGTGTCAATTTGATTGGATTGAAGGATGCAAAGTATTGATCCTGGGTGTGTCTGTGAGGGTGTTGTCAAAGGACATTGACTTTTGGCGAGGGGCAGACCCACCCACCCTTAATCTGGTGGGCACAATCTAATCAGCAGGCAGAAAAATGTGACAAGGCGAGACTGGCCTAGGCTCCCAGCCTACATCTTTCTCCCGGGCTGGATGCTTCCTGCCCTCAAACATCAGACTCCAAGCTCTTCAGTTTTGAGACTCCGACTGGCTTTCCTTGCTGCTCAAGCTTGCAGATAGCCTATTGTGGGATCTTATGATCATGTAAGTTAATACTTAATAAACTCCCCTTTGTATATATATATCAATCCTATTAGTTATGTCCCTCTAGGGAACCTTGACCAACACATGTTTTGGGGTAAAATATTTTTGTTTTCTTCCTTGTCTCATAATGTTATGCCAGAGTCAGATTGGAAAGTAAGTCACGATATATAGGGTTAAACAAAACTCATCTGATGATAATTTATGGTTTGTAGGGCATGACTCCCTAGACCCCTTAGATAGGAATTTAGGTAAGATAAAAAAAAAATCAGAGCTTAGTCCTCAAATGAGATATTACCTCTCCCCAGTTAATATAGCTATTATCAAAAAGAAAAATATATAGCAGATTCTGGTGAGGATGTGGAGAAAGGGGAATGTTCATACACTACTGGTGGGAATGTAAATTAGTATAGCCACTATAGAGAACAGTATGGAGATGCCTTAAAAAACTAAAAATAAAACTAACAAATGATCCAGCAATCCCACTGCTGGGTATATACCCAAAAGAAAGGAAATCAATATATCAAAGTGGTATCTGCACGCTTATGTTTATTGCAACACTATTTACAATAGCCCAGTTATAAAATTAACCTAAGTGCCCATCAATGGATTAACAAATAAAGACAATGTAATATATATAAACAATGGAATATTATTCAGCCATAAAAAAACAATGAACTTCTGTCATTTGCAGCAACATGGATGGAACTGGAGGTCATTATGTGAAGTGAAATAAGTCAGTCACAGAAAGACAAATATTGTACATTTCATTCATATCCAGGAGCTCAAAAAGTTGATTCCATGGAGGTAGAAAGTAGAATGATGGTTACCAGAGACTGGGAAAGGGTGGAAAAGGAGGGGTAAGAAAGGCTAGTTAATGGGTAGAAAAAATACAGTTAAGTAGAAGGAATAATTTCTAGCATTCAATAGCATAGTAGGGTGACTATAGTTACCAATAATTTATTGTACATTTCAAAATATCTAGAAGAAAAAACTTGGAATGTTCCCAACACAAAGAAATGATAAATGTTTGAGGTAGTGGATATCCTAGTTACCCTAATTTGATATTACACATTGTATGCATGTATCGAAGTATCCAGTGTATCTCATAAGTAGATACAATTATAATGTATTAATTAAAAAAGAAAGGAAAAAAAAAAAGACTGGGAACATCTTCCAGCCAAGATGGATAACACGGACCTGATTTACTTCCCCATCCAAAACCATAAAAAAACTAACAAAAAGCATTAAAAGTTATTTTCAAGACACTGAACTTGAGGCCACGAAACACACTCATCATTGAGAGAGAGGAACCAAGCAAGGTGAGCCCTACAATCACTCAGCTTGCTGTCTATAGAGATTTTAGGCAAAAGTAAAGGAAGAGTAAACTTAAGAGTCTTCAGACTACCTGAGTTCAGGACATGAAACTGAGAGGTCAAAGAAGCTTGAGTCTTTAGGATAGAACATGTGAGATGAGAAAGCTGCATGGAGACGTAACCTTAGAGATCTGCACAGTGCTCCTGTAATGGTCAATACCGAGTGTCAACTTGATTGGACTGAAGGATGTAAATGATTGATCCTGGGTGTGTCTGTGAGGGTGTTGCCAAAGGAGATTAACATTTGAGTCAGTGGGCTGGGACAGGCAGACCCACCTGTAATCTGGGTAGTAGTGGTTGATAATTAACTCAGGACTAAGCGCTTCTTCAGAGCTGTCTAACAAATCATAAAGTCAAGATCCAAAAGGATCAAAGTGGTTCCAAGTAGCTTAAACGTATCCTTGAACAACACTCAAGAAGATTTATAGGAATATACAAATATTCCTACAAGGTAAGCCAACAATGTAGAATTCAAAACATCTGAAATCCAATCAAAGATTACCAAGCATGTAAAAGAGCAGGAAAGCACAAACCTTTATGAGGAGAACAATCAGTCAATGGAAACCGAACCAGAGCAATTACAAATTTCAGAATTAACAGAGAAACAGTTACCACAACTGAATTCTACACAGGCAAAAGAAAGGGTTGAGTTTTAGATGATTAAAAAAAAAAATCAAACTTTTAGAAATAAAAACTACAATGTGTGAAATTAAAAAAAATATACACTGGTTGCGATTAATGGCAGATTAGAAATTGCATAAGAAAAAAATAGTATACAATAAATGCAAGTAGCCCTGGAGTCTCTAAAGGGGAGAACTGGGGAAATTAAATTTTTTTGAAGATATAATGGCCAAAAGCTTTCAAAACTTGATGAAAAGTATACATTCACAGATACTAAAATCTCAGCAAGCCCCAAGAACAAAACATCAAGGTGTATCATGCTCCAAGTGAGAGGGGGAGAAAACAATGATAGGGAAAACCTTAGAAGCAATCTTACAAAAAAAGACATGTTATAGTCAGCGCCAGGCATGGTGGTTCATACCTGTAACCCCAGCACTTTGGGAGGCCCAGGCAGGTGGATCACTTGAGGTCAGGAGTTTGAGACCAGCCTGGCCAACATGGTGAAACCTCATCTATAGTAAAAATATAAAAATTAGCAGGGCATAGTGGAGCATGCCTGTAGTCCCAGCTACTCTGGAGGCTGAGGTGGACAAATGGTTTGAATCCAGGAGGCGGAGGTTGTAGTGAGCCGAGATCGTGCCACTGCACTCCAGCCTGGGCAACAGAGCAAGACTCTGTCTCAAGAAAAAAAGAAGGCTAGGCACGGTGGCTCATGCCTGTAATCCCAGCACTTTGGGAGGCTGAGGCGGGTGGTTCATGAGGTAGGGAGTTCGAGACCAGCCTGGCCAAGATGGTGAAACCCCATCTCTACTAAAAATACAAAAATTAGCTGGGCGTGGTGGTGCACGCCTGTAGTCCCAGCTACTTGGGAGGTTGAGGCAGGAGAATCGCTTGAATCCAGGAGGCAGAGGTTGCGGTGAGCCGAGATCGTACCATTGCACTCCAGCCTGGGCAACAAAAGTGAAACTCTGTCTAAAGAAAAAAAAAAAAAGAAGAAGATACGTTATGATCAGAGAAACAAAGATAAACTTGACATTAGATTTTTCATCTGAAATAACATAAGAAAGAATACAGTGCAAAAGCATCATTAAAGTTCTGAAAGTATGAAAAATGAAATTCCTGCAGATTCTACACTTTGCAAAAATATCTTTCAAAAACTCAGGCAAAATAAACACAAAACAAAGAATTTATCACCAGCAAATCCACACTGCAAGATATGTGTTAAAAAGTTATACAGGCAGGAAGAAAATGGAAATCTGTATCTATACAAGGGAATAAAGAATGTTATAAATGGTAACTATGTATGATTTTTCTCATTATTTAAATTTATTTAAAATATAATTGACCTAAAAATAGCAGTTATTGGCCAGGCACAGTGGCTCACACCTGTAATCCCAGCACTTTGGGAGGCTGAGGTGGGTGGATCACCTGAGGTCAGGAGTTTGAGACCATCCTGGCCAATATGGTGAAACCCCATTTCTACTAAAAATACAAAAATTAGCCTGAGCATGATGGCTGGTGCCTGTAATCCCAGCTACTTGGGACCCTGAGACAGGAGAATTGCTTGAACCCAGGAGGTGGAGGTTGCAGTGAGCCGAGAGCACGCCATTGCACTCCAGCCTGAGCAACAAGAGTGAAACTCCATCTCATAAAAAAAAAATAAAAAAAATAAATAATAATATCGGTTGAAAGTAGGCTGTGGTAAGTTACATAGGTGTACTATAAATCCTAATGCAACCCTGAAGTAACAAAACAAAGAGGTATAGCTAAAAAGCCAACCAAGGAAATAAAATGAAATCATAAAAAATACTTGATATGTCCAAATGAAGGCCAAAAATACATCAAAAAACAGAACAAAGAATAGATGAGATAAACACAAAAACAGCAAGACATTGAACTCAAACTAACCATATCAATCATCTCATTAAATGTAAATGGTCTAAACACACCAATTAAAAGCCAGATATAGACTGGATTTAAAAAAAGAAGACTCAACTATACACTATCTACAAGAAATGTACATTATATGAAGACACAAAGAAATTAACAATAAAAGGATATGGAAACATACACCGTGCTGATGCTGGTCAAAAGAAAGCTGGAGTAGCTATGTCAATATTAGACTATATAGATTTCAGAAGGAAGACTATTACCCAGGCTCAATAGAGTCATTTTCAAATGATAATGGGATCCATTAATCAACAGGACAGAACAATTCTAAACACTCAAGCCACTGAAAACATGGCTTCAAATTACGTGAAGCAAACATGGAAAGAACTGAAAGGGGAAATGGACAAATCCATAATTGTAGCCTGAGTTTTCAATATCTATTATCCATAACTGGTAAATCAGGAAGGCAGAAAATCAGCAAGAGTATTGAAGACTTGAACAACATTATCAATCAACCTCCCCGGCCACTTAAAGAACACACAATGATAGCAGAGTACACATTCTTTTCAAGTGCACATGGAACATCCACCAGGATTTACCATATTTTCTGCCAAAACATAGGTCAAACAAGAAACCAAAAGGGAAGTTACAAAATATTTTGATCTGAATGACAACAAAAACAGCATAGCAAAACTTTTGGGATGCTGTTAAAGCAGTATTGAAGAGAAAACTGGTAAATACTGCACATCTGTATTAGCTGCAAAGAATATATCTGTGATGAAAGACTATTATCCAGAAAACTCAACAATAAAAATACAAATAATGCAATTTAAAAATAGGCAAAATATTTTAACAGACATTTCAAAAAAGAAGATGTTTGAATGGCAAACACATTTAAAAACATGCTCAAATATCATTAGTTTTTAGGGAGAAGCAACCTAAAATCACAATGTGATACCAATGGACACCTATCAGAATGGCTAAAATTAAAATGACTAACTTTAATAAGTATTGGTAAGAATGTTGAGGAACTGAATTTCTCCTAGATTGCTGGTAGAACTGTAAATGGTAAACAATTTACATGGTTTGCATGTGAATAAAGTTCCTCCCAGCAGGAGACTTTCCAGAGCTGGGGCACAGTGGGGACACCATTCAGAAGGGGATCAGGCTAGAGAACTAGCAGAGGGAAAGGGGAATCAGAGAGGGCGATTGTGTGGATGACGTCACTCAGCAAAACAAAGTAGGCCCCCATGTTCCACAAGCCCTGCATTAGTGTGTGGACTGCTCCCACAGGGGCTGAAACCAAGACACATCGAATATCAGCCTTTAAATGAAAGTCTTATAATTGGTCTGGCTCCAGAAATCTGTCCAACTTGTCACTGTATACCCAAACAGTGAGTGTGAATGCAAGACACACAGAAAAGAACACATAAAATTGAACAGTGCAAAGCCTAAAAGGAAAATAGAATACAAAAGTCATGGCAGTGTGCAAAAGGGAGATGTGTATTGAGGGCACAATCTAGTCAAGAGAAGAGAGCATGGAAGTTGGATGAGGAAGGGATGTAAACGGAAAAAAGGGGAAAGGTAGCATTAGCTGGATGTGGTGGTGCACGCCTGTGGTCCCAGCTACTTGAAGGGCTGTGGTGGGAGGATCACCTGAGCACGGGGTCGAGCCTGCAATGAGCTGTGTTCACGCCACTGCAGTCCAACCTGGGTGGCAAAGTGAGACCCTGTCTCAAAAAAATAAAAGAAAAGAAAGAGGAAGGTGAAAGGTATAAAGAAGGGGGAAGTGATCACACTTTGTGTGGGCAGGGTCAAGGGTTTATCTTCCCAACCCTGCCTCCCACCTCATATTCCTCCTCTAACAGGCATCTGTTTCCTGTACCCAGGAGAGATCTCGGAAGGGACATTTAACATGACAGGCCAGACAGCTCAGCCCACATTCTCACAGAGAACATGGGGTTCCTGGAACAGCCTGAGCTGGGGAGGACGAGAGGAACACATGCATAGCAGCAGAGCCCGGAAGCTTGGCCAGCCCTTGTGACCATGCCCTTTGACCCTGTGTGAGACAAACCTCAGGGCCTGTTCAAGCCTCCAGTGAGGACGCCCCCTCAAAGACCACCTCGGCCAGAGTTGACTGAGGCAAGTCTCTTACCTAAAGAAGGTTTAAGAGGAGAGGGGAGTGTCAACAAGGAGGCAAAGCAGCCAAATGCGCAGAGGGCCTGGAAACTAGAATGCAGCTTAGCTCATATTGCTCTCCTCAAAGACAGCAAATGCATCAATTTGCTTTCCTGGGACGACTGCATGAGAACCTCCCCTTCCTGTACCTATGCCCCCACTACGTTCTATTTTTAATCTTATTTGTGTGGATTGGGTAGGCAAACTATGATAGCCCCTTGATTTAATTTATATTACATTTATATCTTTTTCTTATTAAACTGATGACCTCTTTATATATTAAAGATATCAATCCTTTTGATACATTGAATTTCTTTCAATTATCTACTTAGCACAGTGTCCTTATTTAATCATAATGAAATTAATCATAATGGTTTGCCATTTAATCCTCAAAACAATCCTGTGAGGTAGAATTTTTTCAGGAACATTCTACCTTTATCTTTCTGTGTGGTTATAAGCAAGTTTGCTGTTTTTCTTCAAATAAAGATGAGTGGCGAAAAGTGTGGCCTACAGAATCAGACTATCCTCGTTTGCTCCTGGGGGAGCCACCTATTATACACGTGACCTTGTACATTACCTAAAGTCTTTGTGCTTCTGTTTCTTCATCGCTAAAGGGGGAAGAATAATAGTATTTGCCTCCTGGGCATTCCTCTGAGAATAAAAAGTAAATCAACTAGTGTCTAGCATATCATAAAAGCTGCATTGTTATTATGATTATTACCATTAAACATCTTCGTAATGATTGTTGTATATGATTTCGAATAAGTTTAGCATGCTTTGAAACCTGAAGGATTAAGGATTTAAAACAGCCATGTTATCCCAAACCAGCCAGTTCTCTGGTTGCTGGAGTGAAAAGGAGGCATTTCATGTGTGTGATACCTCTTTTAACTTGTCACTGTTTTGGAAACATGAGTTCCTCTTACAGTGACTTTGCGTTTGCTCACAGATGTACCCTATAGTGAAGGACTTTCAGTATAAAAGGACTGCCTTGCTAGTTCTGGGAGACTGTGTAGGAGGTGGAAGCTCTTTGAGTTAAATTGAATTATTTTGCCTCAGTGTTGTCTTCAAAAGCTCTGAATATATAGGCAGCAACCTTTTTTCCTTCATCAGGACTAGAATGTCCTATGATTAAAAAGAAAACTTTAGTTCATCTAATCCAGTAGAGTTGAAACTTTGCAGCACATCAATAAACCTAATGCACTTTTAAAAGACCCAAATGCTACATACAGTCTTATCTTTGATCTATAGAAGCCAAATTTCTGGGATTGGGGCCCAGGGATTTGTATTTATAATAGCTCCAAAAGCTGTTGAATTTGTTAGGGTAAGGCTAAGCTCATGGAATGAAATATCAGAGTATAGTGGGTAAAAATATATAAACATTTTAATCTCGTATAACAGTCCCAAAATGAGCAATCCAGGCTAGCAAAATAACTGTGCTTAACAATTATTCAGGGATGTGGCCTCCTTCCATTTTACCGTTCAGGCCATTTCTAGGACATTGCCATTATCTGCATGATTAAAGTTGGGGCACACATGTCCATTTTGGCGATCTAGCTGTTGAGAAGAAAAAAGTCACAGAGGAGGCCAGTCCAATGTTGTAAGACCTGGACTTGGAAGCAGCATGAATTACTTCTGCTCACAGAGACTGGGAAAGTCAGTCTGGCTGGGCATCCTGTGCCTCACTGCATCCCTTTGCCTTGGGAGCAAGGTGGGTTGATTTGGGTGGGTAACCTGAAAACTTTGCCACAGTGATCCTGATGCACATCTATGCCTGAGAACCCAGATCTAATCCAGTTTCCTCTTGTGTAGATAAGAAAATTGAATCTCAGTGAGGGGAAATGACTTTCTTGGAAGGCATGGTGAGCCCCGCCACAGAACATATGAAGACTTATCGGTGATGTGGCAAAGGCACTCCTTCCTTCAGTACCATCTTGGGTACTTGAGGCCAGGGACTTGTTTCTTCATAATTGTTGCTTAAGAGATATTTAATACACTTTATTTTGGGAAAGCAGAGGGAATGTTAGAGAAAAGAAGGGTACTCCTTTTAGGCTAAACAACCCCTGTTGGTGTCTTTCACAAACCTCTCTATCCTTCCATCCTCTGTCCATCCTCAGCTTCCTTTCCTACCTGACTCTCCCTTCTTTGGCCCTTTTTAAATTGGGTCCATCTCCTTTATCATCCCATCTCATGCCCTCTAATGTTTTCTTTCAGCTAAGGGATATAACACACATTCACTTCTCAGTTATTTTTCTTTTCTTTCTTTTTTTTCTTTTTTCTTTTTTTTTTTTTTTGAGACAGAGTCTCACGCTATCACCCAGAGTGGAGTGCAGTGGTGTGATCTTGGTTCACTGTAACCTCCGCCTCCCAGGTTCAGGTGATCCTCCCACCTCAGCACCCTGAATAGCTGGGATTACAGGTGTGCACCACCACATCTGGCTAAGTTTTGTGATTTTATTTTAGTAGAGACCGGGTTTCACCGTGTTGACCAGGCTGGCCTCAAACTCCTGGCCTCAAGTGATCCACCTGACTTGACCTCCCAACGTGTTGGGATAGGTGTGAGCCACTGCGTCCGGCCCACTTCTCAGTTATTTTTCTAACATGTGCAAGAAACATTTGTTGGACTGTATCTGGAACCCAGAGCTTCCGCTTCCTTCAGAGAAGTGGAAGGGTTTGGTCTTAACTAAGCCTCTTTAAAGGATGCTCCTGGCCCAAAAAGAGCCAGCTATTCTGGGTCTTTGTTTTCTCTTCTGGTGAGGGATGATATGAGTACTCAATTTGAAGTAGGCAGTATTTATTTTTTCTTACACATTAAAGAAAACTCTCCCAGAGTTTAAATAGTTAGGCTCTGAGGCTGACATGACTCTCAGCCAGAGCTGGAAATCTACTGTAGGAAAGAAGTTATTCAAATCTGAACTAAATTTGAACAAGAGGAGACTGCTTAGACTACTCTACTGTGGATGGAGTCCACCCTTCTTTTTGATGAGTGGGTGGTAGCATCAGACTCACTATGTGGAGCTATCCCTGGGATGGAACTCGGTAAGCACATCTTCCTTTCTGGGTCCTGAGTCCTCCTCCTACAGAGAAGAGACCTTTGGGACCCAAGCATTTTGCTTTATTGCTCTGTCTTTGGCTGCCGAGTGCAAACTGAGTCCTAATTACATATCTGTTTGGCCAAACCCACATTGATTATTTAAACAACACCTACACTGACAAGGGAAAGCCAGCTCAAACGTACAAAAATGTTGCTGTAATGCTGCAAATTGGTTGATTGTAAATGTTTTACAGTTCCAGTATATTGAGAATTCTGCACCAAATATGATAAATCTTCGGGAAAATGGCATATAGAGAATTATGTACAAGAAAGATGTTACCATGACATAATTTACATACACTTACATGCATTTATTTAAAATTAGAACATTAAGAAAGAGTGGTCTCAGGATGGAGGGAGGATTTAAGGAGAGGAATAGAAACATATGGCCACACATCGATGAAGAAGATAACTGTCCATACTTTAAGCAGAATGTTGAACCACGAACGCTTGCAAATAAATAGCTGGTAGTGAACAAAATTAACTACAGTATCATAAGACATCAAGGTTGAAGACCAGTCCTGCCTGGTACTTAGCACAGACTTTCTATTCCCATCTTTCTGGCTCCTCTATTCTTCCACGGCTTGCCATTCCTCTCCCACAGCCCCAGGGTATCAAGACTTGGCTTGAATAAAGATTACAATAAGAATTTTCTTCTGTTTACAGCAACCTGTGAAATAGAGATGAGGGTGGAAGAATGGAGATTGCATAGGGCTGGAGCTATTGACACTGAGAGCATCAGCTCAGCCAAAGAATCTTTTTCCTCTGGCATTTCCTGAAGGACAGGCAGACTCTTTGTTATGTGCATACATCAATTCACACAAGGGTGAGCACATACCCTTTGAAGAGAGTAGTGATAATAATATATGTCACACTCATTCACTATTTGTCTGAATAGTATCATTGGCAGTACAATTAGCTTTTCATTGTCCATATCGGCTTTAGTCCTTGTTTCCTTAATTCTGCCTAGTTAGGTGGATTCTGTTTCTTGGCTTTATAGCTGAGCTAGGATGAAATTCAGTTTGTTTTACACCCCCCCCACCCTCCCCCCACACAGAGAGAGAGATAGAGAGAGAAGAATCTGCACGCCAGTATCAGTCATAACTTTTAATTGAATTATCCACAATTTTGGATTTTTCACTCCTCCAGTTAGAATAAATAATCAGGAGTTCACTGTAGTGCTAAAGAGTAGATATTAAGGAAAGGTTTAAACAAGAATGAACAAGAAGAGGTCCTTCTTTCGAAAGACCCTAGTCCTAAAGCTCTGTGGGATTTACAACTTAGAGCCACAAACTAACCAGCTCATCAGAGAATGACCTGTCAGCACTGTCAATATCTTCTCTAATGAGGTAACACTATGGTATTGGCACCTGGGGAATTGTTTGCCTGTAGTGAACTGGCACACTGTATTTTCCAGTTCTGGGCTCTCACAGCAGCTTATGCCAGGATTCTGTACAAACTTGCAGCTGGGGGCCCTGTGGACCCTGCGCATCACTTCCGTGGAGCTGTGGATGAAGTTATTGCTCCACTTGCACCATCCGTTTGCTTCTGAAACTTTTCTCCAGACTGTCATGTCATTGCAACACTCTTTGTCATTACCCGAACTGTTTCCCTTGGGGTCATTATAATGTAAACTTCTGAATGTCAGTAATGAGGAAGACATATCATCCTTGGACATGCTGAGGCTGGTATTTTTAACTAACAGGATCGGGTTCATTAATATCTCAATGGTCTGTTTTTCTTGGCCACTTTTTGCCATGTCATATTGCATCTCTTCGTCTGTAAATTCTTCTTTAATTATCTTCATTGTGCTTTCTGATGCTTCTGCAAGAACCAGGCCCAGGCTGAGCAGCAGCAGAGGAAAGGTCTCCATCTCAGATGTAGTGTAATCTCTTCTGCAGTAAAGACAATAAATGAAAGATAAAATAAGAAGATTAAAGAGGTAGTTCTTTCTTCCTCCTGACAGTTATTCCTGGTAGGGACCCCTACATGTAGGTTAAAATTTTTATATCTGTGAATGGAACTATGATATAATAGAAAGACAATCAGCTGTGGAGTCTGAAGACTCATGTTCAAATTCCTGCTTTTCTGCTTATAATTTATTCAACCTTATTTAACTCCAGTTTCCCCATCTGAAAAAAATTGTGAGAATTACGTAAGGTGACATGTTTAAAGATCTACAACCAAGTATTTGTTTCTTATCCTTTTCCCTTGGTCTATAATCTCATTGGTGGGGTGTATAATCTCCATGGTGGGTCACGATTCTCACTCAACACATTCCCTCACCATTACTGTATCTCCTATAGCCTCATATAGAACCTGGCACATGGTAGCCACTCGAAAACAAAATAAAACACACATTGCCATTTCCCCATCTCTCATTTCTTTTGCCACCCATTCTCATTCATAAGATTTCTGTCTTTACCAGTTCCTTCGGCAAGTTGATCCTGTAGAGGAAGATTCCACTTTGTTGCAGAGCTAAAAGTGAAATCGTGTTTGTTTCCTGGGAGTTTCTGCTGTTGTGTCTAACTGAGGGAAGGAGGGGCAACAGAGGGGTAGATAGGGTTGTATGAGATTGACGCAGGAGACCATGTGGAACCAAGGAAGCTCAGGGAGAACTGAACAAAGTGCCCATTTGGCAGTCGGAATCCCAGTGACCTGGGCAGTACTATTGCTTCTTATTCTGTGAAATCTTTTCTGTCTATTTATACCAAAACCCAGCATGACTTTTTTGTTTTCTGAAACCCTACAGCACAGATTAAGTTGCACTTCATTTTATATGATCTTTTTCATTTTTCCAGTTAGTCAATTCATGTTAATCTTTTCTCCCTCTTGTTAGGCTAAAAATTCCTTGAGCCTGAAACACAGTTTCTGATTATTTATACTTTTATTCATACAGAATCAAATAATGAACTGTAGATTAATAAAGAATCTGCACTCCAGGATCAGTTATAAATTTTAATGGAATTACCCACAATTTTGCATTCTTCACTCCTCCAGTTAGTATAAATAATCAAGAGTTTACTATAGTGCTAAAGAGTAGATGTTAAGGAAACAGGAAGAAGAGCAGAGCAGAAATTCTCAGTCTTTCTGAAACATGTAATTCAAGTGGGCAGCATTCATAGCTGCCTGAGTTTTATTTAGTGTGTGTAATTACTGCACACACACTAATTTCTCAACACTATTTGTTAACAACATAACATGACCTTACTAGTATATAAAATCCTTTACTTGAGGTCAATCCTGGAAAATCCCTAAAGAATGGTTATTTAAGTTAATAATTATTTCTCTCTCTTTGGAATGATTCTATTTTCCTCTTTTTTATGTTCCACCTCTAAAGCCGCCATCCCTTCTACATTGATCTCCTACATTATTACCCTTACTTCCCTCCTAATCACCCCTTCCTGACCCTCCAATTTCTTCTATACACTACTTTTCTAAAAACATAACTTGCAACGACACTCAGAATTTTTGAAACATTCCTCTTTGCTCACAGTAGGAAGTCTGATCCCCTGAGCCCAGGAGCCAATGCTCCACTTGCTCTCATCTCAATCTGCCTATCGGGATTTATCTCCCATTATTTTGCTACACAAACCTGCCCTAGTCAATCAGTGTGACTCTTTTTTTTAAATATACCCTATGCCATCTCTCCCACTTAGCTTCTTTCTTGAATGGCTATTCTTTCCTGCCTCTTGAAATCCTTCAAAGCCCAGTTCAGATCTCATTCTTTATTTTACATATTTCATCACCGCTTAAGTCTACTAAATCCATTTCCAACTTCTCTGAACTTCTTATCATTCCCTTCTTATACCACTCATTTGATGTTATTATGTATGAACTTTTAAAAAATTATATTTGAATTTAAAATGTCTGTGTGAGAAACTAGAGGAAAAACCTAGCACCAAGAATACATAAGCCTTAATTGGGTTGATGGATTATTGATAGATTATTAAGAATTAAGTATATGTGTCCAGGTGTGTGTCCAAGGATGCCTTGACCAAAGACCTGATACATTTTGAAGGGAGAAAGGATGAGGGATTTATAGGGAATTTATTTTGTTTCCTAAACTTCTATATCCTATACCATTGACATCAGTAGTGAGGTGACAATAGGGAAACAGAAAGACCAGGAGGAGAAAGATAAACAGGAAGAAGAGCAGGGCAGAAATTTCCAGTCTTTCTGAGACATATATTTCAAGTGGGCAGCATTCACAGCTGCCTAGATTTTATTTGAAACTGCTAAGAGGTGCCCTTTAAAAAAATATACCTGGCTGGGCACAGTCACTAATGCCTGTGGTCTCATTGCTTTGGGAGGCCAATGCGGGAGGATCACTTGAGGCCAGAAGTTCAAGACCAGCCTAGGCAACGTAGTGAGAATCCATCTCTACAACAACAACAACAACAAAAAGCCAGTTGTGGTGGCATATGCCTATAGTCCCAGCCACTCGGGAGGCTGAGAGGAGAGGATTTCTTGAGCCCAAAAGTCTGAGACTGCAGTGAGCTATGATCACACAACTGCACTCCATCCTGGGCAACAGAATGAGACTCTGATCCTATATATCTGTATAATATATATGTATATACATATTTAGATACAGATAGATAGATATAGATACACACACACCCAAACTACGAATGTCTAAAATGTCACAATTCATTTGAATTTGGTGTTGATCCCTATTGAATGAAATTACTCTGAGGATACATCCTATTGGTTCATCTCAGTTATACTTTAATCTGCAAGATATTTTTAATTAGAAAGGAGGAGCTTCGGTGAAGAAGGGGAGAAAAAGCACTGAAAAGGAAAGAAAAGACAACAAAACCTAGGGAGAGGGATAGAAAAAGGAATCAGAATTCAGAAAATAGATGTAGGAACCTAAAGGATGCATTTCATCCACTTCAAAGTTTTGCCCAGAAAATGATGCTACCAAGGCCCAACAAATCATGTGCTCGGGACCACCTACCTGTTCCTGTTCAGTTTCTATTCAGATGCTGAGGGCTCTGTTTACCTGGTGACACCCAAAATTCTATGGAGACAACAATGACAACAGAATTACCACAGAGAACTAGAAAATGAAACTCAGCTGAAAAACGGCCACCTAAGATGGAAGAAGCCATGAGATGAGTAAGCGTTGCCTACTCACAGGGTTGCAAACTGTCCTTCACTTACGATTATCCCCCAACGCCCCCTCCTAAATCTGATCAATCGCATGGAACTTGATGGTTACAAAAGACAGAGCTAACAACTAGCGTAAGTGCACCTTCTTCTTTGACATGACCTTGAACTAAGTCCAAATGAGCAATGAACAGCTGAAGTCTCTCAACTGAAAAGATCAGGACAGAGAGTGCTCTCCAAAGCCTGTGACCCACCCATGCCTGCTCTAGGTCACTGTATGAGTCTCTAGCTCTCACATACAGGATTGAAATGCCATAGCTCAGAATTAGTGACAACATAATCTGGCCTTTATTTGCCAATTGCCCCTTATTTCTTACTACCTCACAATACAAATTCTCCCCTCCAACAATGGCTATAATATAGTCATTTTCTGTACTACTTAAGAAATAGAATTATAGACTAATAGACTTGGAAAGAACTTGAAAGATTATCTAATTCAAGATCCTCACTTTACAGACAAGGAAACTAATGAATAGAGAAGAGGACTTCATGAAATCCCCAGAATTAGAAATCTCTCTTTCTCTTCCTTCTCCTTCTAGCTGTAAGGATACTACGCCCATAGCTGAATGTGGGGAAACTAAGCAGTAAGTCCAATTGTAAGAACTAAAAAGAGAAAAGAGTTAGTAGTCCGGCTCAAAGTCCTCTCTGTTCCTTCTGGAGACACAAAGAGGAGGTCACTGAGCTCTGAAAGTCTCGATCCCTCCCTGGGAAATCCTTATCTGTGTCTCTCTAAAGTCTTTAAGGGAAATGGTTTCAGACCAGTCAGGCTCCTTTCTTTATTTCAAGACACAAAGGGAGCTGCTGAACAGGAACAGATGCTGCTTGAGTTGTATATGCTATCTTTAAAAAAGACCCTAAGAGGTGACCTCTGTTGCTTCTACAGCTAGAAGCAGAGCTAGGATTAGGCTGAGGTTAATGAGACACTCACTCTAAGACCAAAATTTAAGAGAGTGCCACAAAACTCAATAATCAAGATAAATAATATTTTAATGCAACAATTTTAGAAAATATTTATTTATTTATTTTTGAGACAGAGTCTTGCTCTGTTGCCCAGGCTGGAGTGCAATGGCATGATCTCGGCTCACTGCAACCTCCACCTCCCAGGTTCAAGCGCTCCTCCTGTGTCAGCTTCCCAAGCAGCTGGGATTACAGGCGTGCACCACCACACCCAACTAACTTTTGTATTTTTAGTGGAGAGGAGGTTTCACCATGTTGGCCAGGCTGATCTCAAACTCCTGACCTCAAGTGATCCACCTGCCTCAGCCTCCCAAAGTGCTGGGATTACAGGCATGAGCCACCACGCCTGGCCAGAAAATAAATTTAATGCAAAATAATCCCTGATGAACAAATGTTAAAATTTTAAATACCAGGATCTGGCCCTGCACTACATGTTACTCACATAACTCATCTTACCCTGATCCTAGCCTTGTCAGATTGGATCTTCAAAATTTTGTGATAGATATTTTGAGCATCCAAGATTTCTTTCTTTTTTTTTTTTGAGACGGAGTCTCGCTCTGCCGCCCAGGCTGGAGTGCAGTGGCGCGATCTCGGCTCACTGCAACTCCGCCTCCCGGGTTCACGCCATTCTCTTGCCTCAGCCTCCCGAGTAGCTGGGACCACAGGCGCCCGCCACCACGCCCGGCTAATTTTTTGTATTTTTAGTAGAGACAGGGTTTCACCGTGTTAGCCAGGATGGTCTCGTCTCGATCTCCTGGCCTCGTGATCCACCCGCCTCGGCCTCCCAAAGTGGTGGGATTACAGGCGTGAGCCACCGCGCCCGGCGAGCATCCAAGATTTTTGCATTAATTTTGATTGTTTTAAAATACTGAAATCAAGGCCAGGTACAGTGGCTCACGCCTGTAATCCCAGCACTTTGAGAGGCTGAGGTGGGCGGATCACCTGAGGTGAGGAGTTTGAGACCAGCCTGACCAACATGGAGAAACCTCATCTCTACTAAAAATACAAAAATCAGCCGGGCGCGGTGGCATACGCCTGTAATCCCAGCTACTTGGGAGGCTGAGGCAGGAGAATCACTTGAACCCGGGAAGCAGAGGTTGCAGTGAGCCGAGATCGCGCCATTGCACCCCAGCCTGGATAACAAGAGCAAAACTCCGTCTCAAAAAAAGAAAAAGGAAACACTGAAATCAAATATATTCATCTAGGTTACTAGGTTTTTGGTCTTCTGGTGCCCTCTTAAGTTTTGCACCTCAAGTGAGTGGCTCATTCCCTTTATCTTAATCTCAGTCCTGTTTCTCATCAAAGGACACAGAGATAAGGGACAAAAAATGGAAACACATGTAGAATTTATGGTTTAATTCAGTAAAGATTATTTTATTGAAGCAGAATAAAACAATCCCAACCCAGCAATACAGGAAGGATAAATTAATTACCAGTGGCTTCCCCTTCCGCTCAAGGCATTGCCCCATGTCCACGGTCCAGGTCTGCCTCAGGCACAGCCAGCTCCAATGCCATTGAGAGAAGAGATCTCAGACTCGGGAGCTGATCTTGAGTTATTTAACATAGCCAAGGAAACTATCTGGCCTCAAGTCATCACAAGTGACAAGAACAAACCCCTCTGTGGGGGAATAGTGGTACCTGCAGGCAGGGTATCTTGTGCCTTCAATGAGCTGACAGACTGTCATTTTGAACTTTGTCTTACTCTGAAAGCAGAAAATGGCCGAAAGGTTTTGGCAAGCAACCTTCTTGGGAGAAATGCAAATACCATTGATTTTTCGAGGCCTCTCATGGATGAAGACATGCTCCTTTTTACAAGTGTGGTCAGGTTCCCTGATAACTCTTTGTATGATCATGTGGTTGCAGTACCTTGCAGGAACGGGAACGTCATTCTGAGGGTAGTCCACATGCAAGTGTTCTAAGGTTGACATCACTGCTTCATCATTCACCTCATTTTCCCAGAACAGAAGCACCAAGAAAATTATCACCATTATTATCATCAGAGGTAAGAGTGACTTCGCATCTTTGGCTTTGACTGCTGTTGAGTAAGGGAAGATAGAAAGTAGCAAAGGACAGTCAGATTCCTCCTGCTCCAACCCCTGGCTGCTCCCCCATCCTTGGAATATTTTATTTCCTTCTCTCCACTAATTAAAATCACACTGACCTTGCAAGATCCAGCTGGAGGCGTAGTTCCCCAAGAAAGCCTTTTCTGAACATGCCAGCTCTCAGAGTTTGGTACTGAGCTGTTCTCTGAATTATTCCTGTTGTGTTTGTTTTGTTTCTACAAGTTCTTTGACAGCAGATACCACATCTCCTATTTCTCAAATCCTTCGAAGTGCTCAACACAGAGCTAGACATATAGAAGGTGGTCAAGGTTATTCATATTGCTGAATAACCTTCTTTCCCGTAATTTTCTCAACCTTAAATCCACCCAATTGCACATGATTTTAGTACCTTCTACTCATCTATTCTTCCCAATTCCTTCCAAGTCCCTCCCTCTGTCAATCCTGCTTGGCTCTGTGCTAGCTCCTCTCACCTGTCATTTTTCTGGTCACTGTCACAGGTAACATAGCCTTTTGATCATGAATTTGACAAAATCGCTTGTGTCTTGCTGTTCCCTGACAATAACTGATAGAGAGCCTGTTGAATGTGGGGAGGGCCAAAGTAGAAAGAGCAGAAGGGAGGGACCTGCACAGGGTGTGCTTGGGCACCGCTGGGGAGGAAGAGAAGTTACCTTCAGCAGGACAGTCGGGTAAGGCAGGTCCTGAATGTGTCCTCATTAAACAAGTGAGGACTTTTCAGAACATTTAGTGAAGGCCAATGTGTGCCAGCCACAGTACTGTCTCCTTTCTAAATTTTCAATCAGTCCTTATGACAAATACATGAAATTTTTCATTTCATTGACAAATAAATGAGTTGCAGAAAAGGTTAAGGTGGAGATGGGAAGTGAGAAGGAAAGCAAGAGTCCCATCCTTTCAGTGCCAAACACTCGAATTCCAGTTTTAGCAAGTTTCATTTCCACCCGGTGTCCAGCACAGGACAAAAACAATTCCCTTGTAATAATGTTAATCTTGATAAAGCCCTGGGCTTCTGAGGAGTATGGAGACAGTTCCCAAACTGCTGAACGTTGGAATCAACGGGAGATTTTAAAAAGTATTGGCTTCCGCCTTGATACATTCTGCTTTAATTGATATTGTGTGCGATCTGGGTTGGGGATTCTTAAAGGATCCCCACGTGATTCTAATATATAGCAAAAGTTATAAGGGGAACCACTGAACCATGGTATACATGGGAAACCCACATGGGAGATTAGTGGATAAGGGCTTAGTTAAAACACAGTGGTTCAAAGTATTGAGACCAGAGAATTATTTTTGTTGCTATCATCTCCCAGTTAGTTGATATAGGAACGGGCAAATGGACTTAGTTTTACTACTTCATGCCCTGAAGTCATTTCTCTTTTGGAGCGACAGGTACAAAATCTCCTCTGTGCATATCTGTGTCTTTCTAATTGGCAGGAAGAAAATAATCGCAGGGTAAAAAATTATCTAGGAAAAACAGAATCCTGGAGAAGCCTTCAAAGAGTGCTTTTCTTTCTATACAAAAATGAAAGCAAAATTTCAAATTGTGAAAATGAGCAACCAGGAGAATATATTTACTTCCAGAAATGTCCATTCTGGGTGTCCTTTCAGAATTCAAACTATCCTGTTTTGGATATGTGTTACCCAATGCCACAAAGATATAAGTGCATGCTTAATTTTTGACACGATTTTCAATTAACAAAATTTGATTTTGTACATCTTGCAGAAACATTTCCAATGTATACAGAGAATTATATCTATGTACTGTAACATGTTCATTATTTCCTGCCAGAACTTCCAAGTAGCTGAAGTACAGATAATTTACTAAGTGTACAGGCAGAGAAGTAATCCCCGTTACAAAGATTTTCCCCAAAGGAGGCAACTAAACCTATCCCTAGGGTATCACACTGCAAAACGAGTTGAGACTGAGTCCAAATGTTAACTAGTGTGGCAGCCTGGAAGAAAATATTTGTAATGCCTAAAACCACCTTTGTGGTTTTAGATTTATATGTAGATTAGCATCTACATATAAGAAACTCCTTCATGTCAGCCCTAAAAAGACAGGAAACCCCAGGGGGAAAAAAAATAGTCAAGGAAAAGCCAATTTCAGAAGATAAAGCCAAAATGGGTAATGAGCAATGCTCCACTTCATTAGTAATCAAAGAAATGAAAGCTAAAATAACAAAGAAATAGTTTATAACCATCAGATTATCAAAAATGATTATCAAGAATTAGAAAAACAGATCATATCAACTGCTGGTAAAAACATTGCTGGGCATAAAAATAGATGTGGCAATACTAGAAAGGAATCTGGAAACATTTGGTAAGATTAAGGGTTTGACCTGAGACCTTTTAATCCCACTCCTGGGTATAGAATCTAACAAAATGCCACAGTATTTCTTCTGCATCAAATTAAAACTAATTCAGAATGGGCGCAGTAGCTAATGCCTGTAATCCCAGTACTTTGGGAGGCAGAGGCCGGCAGATCAATTAAGGGCAGGAGTTTGAGACCAGCCTGGGCAACATGGTGAAACCCCTTCTCTATAAAAACACAAAAATTAGTGGGGTGTGGTGGTGCACGCCTGTAGTCCCAGCTACTTGGGAGGCTGAGGTGGGAGGATCACCTGAACCCAGGAAGTAGAGACTGCAGTGAGCAGAGATTGTGCCACTGCACTCCAGCCTGGGTGACAGAGTGAGATTCCATCCCCCACCAAAAAAAAAAAAAAAAAATTAAAACTAATTCTGAGTCTTTTGACTTAGAATTAATTTTCCTTGGGGAGAATTTCAACTCATGCCATTATAAAGTTCCCTTTTCCTCCCCAGATTTCCAGGGGAATCTGGACAGCATATTGTTCTTATTCCTTCTTTATTCTGTGGCACCTGTAGTGGCCAACGGCATTAACTAAGGGACAAACATTCTCATTCACCTCTGGTAAAAACACCTAGAATACAGAGTTCAGATCCAGAATCTTGACCCTTTGTTGTAGTAAGACGTGACTTTTTTCAAACACCTACTATATAAAGGATTTTTGTCACCTATTGTAAGGGCCTTTTATCATTCACATATTATTTAATTCAACATATATTTATTAAACACTACCTGTGCCAGGCACTCTTCTAGGCCCTTGGGACATACCAGTGAAAAGACAAATGTCCCTCTCCCCACTACTGACTCTGAATCAGTACCTCAATATAAAAATTGGTAATTAAAATATAAGACTAGTACATTTATTCTGCCGTTCCTTCAGGAAGTATATTCCTGGGCGACCAAATCGCTTCCATGTGCTGTGGAAAAGCTCTTCTTTAGAGAACAATGACAACTAATAAATATGAAAAGAATAATAAAATTAGAAAATCGCCATTTTATAATCATTAATGAAATCATTAAGCCAGGCAAAAAGCATTTGCTGGGTGGTAAAATTATTAAATGAGAGGCTATATAAGGCCGGGCACGGTGGCTCACGCCTGTAATCCCAGCACTTTGGGAGGCCGAGGAGGGCGGATCATGAGGTCAGGAGATCGAGACCATGCTGGTTAACATGGTGAAACCTCATCTCTATTAAAAATACAAAAAATTAGCCGGGCGTGGTGGCGGGCGCCTGTAGTCCCAGCTGCTCGGGAGGCTGAGGCAGGAGAATGGCGTGAACCCGGGAGGCGGAGCTTGCAGTGAGCCGAGATCTCACCACTGTACTCCAGCCTGGGCGACAGAGCGAGACTCCGTCTCAAAAAACAAAACAAAACAAAAAACAAACAACAACAAAAAAAAAACCAAACAAACAAACAAAAAAAGAGAGGCTATGGGGAACTTTGCAATGGAAGATCTAGCTGCCACCACCCAAACAGAAGTAGAAGGTGAGTTATGATGTGCCTCCTAATAAGGTACTGTAGCACGTGCACAGCACTGTTTACCCAGTAGTATTGCCAAATAATTGAGCAGATTAGTTTATTATGCCTTAGATTTAACTTCCAGATTATAGGAAATTTAGGGAAAAGAGGTGCAAATTATATAATACTACAAGGAAGCAATAAGACAGATCCAGATTATGTGACATTCTACCAGTTTCTTCACAAAGTCTATCACACAAAAACAAAGAGGCATAAACTGTTACAGATTAAAAGAATATTCAAATTTTGAATCTTACTTGAATGTGCATATGGACTGGGCATTAGATTGTGTTAAGAACATAATTTTACTTTTATAAGATATAATAATTATGATTATGTAGAAAATGTCTTTATTTTTTGGAGATAATATTCAATAGCTCTAACTGTGAAATATCATGATGTCAAGTATTTTCTTCCAAGAAATAAAGCAAAAAGAAACGAAGAAAGAAAAAGAGAGGAGGAAAACGGGAAGAGAGAAAAAAAATCTCTGGCAAATTTTTTATAATTGTTGCTTTTAGGAGGAGAGGTGTAATAGGATCTATTCTATTCTTTCTACTTTTGTGTATATTTGCAAATAAGTATTTTTTAAAAATTAAATTCCTACTCTCATGGAATTTACATCTGGTGGAAGGAGATAGACAATGAAAAATAAGCATCATCAATACTTTAGTGTTTTAGAGGATAATAAGTGCTGTGCACTTTTTTTTTTTTTTTTTTTTGAGACAGAGTCTCACTCTGTTGCCCAGGCTGGAGTGCAGTGGCACAATCGCGGCTCACTGCAACCTCAGCCTCCCAGGCTCAAGCGATTCTCATGCTTCAGCCTCCCGACTAGCCGGGATCACAGGTATGCACAACTATGCCTGGCTAATTTTTGTAGTTTTGTAGAGATGGGGTTTAGCTATGTTGCCCACGCTGGTCTGGAACTCTTGGACTCAAGCAAGTCACCCATCTTGGCCTCCCAAAGTGCTGGGATTTCAGGTGTGAGCCACTGCACCCAGCTGGTGTTGTGCAAATTTAAATAGGATGATCAGAGTAGTCCTAGCCATTACAGGTTTTCTCTTTCTGCCTTTCTAACCAAGCACTAATATTGTTTGAGAATCTACCAGTTCTCCACATAACCATGAGCTTCAAGGGAACCTGCTGGGGATCTGGGTGTGAATCTGCTGGGCCCTGAGTCAATCAAGGTAATCCCATTCATGTGGGGCCAGTGAGAAGGAAAGGATGCACAGCTGGAAGCTTTTGAGAAGAGTGCACAGGGTAAGGATAAGCTGCTGTAACAAAGACATCATCAGGCCAGGCGCAGTGGCTTATGCCTGTAATCCCAGCACTTTGGGAGGTGGAGGCGGGCGGATCACCTGAGGTCAGGAGTTGGAGACCAGCCCGGCTAACACAGTGAAACCCTGTCTCTACTAAAAATACAAAAATTAGCCAGGCATGGTGGCGTGTGCCTGTAATCCCGGCTACTCCGGAGGCCAAGGCAGGAGAATCACTTGAACCCAGGAGGCGGAGGTTGGAGTGAGCCGAGATCGTGCCACTGCACTCCAGCCTGGGCAACAGAATGGGGCTCCATCTCAAAAAAACAAGAACAAAAACAAAACAAAAAAACAAAGACATCATCAGTAATCCAGTGACTTAAAGAAGTTAGAAAGTGATTTCTTCTTGGCTTAACAGTTCAGGGTGAGCACTTCAGATTCTGTTCACACTATCATTCAGAAACTCAGAATTATTCATATATACTTTTCTAAAACCATAAAACACTTTAAGAAAATATTAAGAACTAATTCAACTATATTATGGAGTGGATACCTACCAGGTTATCTAGTCAGACTTTTTTTAAATTTAGATTTTTATTTTTAATTGACAAATAATAATTTTATATATTTATGAGTTTCAATGTGAAGTTTTGATATATATAGTACACTGTGGGATGATTATATCAAGCAAATTAACATATCCATTACTTTTTTAATAGTGCAGATCCTTTTTTAATAGCGAGAACATTTAAAACCTACTCTTTGAATAATTTTGAAATCTACAAAATGGCAGCATGGCCCAGGAGTGTGACTGGCAGTGAAGGAGCTGGGAAGACCTTGGATGCAGGAAGGTCATTTAAAGCAAAAGGTGCTCCCCTAACTCCACGATTTTCTAGACTTTTCCTACTTCTCTATCACCCAGAAGCTACCTTTGAGCACTTTGAGCACCTCTCTTAAGACAAAAAGGTTGAAAGTGCCTCTGAACTGGGTACCGATTTCTTTCCTTTTCTGTGTATTTTCACTAAGGATCCCCCCGAACCATTTTCACCTCCCACTCTGGTGATGAAAAGAGTCAGGTGATATCCTGAGTTTCTTTCTAACGGTGGAAGTAGGCCTTGCTCATGAGGAAATCTAGGCTGGTTCACACACACTCTTAGTCACCCAATGCAAGTTCACATGTCGAGAAATATTTCTAAGAGCAATGCAAAGGCCATGGGACTTTACCAACCCCTCCAGGAACCCTTTCTTAAACTAACCACCCCCCTCTCTTCCTTGAGTGTCTACAAGAAGCTTTTCTGTGCGGTTCCAGCACATAACTCCCTAAGTGGTGCTACAGGCGATTTATCTGGCCTTCTCCTTGCATGCTGTGAGCCTCTGGAGAGCAAGAGGAATGTTCTTGTTCTCTCTAGCACAGTGCCTGGTATTTCTGAAGAGATCAAAAAATGTTTGTGGAGTGGATGAATGGGTGAAAGATGTCAGATCTTTCCCCTCTTCTGCCAGTAAGTAGCTGTGAAGTCATGTCACTGCTCAGGGTCTGCATGGTCTGCATTGCTTCCACTCTAAAATGGGGGTAATAAGAAAGAATAAAGGAAGAATTTGACTATTTGTAAGATCTCGCTCTGCTTTCACAAACTAAAGTTCTGAGCTAAATTAAAATGAACTCCATGGCTGTTCTCTTAAGATGACAATGCTCTGGCCACAAGTTTTATTTTCCCCCACCCTGAGGGAATAGGAGGTGGTCTCTGCCTCCCAGCCTGGAGTGCAGGGGAGCAGTAGCAACCGGGGAGCTGGAGCCTGGGTACCAGACCCTGAAGTGGGAGCTGACTCAGGAGTGTGGTGGAGCAGTTCTGTGAACTTGCCTAGGAATTGGCATTCAGTTGAAGGGACACCTTCCTAAATCGGGAACACTTACTACTGGGGAAAAAAGGCACGAGACACCCCTGCTCTGGAGGGTTCGTTGTCTACTTTTGGCAATTGCAGAGCTGTTTTCTTGACAAGGTGTGAAATGAAGGATTGTGCGGTACCCTCATAAGCCCCTGGGCACTGTTCCAAACCCCCTCCTACCACCTCACCTGTCCCCTTGTCCAGGTGGAGTAGACAGACTGGGGCCTATATGTGCCCAGAACAAGCTGTTCCTGATCGTGGGCAGGACATGTTCTGACGAAGCCATCGATCTCAGCCCTGCAGTTATAGCCCTGTGCTATGCACATGGGAGGTCCTGTTCTCCCTTGGGGAAAAACAAGTCATTTCTTGCTTTATAACTTTCCTCGTGTCTCTGAAATGATTGCCACCAGGCAATAGCCCAAGGAAGACCAGGCTAAGGGAAAGTTACCTAAGTGTGTCTTTCTAACAGCTTCTGGGTAGGCCGGTGCCTTCAGTTTTCCACTTCTGAGAATGCTTTGATCATAGCTTATCTGGCTTCTCCTGTGTGTCCCCAGGCTCAGCCCTTAAAAGTTCCCTTTGAATTCTCCTTGAGGAAGGAACATTAGTCAGCCTTCCCCTATGGCACCTCCCGGACATTCATATCTTTCATAGCACTCCCAGGCTTGAAATAACGTAATTGTCCCCTGGCCCCAAATAATCACGAAGGCCCTAAAGAACCTAGACGTGGTAAAAACAGAAACTCCCACGGCGAAACCCCGCCTCTACTAAAAATACAAAAAATCAGCCAGATGTGGTACCACGCGCCTGTAGTCCCAGCTACTCAGGAAGCTGAGGCAGGAGAATCAGTTGAACCCGGGAGATGGAGGTTGCAATGAGCCGAGATTGCGCTATTGCACTCCAGCCTGGGCAACAGAGCAAGACTCTGTCTTGAAAAAAAAAAAAAAAAAAACACACAGAAACTCCCTTTTCATAACCACCTAACTAGAGCAGAATGAGCAGTGAGCCGAGAGTTGTGAAAGCTGGATTCCTGGCTTGACACTGGCTCTGCCACTGACTAGCTCTGTGACCCTGAGCTTCATTCCGTGGGTCTCACTGGCCTCCTTTGAAAGTGGCCGGGAGTTGGCAGAATTGGCAGGTTGGAGGAGGTGAAAACAACTCACAGTTTCAGAGGTGAAAAAGCACCTCAAACTATACCATTCTCTGAAGCAGGGCTCTATGCTTGTGTATTAGGAAGTTGAAACGTGGCTCCCAGGGGCTCAGCCACGTTTCCAGCAGCTTGTTCTGGACACGTACAGGCCCCAGTCTGTCTACTCCACCTGGACAAGGGGACAGGTGAGGTGGTAGGAGGGGGTTTGGAACAGTGCCTAGGGGCTTACGAGGGTACTGCATAAATCCTTCATTTCACACCTTGTCAACCCTACTGCACCACAGTGATCTTTTTAAAACACAAATCCAGTTATGTGCCTGTGATATCCACTTTCTTCATCTAAAATGTGTCAATGGCTTTTCATTTGTCTTAAGATAATGACCACAGTCCTCACCTCTGCCTACCAGGCCTTGCATAGATGGCCTCTCCTCAAACCACTCTCTCTCCATCTTCATATTCCTGCCATGCACTCCGCTTTTTTAGCTCCCTCAACTCTTTGGGCTTTCTTCCAACTCAAGGTTTTTGTTCGTTTGTTGCTGTTGTTTGTTGTTGTTTTGAGATGGAGTCTTGCTTTATTGCCCAGGCTGGAGTGCAGTGGTGCGATCTCAGCTCACTGCAACCTCTGTCTCCTCAGATTAAGCGATCTTCCTGCCTCAGCCTCCCAAGTAGCTGGGATTTCAAGCATGCACCACCGTGCCTGGCTAATTTTTGTATTTGCAGTAGAGACAAGGTTTCACCATGTTGGCCAGGCTAGTCTCAAACTCCTGACCTCAAGTGATCCGCCTCTCTCGGCCTCCCAAAAGTGCTGGGATTACAGGCGTGAGCCACCAAGCCCAGCCCAACTTAAGGTTTGTTGTTGTGGTTGTTGTTGGTTCCACTAAAGTAACCGTCAAAAAGATGAATGAGCTTTATAAAGAAAAGCTCTCTGATATTATAAAGAGCAAACTATAGCTCTTTTAGGCCATGAAAATACATCATTACATTTACTCAATATTTATTGAGCAAATAGTTGTTGAACATTTATTGTATTCCAGGCACTGTGCTTAGAACAGAGATTTCTACAGGAAAGCAGACAGATGTTGTCTCTGCCCTCAAGAAACAGTCAGACAATTTTTTAAAGCTAAGAAATATAATAAATTTATTATGTTAGTGATAAGGACCGCAAGGGAAATTACAGGGTTTTATGCAAGCAAAACAGACTACTTCACTTATTCTGGGTTTTCTGGGAAGGCTTGTCTAAGGAAAGGAAGGATGCATAGGTTCACCAGGCAGAATGGGGAAGGTGAGTGGAGTAAGGAACACTCTACAGTGAGAGAACCAGACTATGTGGCTGCAGCATGAGCTGTGGTACCCTGTGGCAGAGGCGCTGCTTGGATGGGCCCCAGTGGAAACATGGGAGACAGTGGACAGGTCTCCCACAAGTGTGAAGAAGGCACTGAAGCAACTGGAAGCTCACACCACCAAGAAGGGGTGCACCTTCGCCAGCAGAGTTGGATGGGCATTTCTGACTGCACTACGTGAAGTATACGCTCAGTCCCTGCGGGACGTGGCACAGCTAAAGGACCTTCAGGCCTAAGTTGGGTTGCTCGGGGCCCAAATGCACAGCTTGGAGCAAAACCTGGGTGTAAAGGACCTCCAGGTGCAAGCAGGGTGCTTACAGGCTCAGATAAACAGCCTGGAGCAGGAGCTGGAAATAACTGTTGGCATGACCTTGAGCCCATCCTCCAGGCCGGACACTCGCGCTTGGTCTGATCCTGAGGAGGAGGCTCCTCTGCTGTGGGCTTGTCCTGTGATCCATCAGAAGGTATAACATGAGCAGCTGATGGGACCCTAGGGGAGAGCCCAGAGGCCCCCCGCAGTGGTGAAATACACCTCCTATAGTGCTTCTCTTTCCACTGAGTTTTGGGAGTTAGGTAAGCAATGCAAGGAGCACCCAGGGGAGTCCCCCCTGCCTGGCTACCCCATTTTGGGGATGAGGGGGCTGACAGCGTTTCTTGCTCTGCCTCCGAGATGGAGAAGCTGGCTTCTATCATAACTCACCCCTCCCTTCATCAGTGGCTGCAGCTGTGCCGATGGTTGGCACAAGGGCAAGGTGACCACATGTTAATCGAGTGGCTGATGGCAGCCATATGGACTGTTAGGAAGGATGCTGGAGAGATACCAGAAATTATGAGTCAATAGCAATCATAGCTGATTTGGTACAGGTACTCCTGGAGATGGGCATGCGGCAGGCTATGTTGGATCTGAATCCCTAGAGGCCAGATGATGAACATTTTATCTCCCACGTGAGGGATCTTGTGCTGACTGGCAGCCTCCGAGTGCTTTTGGCTCTCTAGCTGCTGTTCTTACTCCATATGTGGGGTGCCACATACATGAAGTGACTACTGCTATGGCAGCCCTTGAGGAGGCAGAAGGCCATCAGCGGGATTGGGGAATCCGCGCCATAAAGAAGGGGAGGTGCCCCCTTCACAGGTAACCACCCCACGAAATAAAAAGGGACCCCAGCGGGTGACCCGCATGCAGATGTGGATGGATTTACTTGCAGCCAGGGTTGCTTGGGAGGAAACTGAGAGGAAACCCAGTGGAATGCTCTTGGCTCTGTGGAGGCAATAGTCCCCCCAGCAGCAATTCCAGAAAATACCCGAGGGGGCAAAATACTGTTGCTCAACCCAGCCCCGCGGGGACACGGCAGCTCAAGGACCATTTGCAGACTGGTGAAGAGACTGGGCCCTTCCTGTTTGATTAGGGAACTGGCCGAGGTGCTTGGCTTGGTGGGGGGCGCCGGACGACTGGAGGCCTCATGTGGAACTGGGAATCCACTAGTCCCCCACCAATGTACAGCAGGTCCTAGCACTGGTATATACTGGTGCAGACTGCAGTCTTCTTTATGGGAACCCAGATAAGTTTCCGGGAAAAGCTGCATTCATTGATGGTTATGCGGGCCAGTCAGTGAAAGTGAAACCTGTGTCTCTGCATCTTGGCATTGGCCGCTTGGCTTCCAGCCTGTACGCTGTGTATGTTTCTCCTATACCTGAATATATTCTGGGGGTGGACATTTTGCATGGTCTGGACTTACACACCACGGCCAGAGAATTCAGACTCCAGGTTCGTGTAGTAAAGCCAGTACTGCGTGGGCATATACATATCACCAGCCCCAAGTTCTGCCACAACCCCGACAGGTTACCTCCATTCATCAATACCATTTGTCAGAGGGGCATACAGAGATAACCAAGACGATTAAGAAGTTAGAGGAGGTGCAAATAATGCCTGACATCCATATCCCCTACAGTTCCCTGGGATGTCCAGTCAGAAAGCCTGATGGGACTTGGAGGATGAGAGTGGATTACCAGGAGCTGAATAAGGTGACACCCCCTCTGCATGCAGCTGTACCATGGATTTGAGGGACCACCTGACAACGGAACTGGGACAGTACCACTTTGTAGTGGACTTAGCTAATGCATTCTTCTCCATCAACATTGCTCCAGAGAGCCAAAAATAATTTGTCTTCACATGGGAAGGGTGGCAATGGACGTTTACTGTGCTGCCACAGGGCTATGCGCATAGCCCCACCATTCGTCCTGATCTTGTTGCCATGGACTTAGATGCCTGGAAATGTCCAAAAGGGGTTTGCCTGTTTCATTACATTGATGGTATCATGTTAACCTCTGATTCTCTTGCAGATTAAGAAGCAGCAATGCCCCTCTTGTGGCAAGAGTTGGCAGCGTGCGGTTGGTATGTCAACGCATCCAAGGTCCAAGGGCCTGGATTGTCTGCCAAATGCTTGGGAGTTGTTTGATCAGGTAAGACAAATGCCATACCAGAGGCCATCATTGACGAAATCCAGGCATGCCCCTGACCCACCACGGTGTGGCAACTGCAGGCCGTTGTGGGCCTCGTGGGGTATTGGCAGGTATTCGTGCCCCATTTGACTCAAATGATAAAACTGTTGTACCAGTGAACAAAAAAGGGAGCTACGTGGGATTGGGATGAGGAGGCTGAAACAGGCTTTCTGGCTGCCAAGCAGGCCATTCAGCAAGCACCGGACTTACAAGTAATTGATCAGGGGCACCCATTTGAAGTTGATGTACTTGTAACCACAGATGGTTTCAGCTGGGGCCTACAGCAGCGAACGGAGCACTTTAGAACGCCAATAGGTTTTTGGTTCCAGCTGTGGAAGGGAGCGGAGCTCCGGTATTCACTGATAGAGAAGCATTTAGCTGCTGTATATGCTGCTGTTCAGGCCTGTGAGAGCTTGACAGGAAGGGTTGCAGTCGCTGTGCAGATGACTAACCCAATAGCAGGGTGGGTGCATTCATGGGTAACAACCCCCCAGACTGGGGCAGCACAGGCATCCACATTAGCAAAGTGGGGTGCCTACTTAGAACAGCAGAGTATGCTGAGTACAAGTCTATTAGCAACAGAGTTACAAGAGGTCTTAGGGCCTGCAGTCCTAACGCAAGATAAGGCCATGGGACCTGAGGCACCCCACGCCTTGAGCCATCACCATTTAAAGAAGAGCGCCTTCCCATTCCTGATGGGGCATGGTATGCAGATGGGTCCAGCCGGGGTGCTACTGCTGCCTGGGCTGCTGTAGCAGTCCAGCCTAGCACCGATACCATATGGTTTGATAACGGGTGCGGACAAAGCAGCCAGTGGGCTGAACTTAGAGTGGTGTGGACGGTGATAACTAAGAAGGAGTCACCTATAGTACTTTGCACCAATAGCTGAGCAGTCTGTCGAGGTTTAACTTTGAGGCTGACTACCTGGAAGTTACAGAATTGGCTTGTAGGCCATCGGCCCATTTGGGGCCAAACCACATGGCAAGACCTCTGGGAAACAGGTCATCAGAAAGATGTAACTGTCTACCGTGTGTCAGGTCATATGTCTTTGGCCACCTCCGGTAATGATGAGGCAGATGCCTTAGCCAGGGTCTGATGGTGAGAGTCAGCACCTACACAAGATGTAGCTTTGTGGCTACGTAGGAAATTGGGACATGCAGGGAGTAAACTGATGCAACAGGTCAGTAGGCACTGGAGTCTGTCTTTGCCTTCACAGGACATTTTAGAGTCCTGCTGGAAGTGCCAGCATGTGCTCAGGCATACCCCAAATGGAGGCAGCTGCCCATTATAACACAGCAAGTGACGGTAAGCCAGATGCCCTTAACCAGATGGGAAACGGATTCCACTGGGCCACTGCCAAAATCACAGGGCTACACATGTGGCTATAGACACAGCCACTGGCTTGTTGTTTGCCTACCCTTGCAGGGCAGCTGACCAGCAACACACCATTCGAGCCCTGCAACACTTATGTGCCTTTATACGGCCGTCCCCTGGCTGTTAAAAGTGATAGAACACATTTCACTGGACATCAGGGACAACAGTGGGCACAGCAGATGGACATACAATGGGGGTTTCATGTTTCTTATAACCCACAAGCCGCTGGCATGATTGAGCAATATAACAGACTCCTGAAGAACGGGTTACCGTTGCATGTTGCTCCCCCATCTTTGAAGGGCTGGAGTTCCAGGTTGGACGAATTACTTACAAGTAATTGATCAGGGGCTCCCATTTGAACCTGGTGTACACGTGACCACAAATGGTTTCAGCTGGGGCCTATGGCAGCGCATGGAGCCCTTTAGAACGCCAACAGGTTTTTGGTCCCAGCTGTGGAAGGGAGCTGAGCTCCGGTATTCACTGATAGAGAAGGATTTACCTGCTGTATATGCTGCTGTTCAGGCCTGTGAGAGCTTGACAGGATGGGCTGCAGTCGCTGTGTGGAACGACTTACCCAATAGCAGGGTGGGTGCATTCATGGGTAACAACTCCCCGGACTAGGGCAGCACAGACATCCATGTCCAGGTTGGACCAATTACTTACAAGTAATTGATGAGGGGCCAGTGCAACACATTTGCCATCTGGCTGAGGGCATCTGCCCTACCATCACGTAAAATTTTGTGTTAAAATTTTGAATGAGCGACCACGGAAAGGTGGCCCAGCCCTGGTGGAGACACTTACCGTGGGCCACCATCCCCATCCAGCTACAGGTACACACCAAGGATGACCTCGTCTGACCAGGTATGGGGACAAATGGTAATCTATTGTTGCCTGCCCCAACGCCCCTGAAGGCAGGGGAACAGAAAACCTGATGTTGGCCATGGACTCTCCAAGCCCCCCATTGCAGATGGTTAGCTATTGTAGCCCCCTGGAGGGAGCATCTGCAGTATGACTTACATGTGGCTCCTTGGGTATTTAATGTGTGGCCTCCACGATTGACCATTTGTAGGGGAATGGCCAGGTAAGGGACCCTCCTATATATGTACTGTCTGTGTGGCCTATTTTGAGCTCCCCTGTGACTTTGGCTTGGGTACAAGACCGAAAAGGACCATGGGGAGCTGAGAAGGTGTGGTATCATCACCCAGGGCAGGAGCCTTGGCAGCTGCATTGTTATCCAGAGATGAAAAGTTAGCCTGTATTGGCTAGGCACGGTAGCTCACGCCTGTAATCCCAGCACTTTGGGAGGCTGAGGCGTGTGAATCACCTGAGGTTAGGAGTTCGAGACCAGCTTGACCAACATGGTGACACTCCATCTCTACTAAAAATACAAAAAATTAGCCAGGCGTGGTGGCATATGTCTGTAATCCCAGCTACTCGGGAGGCTGAGGAAGGAGAATTGCTTGAACCCAGGAGTCAGAGGTTACAGTGAGCCAAGCTCGTGCCAGTGCACTCCAGGCTCAGCAACAGAGTGAGACTCTGTCTCAAAAAAAAAAATGAAAAAAAAGGAAAAGTTAGCCTGTATTTTGCCTGAGGGACGTGATTTGCCCGTTAATACCTGTGCCTGCTTTGTTGTTCTGGCTGTAGGTTGACATGCTCCAACAGCATTGTGGACTGGGCCCACACCTACGCTGAGGTGACCAATGTCTCCAACTGTTGGATCTGCTCCACCTTCCAGCAGCAGCTGCGGAGAGTTTGCCCTGGAACGCGTATCCTGCTTCTGTTAAGAACTGGACATGGCTAGAAGCTTGGGGTCCCACGGACAATGGGTGGGATGCCACAGGGCGGGCTTTGGATAGGAGGCATCACAAAACCCATGGCAAACCTGGCCCTTGGCTGACTCGTAGTGTCCATGATGGATGGAGCTGGCTAATGGGAGAACACGTGGTGCCCCCATTGCAGGTATCACAATGTATAGAGCAGCACTGGGGTAAAGTCACTGTGGGATGGTTGCCTACTGAGGTTTGTGCAAACATAACATGTGTCACCACACCAAGGGTGCAGTGGAACAAGCGGCCTTACCAAGGCCAGGCCCCCATGGACTTTGTGCCCCCTGGGAGTTTATGGGTCTGTGGGGACACAGGATGGCCATATCTCCCAGCCAACTGGACTGGACATTGTACCTGGGGTTGGCCCTATGTGCCTGCCATTGGGCTTCCCACATTGCCTAGTCGCCGCATAACTGGGAGCCACTGTGTTCCTGCTTTTTCCCAGTGCAGCAGGCCCTCTAGTGGTTCTATCCCTTAGCAATGACTATCCCTGGAGCAGGCGTCATTACTATAGAAAAGCAAGTTGCAGCCTTTGCAGACCACACAGCTCGGTCCCAAGTTGCCCTCCTTTTGTTAACTGATGAAGTTGATCAGATCAGGAAGGTGGTGCTGCAAAACCAGATGGCCTTAGACATAGTCGCAGCTGCCCAAGGTGGCACCTGTGCCCTTGTAGGGACACAATGTTGTACATTTATCCCTGACAACCACTGGAATATAATGGCAGCTTCACAAGGGGTGTCATAGGAGATTAAGGTGATTGAGCACCTTACTGATGACCCCACGCAGAGATGGTGGGCGTCTTTGGGATCTGGCCTACAATGGGCTCTCATAATCATAGGTAGCATAGCAGGAATATTAGTGGTAGGTTGTTGCTGTCTGTGTTGTTGCTGTGGCCTATGGGTCCAGGGTGCTGCCACATGTGCACGGGTCCCCACCAAGAGGATTCCCTGGCCTAGTGGGTGGAGTGTAAGGAACATGGCTGTGTGCAGCCAAGCAGGCATAGGCCAAGGTAAACAGCCTAGATGACTCAGTGGGATTGGGGCGCAAGTGCACAGTCCCATATCTTATATAATCATAGCCATGTAGGCACAACATAAAGAAGCTCCCCACCTGGCTCTCAGTCACTATCGTTTGTGTAGTGTATAAATGTAACACTGACCCTGCGAAGGGGCTGCTGAATAAAGCCATGTCTAATTTACCTGCTGTCTCTTGAGGGTTCTTCCAGCTCCCTGCCCCACGTCCACCTACTCCCCTCAGCCCTCAGCTGGGGCTGGAACCTAACCCTGAGCATGACAGAGATGCACAGAGGGTTGTAAGCAGAGAAATGACAAGCTCTTAGGATTTGACAGGATCATTCTACTTCGTGGAAAATAGATTTAAGGGCACAAGGACAAAACAGAAAGACCTGCTAAAGGGCTGCTGCAATAGGGCAGATGAGAAATGGTGATGGCTTCGACTACAGCAGTGGTGGTGGAGGTGGTGAGAAATGTTTGAATTCTGGAAATATTCTGATGATAGAGCCAACATCATTTCTGAAGGGATTGAACATGAGTTGTAAGAGAGAGGAATAAAGGATAATTCCAAGATTATTTGTTTCATAGTTCTTCTAAATATCTGAAGAAGTATCAGAAGTTAAATACTCAACAGTGTAGCTAGGAATGAAGTGAAAAATACCTGTGATTTCTAGTTCTTGTTCATCAGATGAGTCAGGACACATGTGGCTGAACTATAGGATGTAAACACTGAATACCCCGCTGGTAGCAGGGTAATAGAGATGAAGAGGGTGTTCTGAGGATCTAGCCGTTGCATAGAAAGTGAAAGCCTCCCTCCCCCCAACACACGCAGCCACATACCCTTCTCAAATAAGCAGGGCGAACCACTAGGCTGTCTTTTCCCTCTTTGAGGGAAACACATTATGTTTGCACAAACCTCAGTAGGCAACCATCCCATAGCACAGTCCATTTCTGTGGCTTGGGAAAGTAAGGAGGATTGCAGAGGCAAAATAATGTGGCACACGGTTGTACCCAAAAGAAAAAACTAGGGAAGATCAAGTACCAGCTAGAAGGGGGTGATTCTGAGGAATGCAGAGTAGGACACAGGGTTCTTACAGAGTTACCCCGCCCTGCATGGTCTCCAGCTGTGTCTTGTAGAGGAACTTAGTAGCATATTAGCTCCCAGGGCAATTCCAGTGACATCTTGGGAGCTTTTTTTCTGAAAAATAACCACTCCTAGGCTGGGCATGGTGACTCTCAACTGTAATCCCAGCACTTTGGGAGACCAAGGCAGGTGGATCACCTGAGGTCAGGAGTTCGAGACCAGCCTGGCCAGAGTGGTGAAACCCTGTCTTTACTAAAAATACAAAATATTAGCCAGGTGTGGTGGTGCAGGCCTATAATCCCTACTACTTGGGAGGCTGAGGCAGGAGAACCTCTTGAACCCAGGAGGTGGAGGTTGCAATGAGCCCAGATTGCACCACTGCACTCCAGCCTGGGCAACAAGAGTGAAACTCCATCAAAGAAAGAGAAAGAGAGAAAGAGAGAGAGAGAGAAAGAAAGAGAAAGAAAGAGAAAGAAAGAGAAGAGAAGAAAAGAAAAGGGAAAGAAAGAAAGAAAGAAAGAAAGAAAGAAAGAAAGAAAGAAAGAAAGAAAGAAAGAAAGAAAGAAAGAAAATCATTCCTAGGGTCCCATCCTCAGAGATTGCAGTGTAATTGTTCTGGAGTTGGACCCAGCAGTGGATGGTCAAAAAGCTTCACAGGTGACTCTAATATGCAGATACGATTGCAAATCCCTGTTAAGGAGTTCATTCCCAAGGGGCTACACCAACGAGTTCCCCACCCCCATGCACACACAGAAGGGTTCAGTGAGCTGAGGCTTGAATGACGGAGTCTAGGCTTTATTTGTGACAAGAACTTCGCCACATCTGCTGGCCCCTGCACTTACAAAGTGAGGGTTATGTGAAACTATTAAAATATGACTGTCCTGAATGAACAATTCCTGCATAATAACAAAGAACTGCAAAAGTAAAAAGCTGGTTGATTTAAAATAATGATTATGTAAAAGAAATGTACATGATACGTGGTAGCACCTGGTATTTATCCTCATAATGTAATACCATGACAAAGAGCATTTTTGCCTAAAGATGAAATACATATATTTGAAATAATGGAGCATTACATGGTACTCACATACTAACTTCAGACGGTGCTTACTTTGTGCGATGGTGTTTAACGTGAATAAACCTGTGGTTTTATTGGGATGTCCACTGACAGAAAAATCTGTGACTTTATGGGGGCCAACTAACTGGGAGGGAAAGAAAAAGAGAACAGGGCTCGTCCGGGATTTGAACCCGGGACCTCTCGCACCCTAAGCGAGAATCATACCCCTAGACCAACGAGCCACCTATAAATTTTGGTTGGGTTACTAAACTTTAATAAAACTTTCAGCCACGTCTACAGTTGGTCACTGTCTTCTTTTATAACTATGGGCATGGGTGACACCTAGTGGATAAAGTAAACCACTGCAGGTTTTCTCACCTAAATTCCGGAAGGCGGCGCCTTGTGACTGCAGATCCCTTTTAGGAAAAATGTTCAGGCGTCAGTGGGAATAATTTATGACATGAAATTGCATGTTATAACATGAAATTGCATGTTTTCACTTCCGAGTGAGCCGAAGATGCTGTAGGACAGGGAGCAGGCAAATCAGGGACCGTCCCGAGTTATCCGGTGGTCGGAAGGCATCTCGTCCTTAACAGGTACCGACCGCTGTGCCCGCGGCCGGCGAAAGCTGTCGCCGCAGGGCGCCCTCCGTGAAGAGACCCCGAGGCAGAAGAGGGCCCCGACGCTGCCCGGTGACCCGCCTTGCCTGGCACGGGGCTGGCTCTCCAAACCGTTAGACCTGACAAGGTTGCCCTCCCTCTCTCGCGACGCCTTTCACAACATGTATTATAACTCTTTCCACCAATTTCAAATAGTGCGGCTTAAAAGATGAAGGAGAGCTAAACAAACCAGAAAGAAAAGAAAGAAAAAATCCGGTAAAACTACAAATACAGGATCATGGAGTTGGCAGGTGGGGAGGGTAAAAAAGGAAAGGGTACAGAATATGTTCCCAACTGTTAGCCAGTAGGTAGCGTGGCCGAGCGGTCTAAGGCGCTGGATTAAGGCTCCAGTCTCTTCGGGGGCGTGGGTTCGAATCCCACCGCTGCCAGCTGTTTACCTTTTCCTGGGGAAACCATCCGTGTATTCCGATTAGTGTACTGGTGCTACCACGTTAACACAGTCTCTTCACCTTTCTCTAGCACCCAATTTCGTATCTCCAGTTGGTAAAGAATGTAGCTGTCCGCTATTTTGGAACGTCTCGTATTTCTGAGTCTTTCATAATGTGAAGTACTTCATAAAGATAGTAAAATCCTCTCAAGATCATAAAGATGCTTTTGAATCCATGGTTTCCCAAAGGAGGGAAAGCGCCAGGACATTAATATAATTCATGTGTAGCCTTTGCTTTGCCTTTAAGTGGACGAGCGTACTTTGAGCTCTTTGCCTTTAAGTAGACGAGCGTAATTTGCACTGTTCTAGTTGTTGAGGAGTACAAAAAGAGGAATAAAACAATGCCTGCCCACAAGAGAAACTCACGGTCTACACTGGAAAAATAAATCCTACAATTAAAAAAAAAACGGTCTTGAAACATTGTAAAACATCATCGAGTAGAAAACAAACGCGGCATAAGGAAGGTAGTGCAGTGATGTGGGAAGGATGGTGAAGGGACCGTGGGCTGGGCTGTTAGAATGCAAGGGGTGGCAATTCTCACATTACTAATTGTGTGACTTGGGCAAGCTGCTTACCTTTTGTGTGACTCTATTTCCTCATTTGTACATTGGAGATAATATATACCTGTATTATGAAAATTAGTGAATACGTGTAAGGTGCTTAGCGTATATTCTGCAGAGACAAGAAAGATCAATTTAGGTATCCATTTGCAACATAATTCCATAGCCATGGCTATTATCCCTGGGAAGATTCCAATCTGACTCTACAGAAACTGGAAATAAATTGCCCTTTAATTGTGGCCTCTGGAGACCAGCAGGTGTGCCCAGAAGTGTGGTAATATTCGTCCATCCATTCATCTATTCATTATTAATTGCCAACTACAAATAGTACACATTGCTAAGTGCTGAGGGTACAAAATCGAGCACGACAAAACATCTGCCTTCCTAGAGCTTATATCCTAGTAGGGGAAACAGAAAAAAAGAAGGAAAGAACTGCATATAATAATATTAAGTAGTGATAAATGCTGTGAACAGCCATAAATTAGTGTAGGGTATAATGGCAATTGGAGGCTATTTTGGAAAGAGTGGTCAAGGAAGTTGTCTCTAAAGAGGTAACATTTGAGCACAGAAGGAGTGAGAGAGAGAGAGGGATACAAATATTTGAGGAAGTGAGATGTTCTAGACAAAGGAAACAGTACATGAAAAGTCCGGAACAAGAAACAAGGCACATGGATTTGAGGAACAGTGGGAGGGCCAGTATAGCTAGAAGACAGTGAGTGAGAAGGAGGAAGAGGGGGTAAGCAGTTGCGATCAGAGGGACAGACACCATCAGAACACACAAGGGCTCGATCACAGATTCTGTTCTAAATGTGAGAAGTTATTGGGTGCTTTTAAGTGGAGGAGAGCATTGTTTGGCTTACATTGTAATAGGATAACTCTGGCTGTTCTCTAGAATAGAGAGTAGAGAAAAAGTAGGAAGATGAGTTAGAAGGCTATCATTGGGATTTGTAAGAGATGAAGGAGAGTTTAGACCAGGGTGATAATGAGTGTGTTGGGAAATAGACGAAGATAGAACAGTGGATTGGATGTGATGTTGGAGAAACTGCATACATGGTGGATCTGTTTCCTGAGATATGGGTGGTGGTTGGAGAGCAATTGGAAGAGGAGTGGCAGGAAATCAAGGGTATCATTTGAGACAAGTTAATTCTGAGATGCCTATAACTTGTTCACATGCTGGGGCAAGCAGGTGACTATATCTACAAATCTAGATCAAGGCTTATGAATAGGAATCATCAGTATACGATGCTATGTTAAGCCTCCTGACTTGATAAGTATAGAGAGATAAACAAAAAAATTGGCAAGGGGAGAGCAAGATAACACTCAAATATTGAGAGGTCAGGAAAGGAGGAGCCATTAAAAGAGACTGAAAAGTAGCCTCCTGAGATGAGAAATGAAGTAGGACGAAGACTGAAAAGTGACCTTTAGATCTGGAAGCATCAAAGTCATTGGCAACCTTGACAAAAGCCATTTCAAGTAGCGTGGTGGAGAAAAAAGGCCTGATCATAATTGGTTGAGGACAGAGCATGAGGGGAGGAAGTTGAGATACACAGTGCATAACTTTTAAGAAGTTTTTTCTATCTATGCAGAATAAAGAGAATTGGGAAGAGTGGTTAAGAAGGAATTTTTTTAAAGGATTGGTGATACTGCAGCTGTTTAGTGTTTGTATGCTAATGAAAATGATTGGCACACTGGGGGAAACAGCTGCTGTGCGTGTTGTTAGGGGCTTGGGGGTGGAGGTGCGGAGGTAATGTTGATTTCAGAAACCAAGTCCTTACCCGAAGGAGAGGAAATGCGAAATTCATCTGATGTGAAACTGAAGGAGCTGCCCTCAAATATGAGAAGTGAAAGATGGGCCTTGAAACAAGACAGAAGACAGAGATGATGAGTGTCGATGTGGGTAAGTTAGTCCATCTGTTGCCAGGAAGGGATATAGTTCACTTCTAATGGAATCGTTTTATTCTGTAATAGTTATTCACACACTAAAGAAAGTTGCTAAGGATCCACAAAACATTATTTTTAAAGTTAACATTTCAAAATTTGCCTTTGGAGATACACTTTCCCTCATCACTCTATTGCTCCACTGGAGTTAACAGAATTCATTGCCTACCTCACAGTACAAAACAAACAAACAAACACCAGAAAGGGTGGGGGAAAAGGAAAGAAAGGAAAAGGAGAAGAAAAGGCAATATTATGTAATAACATGTAAACCCCTTTTTAAAAGATAACACATCATACAGTTACACATGGTGACAATGTTAGTATGTGTCAGCTCCCAATTCATTCCCAGGAAAGAAAGCAGCTCCTTGTGTTTACCAAGGGCTAAAATTTCCGAGCAACTTTGCATAGACTGTTTTATTTGACTTGACAGGATTGCTAGAGATAGGCAGGGAGAGGAAGATGTGTTACAGTTTGTCAGAGAGAATAAAAAGGATAACCTGGGGTTTTCTGTGCTTTGCTTCTTCACATCCCTGGGGAGTTAATAGCTGCAATTTTTCAAAGAATGGTATACAGGGACAGCAAAGTGCAGTCGTGAAGTTTTCAAACAAGACACACGTTGTTGAGTTGAAAAGAGCGAGGGCTCGTCCGGGATTTGAACCCGGGACCTCTCGCACCCTAAGCGAGAATCATACCCCTAGACCAACGAGCCGCTTTACAAACACTCTTAAGTTTTGCCCTAAGGCTCATTCAAATCATTAAGCATTTTCTGATAAACTAGGTTCTTGGGTGCCTTCTATCGGCAAGAATGCGTACTTATTTGCATAGCAGAGGTAAACCACACGCCCCAAGAGTCATTGAGACTGGCAGCTTCTGCAGCAGGCGTGAACCCCCCTAGCCTAAATGACAGCCGAAGAGGCGCCGAAGACATGCAGATGTGCCAAGCGACAGCCACGTTGCTGCCGCGTTGTCCGACCCCGCTTACCTTCTGATGTGGAAATCCCTGTGGGTAGGAGGAAAAAAACGCACAGGCCCCAGCGAGAATTGAACTCGCGACCCCTGGTTTACAAGACCAGTGCTCTAACCCCTGAGCTATGGAGCCCTTGCCTGTTTTTGGTTTTTCTTCCTTTCATCTTATAGATTGGTATTATGCTTCTAGCATTCCGGCTACTGAATAGGATGTTAGCTTGAGTAAAATTCCAGGATATTCTCCTACAAAATGAAAACATTTTCGTGCTCTGTAAATCCCTCGAAAAGGTTCTGCTTTGAGCAGAGCAACTACCAGGCTGTCTTCCCGTTCCTCACCGTGATACTCTCTTGAGACTTTGCCTACTGTGCCTCTGTGGTGCATGGAAACGGTGTTGATGTAAGAATTTCAGATCTTTGGGTACAAGGGCGACCCCCCCCACACACACCTCCCGAAATATGAGGCGTCTATGGAGGGCGTCTGATGGACAAGGAAATTGTAGTGCTCGCCTTCCGCTTAATATGGTGGTAAAATCCAGGGACGGAGGTGAGAAGAGATTTTCCACGGCTTTTTCCTTTCTCAATCCAGATCCCTAAACCTCTAAACTTAGAGGAGTTTTCTGTGGTCAGAGGAAAGAAAGTTAACTCTTTCTGGAGTTAATCCCTCACTCTTCCAAGGTCCAGAGGTAGAAGCAAACAGGGAAAAGGGGTGTTGAGGAAGAAGAGTTTAATCCTTCCCTGAAGACATACACAGATTTACACATCGTTGGTATGAAAATAATACGACTTTTTAGAAAAGATTGTTTTTAATTTTTAGAAACCTTGTTTATATAAGCTGGTGAACAGAAACTAAACAATTATTTAACTAAGAAAGATCTCGTACCCATTTCTTACGGCAAATAAGCCGTAGGTGAGAACATTGGAAAATAAGCACTGATTCATGAAACCCCAAGAAGTGACGCGACTCTGCTTAGTAAGATTTAGACCCTCTGACCACAGCTCTGCTCTTATACTCACTATTTTTTAGTGCTTTCATGTCCAAGATCACAAAATTTGTAAGAAATCTGTAAGGTTATTATGATTCATTGTCTCCTTTATTTTTCATTATTTAAACGTAAAACATGATGCTGTTGACCTTACACATTTTCAAGGAAGAAAAGTGCTCTATTTAGATAGGCAAAGTAAGGCATTTGTGGCAGATTTTCTTGGATTAGGGATGAGTCAGGAAGAGGCCTCACAATGTTGTCCTAAGGTGAGATGAATACATATCTTTTGTAGCCTGACAAGGGCTGTTCCTTCTACTGCTCCTGGGTGTTTAACCCTCAGTCTTCTGCTCCCAAGAGAACTACAAGGCTTTGTTTTAACTGATTGAATTAAAAATTGAGTCTCTATACTCTATTTGCCTACACAAGACACTTCACTGGAGAAAACCTCTAACATGTTCTCTTTGGGCCTAAAGACACACCTCATAGCTTAAGGAAATGGCAGGTTGCCTACCTTTTTTTTTTTTTTTTTTTTTTAACGTCAGGGGAACACAAGTAGGCCTACCTTTTTTCTAGAGCAGAAAAGTCAGATTAAAATAAACTTTTGGTCATAGTTGATGTGTGACTGTTGGCATGTATAGACATAGAGTATGTAGTGCAGTGGTTAGAAAAAACCTAAATCGGTTATTTAACTTTGCCAGGTCTCAACGTCCCTGTTTTCGAAATAGGTGTTTATTATTATCATCATTGTTAGTATTATCTTCATTATTATTATTTTCAGAGAGACTGGCCATAGGCAAAATTACTAAGCAGTGCAAACTGTCTCTCAAACGGCCTTCTTCCTCTTTGCTGTTTCTCCTCCTCTCTTTGCTTGTCTTTCTCTGATGGTATTCATGATGGCTCCTCACCTTCTCTTAGACCCCTCATTCTCACCCTGTCACAATTTGGCAAGCTCACTTCTATTCCCTACATGAATTGATTTCTTCTCTTCTAACCACAGACTGTTATTCATTTAAGAATAATTTAAATTTGGGAGGCTGAGGCGGGCGGATCACGAGGTCAGGAGATTGAGACCATCCTGGCTAACACGGTGAAAACCCATCTGTACTAAAAATACAAAAAATTAGCGCATGGTGGCACGGGTCTGTAGTCCCAGCTACTCGGGAGGTTGAGGCGGGAGAATTGCTTGAACCCGGGAGGCGGAGGTTGCAGTGAGCCGAGATGGCGCCACTGCACTCCAGCCTGGGCGACAGAGCCACACTCAGTCTAAAAATAATAATAATAATAATAATTTAAAATATTCAAAGAAGTATTCCAAGGAGAGAAGCCAGGGCAACAACCATGGATCTGATGTTTCTGGTTTCTGCTAGACAGAGGCTGGCTTTGCGGAGAGGCTTCTCACTCCTCTATCAGTACAAATAAACCTTTGACCAATTGACCCTATCCACATTCAGCCCACTTCCCACCATCAAAGGTTGTCCCAGGACCTTATGTTA